>NC_041381.1:16678238-16707256 GCF_002162155.2 Triticum dicoccoides | reverse complement strand
TATAGGGTGTATTAGTTTTTTGAAAAGTCAACATGCACCTTTGGATAAAATAAGTATTTTTCTATTTTATTTATTTTGTATTGTATATATCAATATTTTATCTATAATCTTAATCAAAATAGATAATGTTGATTAGCATGAAAACTAATGCACTTTATATTTTGGAACAGACAGTGTATCTTTATTTCCTTTTTTCAAGGAGAACAGATAAAATCTTGGGAGTCTTCATGTTTATTGCATAGACTATGTCTTGGACCTCGGATCTACTTGGCATAGAGCAACATGCTTCAACAGATTTAAAAGTACGCTCGCATCTTTGGAGTTTCTATTATACAGTCTCATCTACTTGTACAATGAATGACACGCTGATTCACCAACAAAAAAATCACAGAGTGATATTAAATTTGGGAATCTATATTTTCATTACTTTCTCTCACCCAAACCGCATGACTCTGGGCGCCAGCTTGAGTAACTCCAGCAACGCGCCCGAGGGGAACTTCCTTGCAAAGAGGTAGCAAAGCGATGTGGTCCCGCCACCATCGCTGCAGTTCCCATGGTTCCTCATCCCCTGAAGAAGGTCGACACTTACGTCATTGTGGCTATCAGGATGAGGCCCCCTTGTCCATTGGGTAAACGTGAGTGTACGGTTTGCATTCCCATGCCACTTTGAGGCGGCGAAAAATGTCGGCAGGTAGTGCTTGTCCATGATGCAGGAGCCATTGCAGTGTCGTTGGAAAACCGGGAAGTAGGTCACGTCGCCGATGACCTCAAGCGCGAGACCACTGGGAGCCCTTGCGCCAATTAGCGAGTGTGACTGTTGGCGCCATGGCCGGTCTATAGCGGCCACGAGAACGCTGCGTGTCGAAGAGGTCGACGATGGAGGTAGCACCAGCAGAATGCGTGAGGTAGGAGTAGACCGTGGTGAAGTTGTAGAGAGGGGCACATCTCTCAGAGAGTAGGACGAAGTGTTGATTCATGGCATCGAGGAGAGCATTTGCGAGGAGATGACGCTCGGCCTCGACTATGCTAGACTTACCCCAACGAGCATCCTATAGATCACAATCAGCAATTAAACTGCATCCTTTTGTATCCATATAGATTTGGAAAATGCGTCATTTTAGATGGGTGCACCTACACTGCTATCTAACACAAGGTTGTCTTTTTTATTTGTCCAAATAAATACAATGCATAAATTGAACATTTGCAGATCAACAGTTCATTCCACCTAAAATACATGAAAACAGTATTTTTCATGCAACATAAATACATAAAATGATATAGCCAATCGGAGAAAAATCTCATTTTATATGTTTATGCTGCATGAAAAAAATGTGATTTATTAAAGATCGCGATTCAAAGCTGGACAACATCGGTAGGGTATGCACCTAAGCCAGGGTTTAGAAAGTCCAGTTTGAAAACACTAAAGTGTTTGAATTTTTTTTGAAACGTGGGGCAAAAGATTTGCCCCTTTTCATTAATTAAGAGAGGGAAAAGGTCTTTCAAAGTTACAGAGGACAAGAGAATAAAGCCCCAAGCATGGGGTGCATAACACATCCGCACTACTCTCCCGGTAGAATGTGGCCCAAATGTTTCGCCCCCGCGGTCGCCCAAAGAATCGCCGCTTTCTGGATGGTGCAAAGAAGGATGGTTGGAGGAGCAAAGTTGCGTCGAAAAACCCTTGCGTTCCTTTCGTCCCAAATCGACTTGCATACTAGCATAGTGAGGGAAGACATTGCCCTTCCATGGATCCTCTGGGTGGCGACCATGTCGAACCACTAGCCCTTGATACTCCTATAGTCCGCCCAGACTGCAACGTCCAAGCTGACAAGCTGAAGCCAGTCCTTCACCAAGCCCCATAGTCTCAGCGTGTAGTGGCAGCCAAAGAAGAGGTGCTCGACAGTTTCCAGGCCCCTGCGGCAAAGAGGACAAGAGCCACAGTTTAGCCACCCCCTCTTGGCCAACCGGTCAGCTGTCCAAATTCTGTTTTGTAGAGCAAGCCACGCGAGGAATTTGACGTTCGGGGGCGCCCAGGTCTTCCAAACGACCTTGCACATGCCTGTGCGAGTGATGGATAGAAATTGTGCATTGTACGCAGAGGAAGCAGTGTATTCTCCTGACACCGTATGCTTCCAAATGATGGAGTCCTTGGCATGCACATCCAGACTAATACCGTGGATGGAAGTCCACAACTCCAGGAATTGTCTCAGGTGGTCAAAAGAGAACGCAGCCGTAGAGTTGATTTTGCTAATCCATGCTTCATTGTGCAAAGGTTCCCTGGCCTTCCATTGCTTTCGAGACGATGCCTCAAAGATCAGGGGGCATGTAGAGGATGATCTCAATTGGATCCAATCAAAGTGTTTGAATGATTCCAACTGAGATCATCCTCTACATGCCCTCCTAGTCGTTTCTTCTCCGTGGTGATTGCTACATATATCATGGCCACCGGCGTGTTCTGGTCCACATTGAGGACTTCTCATCCGCTTCTTGTACAAACTCCTGGGTTTAAACAAGTTTGCTCCGCTGATACGAGGCCTAGAGCGGGAACGAGCTTTGCTCCTCGCACGCCGTTGTTGGATGCAGAAGGAAAAAAACATCAGCACCCCCAAGGATTTGGATGTATTTTTCATTTTCTGTAAGAGTGTTTTTATAAGGGTTTGTGCTATTTAAAATATATGGTCTTTGCCTTTTCTTATCAAAAAACTGGGAGCATCATCCTGTTTACTTACAAATTATAGTCTCAGTAAACCAGAAATATAAGCGGCAGTGAAGTATCAGTTAATAAAAAGGCTGCATAAAAGATCCGATTGAACCTATGCGTACGTACACAGTATATCCCATCACTAATGGAATTAGCAACTTTGCTGAGTTCCCAAACGAAACATGGACTTTAAACTTCTTGGGTCAAGAAAACATTAGAGCTATAATGTGTGAAAAGTAAATTAGATTTTTTTTGGTCAATATAAATAAATAAAAATGATTTTTTTATTAAGCTAGTATTATTTAAAGTATTAATGGTGCACACAAAAATCTGAAAGTTTTTAATAACAGATTGCACATCTATAGTTTTGTTGATGTGAAAAGTTTTGAAATCCATATGCTTTCACTTTTGAGAGAAACAAAAAAGGGAAACTTCGATGTAATATATAGTTATTTCGTAGAAAAATTTCAATGACGTGTTGTATGGTATATAGATAAGGGGTGCACTTAGGGACGGGCAAAATTACAAAAAACTTCTAGCTCGCAAGCTTAATAACGGCTCTGTAGCTCACCTTGCAGATAGTGTAGCTAGGCGATGGGTGTACATAGGCAGATATCTCACCTTGCTGGGCACACGGCGGCCATAGAAGACCGACCCCTTCTCCGGCGAGCCGAGGTATGTCGGGTCAGGGTGCACGTACACCGAGAACAGTGCAGTGTGCCCATGGAAGAACCTCTCCCACAGCGGTGCCAGTGGCAGCTCACCACGCACGAGGAACATGAAGGCCACCTTAGGCGCGGGGAGCACCAGCGAGCTGATCCCTACGATCCTCGGAGCCATGGACGCCCGCATCAGCAGCTCATCGTCTGTCATGTTGTGCAGCATCACCATGCGCTGGCTTTCGTCGCCACCACTGCTGACATGCTCTTTACCATTGCCGTCACCGAGGTGCTGTGACAGAGGCGGCCGCAGGGCTAGCCCCGGAGGTGCAGAAGTAGGTACCGCAGAGAGATCAGCGGAGGCAAGCCAGATGACGGTACCGGTGGTGGGGAGTAGTGACTGGAGGAGGAAGGTGGACGCCATGCCGAGCATGAAAGCTACGGAGAAGAGGAGGAACCGTGAGAGGATGCCCCACGGTTTCACCATGGCCGATCTCGGCTGCGGCTTCCCCATGGTTTCGATCTCTAGCTGATTGGTGATGAACTATACCTAACGAGATAAGTAAGTAGAGTAGTATGCAGCTTGGCTTGAGCTAGCTACTTAATTAGCTAGCCAAGGGTTGACCCTGTCACAGCTTCTACTTTTTCACTTGCACGTCACTGACTTTGTGTTAATCGATGCATGCATATACATATATATTGACGTGCTACTAAATAGACTTGTTCATGCGTAGGCTTGAATCAAGGGAGGGTACGTAGGGGGCACTGGATATGGAGAATGTATGCTTAGCAGACATTGAACGCCCTGAAATCCAGCAACCATTTTGGTCTTCTTTCTTGTGGCATTGTGAAACGGCTTCTTTGCTATGGATCGACGACTTACAAGTGGAGTATATAGGACATATGAGCCAAAATCGAAGCAACACCTAGCAAAATGTGCACCCATGGCCAACAGGGCATTGCCCCTTGTTTGAATGCACATATCATACTCACCCGCCCAAGCATCGCGCCCGTGGATTTTCTTTCATTCATTGATAAGCGTTTCTCGTTATCACTACTAGAGATATGAGTTTTAGCCACCAAGGTGACCGGTTGCTAAAAGTACAAAATTGGTCGCTACTAGTCTACTGCTACCAACACTACTTGGTCGCTTCGTGGTGGCTATAGTCTAGTCGCTATAGATATTGAGCGACCAACATTACGAACCCTGGTCGCTACATGTCATATCAATAGCTACCAACCAAATCTGGTGACTAATGGCGTCAAGCGACTAAGGGAGACTTGGTGACTAATGACATACAGAGACCAAGGACGACTTGGTTGCTAAAAATTTACAGCCACCATGTATATGGTTAGTGGCTATCGATATCAAGTGACCAGCCAAGGCTTGGTGACTAAAAGAATTTAGAGACCAGCTACATGTTAGTGACTAGACATCTTTTGTAACCCTTAAAATTGTAAACCTTGGTAACTAGAGGCATGAGAAAGCATCTATATCATAGCTACAGTATATTGCCACAGGCTGACATTTATAGTATGCAAGAAATCTTAGAATTTTAGACATTCAACAGGAAGAAGATCAGAATCAGCATTTGTAAACTTATGATCCAAACATTACATTTGGATCATTTGCAAGCCAAATTTTGTTTCACTACTAGGAAAGACTATTCTAGTATTTGTAAAGTACTACCACTTTAGTACTACTCCAAACATATAATCCGATCACTAACTAGGAAGTATTCTAGTATTTTGCATCTAGTATTCATAAGCCGATTAACAAAGCAGGAACTACTCTTTTGGTATTTGGGTAAACTGAACTTTTGGCATCTGAAAAGAATCAAGTTTAGCACTGCTCCGATCACTCCCCACATGTCCACTACACCTGGAAAATTCGAAACAAGTTAAAATGATGTGGATGATGTTCATTTATTGATGAATTCAAAAAAATTGTGCATAGTTACTGACTTTGGTCAAAAGGGTTGCTAGGTATATTCATCATATATACTCTAGGTTGCGAATAAACCAATTGACCCAGGAACATGTTAATAACTTTGCATCTGTTCACCCAGAAACAATGTATTTCCTTCAATAAAAATCTAGTGTTGTTGCTCTTGTGCATACAAGGATAAGTACTAGCATTGCTGTATTAGGGTGAGTGATAGCAGACAACCTATTGATTGGCAAAAGGTACTACTATTTGCATTGTGCTTCTAAAAATGCATGCATCATTAATATGGTTATATATCTCACAGCAAAACTATGGTTATATACCTGATTAACCCAAGCAATATTCCCCAATTCAAATTAAATCACTGAAATTCTAAGCAAATCTGTGGGTATATACTATGTGTGTGTGTGTGTGAAAATCGTTAACTGAAGCCAGTAATGCAAGGTATTCAGATATTCGAAAGGTACTATGCAAGTTGACACACTAGAACAATTAAGCTGCTCGAAATAGGAACCGCACACCACATCCATATCCAATTAATAAAACTAAGACTAAACTGAAATTGGAAAGCATGTAATTATTTTTTTATTCATTGGTAGTCGCGGTCTTCAGTTAGAAGCCTTATCTGCATAGAGCGACCAGTCATTAATTATCGTATGCACTTCTTTTGGGTATAGTATATCATGTACAGTGGAGATGGCACTTTTTGTTGTGTGCGTCTGCACAGGTGTGTGTGTGTGCGCGCGCACGCGCATGTTGGAATGAGAGAAAGAGAGAGATGGGGAGGCGACACAACCAACTCGTGATGAAATATTACATGTTTACATGTGGAGAGATGAATAATCTCTAAAGTTGCAATTCTGTTGTTTGAACTTTTTTTTTGTGGGGACTGTTGTTTGGACATTGAGTGGATGTACGCATCGAAGTTTTAGAGCATCAAAGTTTTTTTTTCTTTTTTTGCGAATAAAGCATCAAAGTTTTATGCAATCTCTGTGCAAAAATATACTATAAGCATAAACTTCAACTATATATGTTTGTTCCTTCTGGATGCATTTGAGGATATCTCCAAGGAGTACAACTAACTAGTGACTACAATATTTTGCATAATACAAATCCGTAGGTGGATACAAAGACAGAGGGATAACGTGTCTAGATCTACGACCTGTAACGGCCCATCCTAGATTTTCATGTAATGGGACAAGCTAAGCCTGATTGAACAAGTGAACCAGGTATTATTTTTATCTTAAGAGCCTGGATAGTATGTTCGTGCAGATATTTTGGAGCCATGGGAACAATCGGCAAACAGAACAAAGATGGTGATAAAATCGAAGCCTATCACGGGCCACTGTATTTTATATGGTAATAAAGCCTACCATATAACAGCCCTATAAATATGCTCCAGAACGAGAGGTCTATGCACCAACCAAATCAAGGAGTGTTCATCTCATCTTGTAGCAGCAGTAGTAACACGATGAGCTCCGGCAAGACATCCTGGCCCGAGCTGGTGGGCACGCAGACCAATCCAGGGTTAGTGATCATCAACCACGACAGGCCTGACCTCCAGATCGTGCTGCTGCAGGTTGGCACCACCGTGAGCCCACCGGGGTTTCACGGCTGAGCGCGTTGCTGTCTTCTTCGATGAGCAAACTGGCCTCATCGCAGCCGTCCCTGCAGTCGGTTAATTCGATTATCTGGCCCCGGTGCCGGCAAGATTCGTGGAGTTATTTGTAGAATGATTTTTATGCTCATAGGCATTGCAATAGCATGTTATGGGTTGAATAAACTGTGATCTGTAAAGAACAATGATTACTAGAATGATGCTTTTCAAATATATATATATATATATATATTATTTCTTTTCTTATTTTATATGATCTGGTCTGAATTTTACAAAACTATACCATTTCACTTATGATCTTTACATAAGAGAATTCCCTATTTGGTCAAAGATAAAAATGTTTTTCACTTGGCAAGGGTGTAAAGTGCCCTCTCCCTCCCTCCCTTACTGTATTATACATTCCCGTCTATACTCTTATGAAATTTAATAACATTCATACCAACGGCAAAACTGTCTGGTCTCATGTAACATGGTTAGTAGCCAAAATTGACGCAAATGTCCTCTTAGTAGCCAAATTAAGACTGAGTGCCAAGTAGGTTTTCCATGAACAAATAGGGAAGCATATTTTCATGTAGGGCTGAATAAGGAATCTCTCATTTTGCATCAGTATGTTGTTTCTTTGTCACACCTAGACATATAAACTGTAAAAACTGGTGCATTTTTCTTTGTTCTTAGTCATAAATTTATTTGCAACAAAATTTACAAAAAAGTATCAACATATCTGAAAAAATATAGGTAACCACATACTAGTATCACTAAATCTGAAATCAAATATGTTTTCTGATATTGAGACATATGAAGTGCATACTTTTGCGTTGCTAGTTGGACCCCTATAGGTATTTGTTTCTATACCAGTGATCTGGTAGAAGGGCCAAATTGCTATCGCATATTTCTCAGAAAAAGAAACGTGCTATCCAGAAGAAATGAAGACCCCTTCGTTTTCCTCTCCCTGGATCTCCTTGTCTCAGGCCACCAAATTTACTATTACTCCCTCTGGATATAAATTTTGGTGGAAGTCAAACGGTGCATAGTTTGATTATGTTTGTTGGAAAACCCATCAATAACTAAAATTTAATTTATATGATATAAAAATTTATATTTATCGCCTGTCTAATTATATTTATTTTGTATTATAGTTCTTGAAAGTTTGTCCTATAAACTTGGTCAAACTTTGCACCTTTTGTCTTGAAACCAAAATTATAATCCTTCTTTACAGAAACAGAGGGAGTAACTATTAAGTGATATGGTATATTGGATATGCTCAAGTTAACTTATGAAGTGTTGATCTCTCGGCAATAATGCTAGTTCATTGTAAACAAGCAATACTAAGGGAAGAACATATCAAGCCGAGTGTTTCAGTGTACGCCGAGTGTTATTTGTCAGGTACTCGGCTTATACACCTCTATGCGGAGTATACTGTAAAGAGCACACGGCAAAAGTAGACCCTCGGCATATCATAGACCAAGCCGGGCACAGCTAAAAATGCGCTCTGCTTATATCAAGTGCTCGGCTAAGAGACGAGCCTCGGCATTGTGGATGTCACGTGACCATCCTCGATGGTCTTAACGTCTCCGTGCCAAGCCTTTTTTGGCATTAGGCGAGTATGTTGGGTACTCGGCTTCTGGCTGTTATTCCTGTAGTTCAAGGTGCTCATTAATTTTATTTTGTGAGGTAAACAGTAGGAAATAATACATACTGCAATTCTTAAAAAAATACTAGTTAATAAACTGTGTGAAACGAAATTAAAAGGTGGACAACAAATATTTAGCATCATATGCTCATGTCTTGCTATGAAATAATACAGTACATAGTTTGCCGAGTACATGGTTTTAGAGTCTCAGCAAATGCAGACTGGACGTCACGGAGCCGTCAACTGTAGATGGCCTTGCCACGTCGCTCGTCTTTACCGGGTGCCGCATCCGCGATCTCGGCATACTCTCTATAAGCCGAGTTCCTTCGTCTAAGCCGAGTGTCACCTTGAGGGGCTCGGTAAATTCTCCCATATGCCGTGCCCTAGTGTGTGCTGAGACCCGTAATCGGCTTAGATGCCTTTTGCCGTGATCCCATGTTCTCGTACTCGGCAAAGACAAAAGAACTCGGTAACGGCGATATTTCCATTAGTGAGCTATGCAGCCAACATCTTAAAGTTTGTGTGTATATTTCCGGCATTGGCGGATTGCTTTAGATTTTGCTCTGTATAATATCTGGAAAATATAGGTCATGCTCTGTTTGATAAAAATCGTTTCTAGCTATCATTCACCTTTTTTTCCATAAAGTTAATCTATTTTTAGAAATATCATGGAAAAGGTAAAGGGTATTGCGTAATAGGGAACTGGAAAGGGCAGAATAGGAAGGAAAAATGAGTTTCTGTGACTTTGTATTATACTAGAGGATATACCCCTAATGTGCCTTAGCCATCTTTTTTTATTCACAAAATGATCTAGTTTTCGGCATAAGGTTCTCCCGAATAACATAGTAATTCATGTCTCTACTAAACAATGCCGCTATTTTGTGAGCAAACCATCTATCCAGAAATGCAGTGGTAACATCGAAGCATCACCGGGTCATGCCGGCCGGCTTTTTATGCATGCTAAATTAATATCTTTTTGTTGCCGGAATGCTAAATAAAGCTTGATACCTAGCCTATAAATCCTTGCGATATCAGAGACCTTTGCAGCCACACCACACCCACGAGAGCCCTCGCACACATATATCTGAAGTAGTAACACACAGATGAGCTCACGGAAGACATCCTGGCCGGAGTTGGTGGGCAAGCCGGCGACACCAGCAGTGATGACAATTAACAGCCAAAGGCCCGACTTGACGACGGAGGTGCACCCGATTGGGTCCAGCCCAAGCCCGCCGGGGTTCGACTCCACGCG
Source organism: Triticum dicoccoides (assembly GCF_002162155.2). NCBI lineage: Eukaryota > Viridiplantae > Streptophyta > Magnoliopsida > Poales > Poaceae > Triticum > Triticum dicoccoides. Next base: position 16,697,451 of record NC_041381.1, on the reverse strand, counting down.
TGTCTGCGTCTTCCTCGACCCACAAGACAAGCTTGGCCGTGTTGCAGCCGTCCCCGTCGTTGGCTAGCTCAGTGTTTCTTGAGACGGGGTGGTTGGCGATAATGCCCGGCGGCGATCATATATGTAGCTACTCGTGTGTTGTTTCTATACATCATGATTTTTTGAATAAATGGTCCACTGAATAAGTGGTACGGTCCATACAATTCATTTATGAAATTGCTTATTCGCCATCACCAAGTCAAAACCAGCCTAATGCCAAAATCAGAGAGAAGACAGAGCTTGACTGTTGCCAGCTTTGTGGCAAGCCGGAAGGCACATTTGGAATAAAGAAACACAAAAACTCTAGAGGACAACTGCTTGAACGGTTATCGAGGTGGTAAAGCTTGCGTGTGATCACATTGCCTCCTGACTGAGGCGACAGAGTAATCTGCATCATAAGCCCAAGGATGTACAACTTGTAGTTTTTTTCCTTTTTCCTTCTGTAAGCTGGATTCAGCTGTTTCTGTCCAACAGAAAAAAGGCTAGATTCAGCTGTTGTATTCCTTCCTATGCATATTAATAACGGAATCATTGGTTAATTGGCTCGATCAGTAGGTAGGAATAGGCACATTGTCATTCTCATATGAGGAATATTATATCGTATTCAACTTAATTGTCACTGAGGAAGGATTGGAACTCACAGAAAACAGTGATTTGTGTGCAGTCAAGATGCAACTAAATAATTAATTTGTTTTCTTAACTAGCTGATACAACCGTATACGCTTGATCGATCCATATAATCAATTAAATAGGCATGCATGCATGAGTGCAGGAGATGGTAGAGTCAGAGTTCAAGAGCAAAAAAGATGGCAAGATGCACACGTGTGGGCACAACGCGTGCGTCGCCATGCTCCTCGTAGCACCCAAACTGCATCAGTCCCGCGGTATACCTTGAGAGTGTCCTTGCGTTATGAGTTATGGGTCACTAGTCATCAACCCGTGCATCTGCACGGGCTAGTTTTTTGAATGGTACATTGCGTTAATACCTTTGTTAACCACTTTAAGTTTCCATGTAGCAGAAAAATACATTTGTTGTGTGCGAAGCATGGAGAAATGATGAATATGAAAATAGAGCAATACTATCTATCTTACGTTGAAGCTTCGCCTGACTAGCTACTCTCTATCCTACGCTACATGCATAACGAAAGCAAACTAAATATGCAGATACATAAATCAAGATTAAAAAAGCTAACACTGCCGACGTGGGAAAGATGAAAGGATAAACCCTAAAGAATACCTATAAGTACATTACCTATAAGTATGCGCTTTATTTTCTTTATTTCAGTATCAAGGGTTACACATTATTTATAGCGCTGCGACCAAGCATGGATGCAACAACTTAGCACATTCATAGTATGATACCAGGTGGGCACAACTACGCTCTGCGTGGATCTAATAAGCTGCCGTGCCTGTGGAGGTTGTGGTAGCCCTAGCCGATGACGGGGGTCTTCACAACCACTCCAGCTTCGTTGGAGATGACGACCACGCGCCAGGGGTTGTGGCCAGGCGGCCACGGGGGGTCAGAATAGATCAAGGTGACCGAGACGTCCGACCTATCACCATTGATCTGTGCCGCCGCTCTCTGCACCGACCAACCCACCACCTCCGGCCAGGACGTCTTCCCAGTCCGGTCACCACCCCCACCAGCACCTACGGGCTCGGCTCTTCCCATCACCCTGCCCTTGTGGTGATCAGCTCCAATTGTAGATGTATATACACTGCCTAGTGTTTAAGCCGTATTATCTGGGATAGTATTTGTCGGTGTCAAAACCGGCGGATCTCGGGTAAGGGTCCCGAACTGTGCGTCTATGCGGATGGTAACAGGAGACAAGGGACACAATGTTTTTACCAAGGTTCGGGCCCTCTCGATGGAGGTAAAACCCTACTCCTGCTTGATTGATATTGATGATATGGGTAGTACAAGAGTGGATCTACCATGAGATCAAGGAGGCTAAACCCTAGAAGCTAGCCTATGGTATGATTGTTGTTCTGTCCTACGGACTAAAACCCTCCGGTTTATATAGACACCGGATAGGGCTAGGGTTACACAGAGTCGGTTACAATGGCAGGAGATCTACATATCCGTATCGCCAAGCTTGCCTTCCACGCCAAGGAAAGTCCCATCCGGACACGGGACGAAGTCTTCAATCTTGTATCTTCATAGTCTTGGAGTCCGGCCGATGATGATAGTTCGGCTATCCGGACACCCCCTAGTCCAAGACTCCCTCAGTAGCCCCCGAACCAGGCTTCAATGACGACGAGTCCGACGCGTATATTGTCTTCGGCGTTGCAAGGCGGGTTCTCCTCCAAATTCCATGTGCTTGCCGAATAGTGTCCGGCTTCCTCATAAATGTTGCGCTCCTTGGCTTCCATGCCCAATAATGGCCCTCTTCCACGTGTCGTATGAATGCGAAAAGCCAGGGTATTTTTACGTTTTACCCCCGAGCTGCTTGAATAAGCTGCCTATAAGAGAGGCAAGGATCTAGATTCAAATCACACCATCCTCCTTCCGCGAGTACTCATCGGAGCGCCTCTGACAAAATCCACTCCATCATGGACAGTCGACGCGGCTCCTCCTCTCGCGCTCCCAGCCCTCAGCCAGGAGATTGGAGGAGATGTTCAGTTCCGCACAGCGAGCTGGTGACGCTCCAAGCGGAGGGATACCTTCCTCCGGCCTTCATGGTCCCGGTTCGAGCCGGACTGGCCACCTACAAAGGTGGAAAGCAGGCGGAGAACACCCCCAATCCCTCCAAAGGAGAGTGGGTGTGCTTCATCCCTTATCTAATAAGGGGGCTCGGATTTCCCATACATCCGTTTCTCCGGGGGCTCCTGGAGTTCTACGGCCTCCAGCTTCATCACCTTACACCCGCCTCCATTTTGCACGTTGCGGATTTTGTAGCTCTTTGTGAGCTGTTCTTGGGCATCGAGCCCCATTTTGGGCTGTGGAAGAGATTGTTCTGCCTCGTACCCCGTTCTCACAAGGGGTCGATATATCAAGTGGGCGGAGCCGAAATATGGCGCATCGCCGGGACCGAATATCTACCCGGAACCCCGAAGAAGGCATCCGAAGACTAGCCTTCGGAATGGTTTTATATGGAAGACGCTCCACTGCTGGACCCAGTTCGGATCGGCCTTCTGGAGTTCAGCAACGCTCCTCTGAAGAAACGCCTGAGTTGGCGCCCGCGGAGCCCTCAACGAGAAGATTATAGGAGCGTCCAATATCTGATGGGCCGGATAAGGTTGTTGGCCCATTCTGGACTGACCATGATTGGAGTCATCGCCACGTGCATTATGCGAGGGGTGCAGCCGCTCCAATATAGGGGCCACCCTATGTGGGATTTCAACGGGGAGAATGACGCCACCCGTCATGGCCGCAAGGGACCGGGATCGGCCGCCGATCTGGTGAAGATCCTGTCCGGCTTGTACAAGGGGGAGAAGGAGGACCTCCTCCGCACGAGTCCATTAAATGGATTCTCCATGAATAACCCTCGGAGCTGGGTAAGGGGACGTCTATCTATCCAACCCGTGCTTTCAAAGTTAAGTGTCTTACTTTATGATTTCGACGCAGGAACTGCGCCGGGATGTGGAGGGCATACACAGTCCGACTCCACAACCCGAGGATCCGGGAAGATCCCTTGATCCGGCCTCCGGAGAGGATCCGGACATAGAGGTGGAGCTAATTGACGGGGTGTTCCACCAACTCAACCTGGACAATGCTCTAGTCACCATTACGGCTGACTACCCCGGTTTATCTCCGGCTTCCCAGGTAACTATGACCGGAGTCTCGACACCATTACTTCATCCGTGCTTATCTCTGACCACCGTATACCAACGGTGTCTCGCAGGAGGTGCCTTCAAGGCGGGAAGCCGAACCCGCGGCGGCTAACCGACAAGGGTCAGTTCGGCCCAGCAGGCGGAAGAGGGGTGCGGTGCGAATCGAAACGTCGCCGCAACGTTATAGTACGCCACCGGTTTTAAGGGAAAGATTCCTGGGAGGTGTACTAATGCTCTTGACTTTCCCAGGAGAAAGAGCGCTCGCCGGACTGTGCCCGGAGAGGTTGCCAACCAAGCCTCCGCCAGCCAGGCTCCAACGCCTGGTCCGGAGGGGGAGGCTAGCGCGAGGCGCGAGCCGGATGCTCCTCCAACGGAGGATGCCGACAGGATGTCCGCCACCAGGTCTGAGGTGGAGAGCGCCATGAATCACAGGCTCTGCCGGACAATTCTTCATGACGCGTGTTTCTCCCCAGAGGCGTTGAATGCCTTTAATGCGGGAGACGCGCACCTCCGTGCCGCTCAAGATGGTTTAACCAGAGCCACAGAGCAGTATGTGAAATACATACGGGTAAGGAATTTTAATAGTGATATATGCAAGTAGCCCCCGAGACTTAAAGTAGTTAGAATAACTGATTTAAGGATCATTTGATATGCAGGATCTTATGGAGAAGAATACCCAATTGTCTCAGGGGCTTCAAGAGTGCAAGGCCCAACTTGAGGCCGCACTAGCCGCCGCAGGAGGAGACACAGATATCCCCTCTGGTAACACCTATTTCAAAAAGATAAGCGGTTTATGGCGCGCGGCGTGCGTATAAGTTTGATAATATTGCAGAGGGCGCCGGACTAGATCCGGACAAGCAACATCTGCTACACCAGCTGAAGGCCGGCGAGAAGGTGCTTATGAGGGTGCAGCAAGAGTGGAACAAACTCCAACATGCCAACACCCAGCTGGGCGAAGAACTAAAAGATGTTCGGGTCCAGCTGTCTGACTCCGTAAAGCAGAATCGGCGACTTCGTCGTGGCATCTACAGTAAGTGCTTGAGCAAACTCTTTTGAAAAGAAGATTCCGGCGAGGAAGTCGATTGACAGACATGTGTCTTTAGGTGTGCTCACAGGTCGCCCTGCGGAGGAAATGCCCGGTTCAACGGGTGACCAACTTCCCGAGCTACTGCAACTGCACGAACGTGTTCGGCAGGCGATGAGTGGCGTCGCCCAGGCCTTATGGCCATCCGTCTCCCTACCCGAGGGTCTTGGAGGGCTTGCGGAGAAGCTTCAGGGAGCACGGCAGCGCTTCCGTCTGTGGAAGATATCGGCCTGCCGTCAAGGTGCCAGGGAGGCCTGGGCCATGGTGAAGACGCGGTACACGAAGGCGGATCCGAACCACATGGCCGAGGTCGGACCTGTGGGGCCCGATGGGAAGGAGATCCCTGTGAGCTTAATGTACGGCCAAGTAGAGTTGGCCGCTAAGTATTCCCAATGGGACTGTAAATTAGACAGTCTGTTAGATGGGATTGAAGAGGAGTACAATCAGTCAATTTGACGATGTATTTTAAAATGACATGTATAATGCCTTCTAGCCGGATTGTAGATCGTTTGTCTTTGTGGACCTTTTCGCTTCAACCTCGGGACCCAACAGTCCGGAGTGTGTCTGAATACCCTCGCGGTTATGCAAAACCGGGGCATGCATGGAGACCAGGCGTAGGGGTAATTAGTGCTTTATCAGACAAGTGCCCAACTAGTTATGTTATATTACATGGTTAGTAAGAAACATCTACCAGGGATAATAGTTCCGTTAGGGGTTCCTTTCCCTCGGAGGCAATGCCCTAAAGTGCATGTCCGGACTGCGAAAAGAGCAGAAAAGAATCTGTGGGCAGACAAATAGATAGGTAAAAAAGAATCATCTTTCAAGTCACCGACCGAATATTCCCTTAAGAACGCTAGCTTTCGGCTTCACCCAGTCTGAGGTACACATCCGGCTGACCCAGCAGTAACAATCGCAGAGGTGCTCCCTTTACCTCCTAGCCGAACAATCTGGAACGTAGGGGTAAGCACAGGAGCCAGGCAACCCAGCATGGCCAAAACTTAAGTCATATCGATGCATATAATGATGAATAAAAGGTACATGTGGAAGTTTGACACGTGTTGGGCATAAAGCCCGTATAGAGAAGCTTCTGTTAAAGAAGCCCCCAGGTATAATGGGTGCGAGTAGCACGTCAAGTGTGTGCGAACAATGCGCAGATCAGTCCTCAAAGGCTCTATGAAAAGGGAAGGAGAAAAGAGAGAAACAAAAGACAACTAAAGTATAAAATGTGGACGGAGGAAGGAGACAAACTCTGAGTCCGGCGCTAGGCATAGAATCTTCGGAGGCAGGCTGCATTCCATGGGTTCGGCTCGAGTCGGTTGTCCGATGCGTTTCGTAGACGGTATGCTCCGCCGGTCAGGACTTGGTCGATGATGAAGGGACCTTCCCATTTGGCCTTGAGTTTGTCCTTTTTCTTGTCCGGCAGGCGTAGAACTAGTTCGCCAACATTGTAAGTTTTGGCCCGTACTTCTCTTCTTTGATATCTTCGAGCCTCCTGCTGATAGAATGCGGAACGAGCTTTCTCCACGTCGCGCTCCTCTTCTAGGGCGTCCAAACTGTCTTGCCGATCCAACTCGGCCTCTCTTTCCTCGTACATGCGTACGCGAGGTGAGTCATGAATTATATCGCAGGTCAAAACTGCCTCTGCGCCGTATACCATAAAAAATGGTGTGAATCCGGTAGTACGGTTTGGCGTGGTACGCAGCCCCCAGAGTACGGAGTCGAGCTCCTCTACCCAGTGCGTGTTAGATTCCATGAGGGACCGCACTAGTCTGGGTTTCATGCTGCTCTTGATTAGACCATTTACTCGTTGACTTGACCGTTAGTTTGAGGGTGATAGACTGAAGCGTAGTCGAGCTTGATGCCCATATTTTTGCACCAGAGTTTAACCTCGTCGGCCGGGAGGTTCATGCCGTTATCGGTGATGATGCTGTGGGGGACGCCATAATGGTGTACTATCCCAGATATGAAGTCTATCACAGGTCCGGATTCGGCCGTTTTAACTGGCTTGGCCTCTATCCATTTGGTGAATTTGTCCACCATGACCAATAGGTACTTTTGCTTGTGGGTTCCCCCTTTAAGGGGTCCAACCATGTCAAGCCCCCAGACCGTGAACGGCCATGCCCATGGTAGGTATACATGCCCGGTTTGAATGACTTTCGACACCGTTTGCACGTTACAATACTGTGACCATTTATCTCTCCTTTTTAACCAAAACCACTTGGCATGGTGCCATGTATTGGTCATGTTAGGCCATGAAAAAAAAATGAGGCCATTTCACATATGTCGGTAAACGACGTGCCCACAGACCTGCCCTTCTGACCTACCTAGACATGGTCTTTTGAACATGATTTTTTTTGGACCTCTAGGAATTGCCAACAAGGGGCATTGTCTTCATGATGAATTTACGTGTGCGAGCGATCATATAGAAAAAACCAGGACGACCCCCTATGCCGCTTAGGTCGTTCTAAAATAAAATAAAATTAATTTAACAAAACATATTTAATATAAAATAAAATGTACATAAATTAAGTTTAATTTTGGGAGTAATAAACCATCGATGACCTCCTATGCCGTTTCGGTCGTTCTAGAACAAAAAAATCAAAATGAATTTAATAAAAATATTAATTTATAAAATAAAATGTTCATAATATTTTTTGAATTTTGGGAGTAAAAACACCACCCGTGCCCACCTATGTTGCTTTGGCCTTGTGAAATTCTAGACCATTTTCAAATTTCTGAACAATTTTTAAATTTTGCCAATAATTTTTAAAATCATTGACATATTTTCAAATTCATGAACATTATTTGAACTTCAAAAATTATTTGGAAATCCCAAAATAATTCGAATATGGGATTTCTCAACATTTATCGAAGTTAATAAAATAAATTTTAAATACAAAAAACTAAAAAAAATAAGGAAATAAAAACAGGGGCCGATGCTAGTTCGATCGTTGAGCACCGCATGGTGACCGGAATATGATGTCCCTGGCAGCCGCCGCTTGCTTTTTGTTTTTTCGAAAAATGGCAGCTAGTGCTAAGCTACCAAGCCTAATTTGTGTTGATAGGCCCACAACCCATGTCCGCCGACAACAGATGTGGGGTGAGGAGGCGCATATGGTTTGTGTGGTCTCTGAGGCAACGTGGGAGGATTTGACTTGATTGGATTGGTTGGTGAGATTTCGCCACTCCTCCGGATTTCACTCTTCTGGTTTCAGTTGAATCACACTCCTCCGTCTATGAGGTGATGATAATATTCCAATGTGTGTGTGCACTACAGTTCTTCATGATTGATAATTTCATTTCTTAATCGATATGCTCATCAATTGAAATGTTGTTCATTGGCTGCCGAGTTTTTTTATTTGTGTTTGTTGTGATGGCAGGCGCTAGTGAATGATCGTCTCAGATCTTGGAACTTTTTACTGCATCCACTACAGAAAACAATGCGGCGAGAAGAACAATGGAGAAATTTCTCGTGAATGCGTCCACGGGAGCCATGGGCTCCATCCTGAAAAAGTTGGGGAGCATCCTGAGCGACGAATACAAGTTTCTCAGTGGTGTCCGCGACAACATCAAGTTCCTCAAGGATGAGCTCGAGGCCATGCAAGCATTCCTCATCGAGATGGTAGACGTGGAGAAACCTGACAAGCAAGCAACCTTCGTGTAGATGTTGTGCGAGAGATGTCCTATGAGATCGAGGACAACATCGACAAGTTCATGGCTCTCATAGAACGTGGGCCCAGTTCTGTGTCCGATGGCTTCGGGAAGCTCTTTAACAAAACCATGAAAAAGATAAAAGATATCAAGACCCGCCATAAGATCGCCAAGGACATCAAAGACATCAAGAGTCAAGTGAAAGAGATCAGTGCGAGATATTCAAGGTAAGCATCGATGCTTCTGCCACGCTCATGCTTACAGATTTTTTACTAAAGCCATATGTAATTTAACACTGTATGTTTTACTATTTTTATTATGTATATATCCAGCCATAAAGTCTAATCACTTATCTAGCCCTCTTGTCTATCTAATTTCCAACCTAAAAAATGAAATTACAAGATCGATGAGTCCCCTAGACCTAGAAACAAAAAGGTTCACCCGCAACTTTGCGCGGTCTACAAAGATGCATCGGAGCTTGTTGGCATCGATGGTCCGAGAGAAGAACTTGTGACCTGGTTGAGCCAGGAGAAGGGTGCATCGGCACACCAGTTGAAAGTTGTCTCCATTGTTGGATATGGGGGACTAGGAAAAACGACTCTTGCCAAACAAGTCTATGACAAGCTTGGGCCAAACTATGAATGTTAGGCTTTTGTGTCAATTTCATGAAGTCCTAATATGGTGAAGATCCTCAGTTCTATATTATCTCAACTCCGCAATCAGAATTAGGCTTGTGCAGGAGATGAACAACACATCATTGACCAAATCAGAAACTTCCTCGGTGATAAAAGGTTGCTATGCTCTAGTACCTAATTTTAAATTGCACAAATCTTCGTTACATTATCTTGAGTACTGGCCTCATGGTTAATTTTTCTGAAAATTATCAAATATACATACTTTGTTGTTTAACTCTTAACTTCAAACAGTAATGTTTCCTTTTGCAACATCTTTGGATTATTTAGGCTGGCACACAATGTCAACATATTTATGCCGAAGTGATCTGCCACTTTTTTTCCCATAGACAATTTTTTTGCGCAAACCCTATTAGGAACCCAGCATAGCCCATGAAATATTGGTGAACCAAGCATGGCTGTGTAAACTACAGTTGATACCTTGTCTTGAAAAACTCAAACGCTTGAAGAGTGGATTTTCCCTTGTTCCCCAAAAGGAGAGCACTTTGTTGACTTGTTCTGCTATTTTAAATTTTGGCAAACTATGTGTTTTATGAGCATTATCCATTTGGGGGTAAATGTTTTCTAGGCTGTTCCACTAATAGTCAAAGCAAGCCATTACTTGAGTTGTTCATAACATTTTTTAATTGTTTATGTAACTTTTTCATTTATTTCATTATTGTACTAAAATAGTATAAATGACAGATCTTTTAAATAACCTGTGAATATTATTAGTACAAAAATCTAATGTGCATATACAAAGTAATCATTTGATTTGACTAAGTGATCTAATCAGTACAGCTCACAAATTATTATTTTTTACCTTATTGCACATGTATGTTTTTCTACATATATCCTTGACATACATAATACTATCACAATTTTTTGAAACTCATACAAATGATTTTCCCATAAGGTAATGTATATCATGGTACTGTGATTCGAAAATTATGGTTAGTCTATGGTTTCTTTAGCAAAAGGTCAGCATGTACCTTGAAGTAACTGCGTGGTCTAAATAGTTGAAGGACCTGAACATCCAAGTGGAATTGGATTTTCCACTTAATTACTAAGATGTTTCATATTAAACATTGTTTGATGCTATTATAGCACAACAGACTATTTTATGTATTTTTTCGTAAAACTATGTTGCAGGCACCTTATCGTAATTGATGATGTATGGGATGTACAAACATGGAAAACACTGGATTGTGCATTAGTCAGGAACGGTTGTGGTATGTAATAATTACCACAACACACATACACAATGTACCTCAATCATGTTGCTCATCTGATGTGGACCTTGTCCAAGAAATTCAACCACTTGGTATTGGTGACTCAAAGAAGTTATTTTTCAAGCGAATGTTTGGCTGTGAGGAGAAGTGCCCTGATAACTTGAAAGAAGCCTCAGAAGATATCTTGAAGAAATGTGGTGGTTTGCCGTTGGCTATCAGTGCCATATCTAGCTTGTTGGCTACTGAGAAAACTCTAGAAGAGTGGGGTCGAATTCAAAGTTCTATTGGCTTTGCACAAGAAACAAATTCGGATATTGATGCCATGAATTACATATTATCTTTGAGCTACTTTGACTTTGCCCTCTATGTACGAAGTTGCCTATTGTACTTGACTATGTTTCTTGAAGATCATGGGATTGAAAGAGATCGTTTCGTATACACATTTTTGGAGCTTGTAAGTGTGATTGCCATACTTGTAGAGCTTGTAACTCACTACAGGAATCAGGTAATTTTCCGTCTGTGGATTACAGACGGCAAAGGCCTAAATATAGAGGGCAAACATTTTGCCGTCAGGAAGCAGACGGCAAAGATAAGTCGGCAAAGAATACTTTGCCGTCAGCATTTCATCAGAAGACGGCAAAGATTTTGCCGTCAGCCAACTACAGATTTGCCGTTTGTTGCAAAAATAATAGACGGCAAAACCTTGGTCTTTGCCGTCAGTCAAAACTTGTTCTTTGTTGTCATCTAGACTAAAGTACAGACGGCAAAGATTGTTTTTCATTTAAAAAAAGTGACGTCAGGGCAGAGCATCTCGCCGAACACATGAACGACAAACCAAGACAGCAGGTTCCAGCTCACGTATATTTTGGATTCGACACGGCTTTCATTCATCGTAGGTGGAGTTACACAGAAGATGAAGGAAATATTCCCTAGAGGCAATAATAAAGTTATTATTTATTTCCTTATATCATGATAAATGTTTATTATTCATGCTAGAATTGTATTAACCGGAAACATAATACATGTGTGAATACATAGACAAACATAGTGTCACTAGTATGCCTCTACTTGACGAGCTCGTTTATCAAAGATGGTTATGTTTCCTAGCCATGGACAAAAGAGTTGTCATTTGATTAACGGGATCACATCATTAGGAGAATGATGTGATTGACATGACCCATTCCGTTAGCCTAGCACTTGATCGTTTAGTATGTTGCTATTGCTTTCTTCATAACTTATACATGTTCCTGTAACTATGAGATTATGCAACTCTCGTTTACCGGAGGAACACTTTGGGTGCTACCAAACATCACAACGTAACTGGGTGATTATAAAGGAGTACTACAGGTGTCTCCAAAGGTACATGTTGGGTTGGCGTATTTCGAGATTAGGTTTTGTCACTCCGATTGTCGGAGAGGTATCTCTGGGCCCTCTCGGTAATGCACATCACTATAAGCCTTGCAAGCAATGTAGCTAATGAGTTAGTTACGGAATGATGCATTACGTAACGAGTAAAGAGACTTGCCGGTAACGAGATTGAACTAGGTATTGGATACCGACGATCGAATCTCGGGCAAGTAACATACCGATGACAAAGGGAACAACGTATGTTGTTATGCGGTTTGACCGATAAAGATCTTCGTAGAATATGTAGGAGCCAATATGAGCATCCAGGTTCCGCTATTGGTTATTGACCGAGAATAGTTCTAGGTCATGTCTACATAGTTCTCGAACCCGTAGGGTCCGCACGCTTAAGGTTTCGATGATAGTTATATTATGAGTTTATGAGTTTTGATGTACCGAAGGAGTTCGGTGTCCCAGATGAGATCGGGGACATGACGAGGAATCTCGAAATGGTCGAGACATAAAGATCGATATATTGGATGACTATATTCGGACATCGAAAGGGTTCCGATGGGTACCGGGGAGTTACGGGAATACGAGGAAGAAGCAATGGGCCTCATGGGCCAAGTGGTGGAAGAGAGGAGGCAGGGCGCGCGGCCCCCCTAGCCCAAACTGAATTGGACTAGGGGGCCGGCCCCCCTTTCCTACTCTTCCTCCCTCTCCTTCCTTCTCCTTCTCCTTCCCTTCCTTCCCCTCTCCTAGTTGTACTAGGAAAGGAGGGAGTCCTACTCCCGGTGGGAGTAGGACTCCTCCCTGGCGCGCCCTCCCTTGGCCGGCCGCCTCCTCCCCCTTGCTCCTTTATATACGGGGGCAGGGGGGCACCCCATGACACACAAGTTGATCTACGGATCGTTCCTTAGCCGTGTGCGGTGCCCCCCTCCACCATATTCCACCTCGGTCATATCGTCGCAGAGTTTAGGCGAAGCCCTGCGCCGGTAGAACATCATCATCGTCACCACGCCGTCGTGCTGACGGAACTCATCCCCGAAGCTTTGCTGGATCGGAGCCTGGGGATCGTCATCGAGCTGAACGTGTGCTGAACTCGGAGGTGCCGTACGTTCAGTGCTTGGATCGGTCGGATCGTGAAGACGTATGACTACATCAACCGCATTGTGCTAACGCTTCCGCTTACGGTCTACGAGGGTACGTAGACAACACTCTCCCCTCTCGTTGCTATGCATCACCATGATCTTGCGTGTGCGTGGGAATTTTTTTGAAATTACTACGTTCCCCAACAGTGGCATCCGAGCCTAGGTTTTATGCGTTGATGTTATATGCACGAGTAGAACACAAGTGAGTTGTGGGCGATACAAGTCATACTGCTTACCAGCATGTCATTCTTTGGTTCAGCGGTATTGTTGGATGAAGCGGCCCGGACCGACATTACGCGTACGCTTACGCGAGACTGGTTTTACCGCCGTGCTTTGCACACGGGTGACTAGCGGGTGTCTGTTTCTCCAACTTTAGTTGAACCGAGTGTGGCTACGCCCGGTCCTTACGAAGGTTAAAACAGCACCAACTTGACGAACTATCATTGTGGTTTTTGATGCGTAGGTAAGAACGGTTCTTGCTCAGCCCGTAGCAGCCACATAAAACTTGCAACAACAAAGTAGAGGACGTCTAACTTGTTTTTGCAGGGCATGTTGTGATGTGATATGGTCAAGACGTGATGAGATATAAGTTGTTGTATGAGATGATCATGTTTTGTTGAAGTTATCGGAAACTGGCAGAAGCCCTATGGTTGTCTCTTTGTTGCATAAAGATGCAAGTGCCAAATATTTGCTTTACATTATTGCTATGCGACAGCAATAGTTGCAAGAGCAATAGTTGGCGAGACGACCATGTGACGACACATTGATATAGATCAAGATGATGAAGATCATGGTGTCGTGCCGGTGACGATAGAGATCATGACAGTACTTTGGAGATGGAGATCAAAGGCGCAAGATGATCATGGCCATATCATGTCACATATTTTGATTGCATATGATGTTTATCTATTATACATCTTATTCTTGCTTTGATTGACGGTAGCATTTTAAGATGATCTCTCACTAATTATCAAGAAGTGTTCTCCCTGAGTATGCACCGATGCCAAAGTTCGTCGTGCCCAGACACCACGTGATGATCGGGTGTGATAAGCTCTACGTCCATCTACAACGGGTGCAAGCCAGTTTTGCACACGCGGAATACTCAGGTTAAACTTGACGAGCCTAGCATATGCAGATATGGCCTCGGAGCACGGAGACCGAAAGGTCGAGCGTGGATCATATAGTAGATATGATCAACATAGTGATGTTCACCATTGAAAACTACTCCATCTCACGTGATGATCGATTATGGTTTAGTTGATTTGGATCACGTGATCACTTAGATGACTAGAGAGATGTCTGTCTAAGTGGGAGTTCTTAAGTAATATGATTAATTGAACTTAAATTTATCATGAACTTAGTCCAGGTAGTATTTTGCAAATTATGTTGTAGATCAATAGTTTGCGTTGTTGCTTTCATATGTTTATTTTGATATGTTCCTAGAGAAAATTGTGTTGAAAGATGTTAGTAGCAATGATGCGGATTGGACTCGTGATATTAGGTTTATCCTTATTGCTGCACAGAAGAATTATGTCCTTAATGCACCGCTAGGTGACAGACCTATTGCAGGAGCAGATGCAGACGTTATGAACGTTTGGCTAGCTCAATATGATGACTACTTGATAGTTTAGTGCACCATGTTTAACGGCTTAGAATCGGGACTTCAAAGACGTTTTGAACGTCATGGACCATATGAGATGTTCCAGGAGTTGAATTTAATATTTTAAGAAAATACCCGAGTTGAGAGATATGAAGTCTCCAACAAGTTCTATAGCTAAAAGATGGAGGAGAATCGCTCAACTAGTGAGCATGTGCTCAGATTGTCTGGGTACTTCAATCGCTCGAATCAAGTGGGAGTTAATCTTCCAGATAAGATAGTGATTGACAGAGTTCTCTAGTCACCATCACCAAGTTAGTAGAACTTTGTGATGAACTATAGTATGCAAGGGATGACGAAAACGATTCCCGAGCTCTTCGTGATGTTGAAATCGAAGAAGGTAGAAATCAAGAAAGAGCATCAAGTGTTGATGGTTGACAAGATCACTAGTTTCAAGAAAAGGGCAAAGGGAAAGAAAGGGGAACTTCAAGTAGAATGACAAGCAAGTTGTCACTTCCACGAAGAAGCCCAAAGTTGGACCAAAGCCTAAAACTGAGTGCTTACACTGCAAAGGAAATGGTCACTGGAAGCAGAAATGCCTTGAATATTTGGTGGATAAGAAGGATGGCAAAGTGAACAAGAGTATATTTGATATACATGTTATTGATGTGTACCTGACTAGAGCTCGTAGTAGCACCTGGGTATTTGATACTGGTTCTGTTGCTAATATTTGCAACTCGAAACGGGGAATATGGAATAAGCGAGCACTGGCCAAGGACGAGGTGACGATGCGCATGGGAAACGGTTCCAAAGTCGATGTGATCGCGGTCGGCACGCTACCTCTACATGTACCTTTGCGATTAGTTTTAGACCTGAATAATTGTTATTTGGTGCCAGCGTTGAGCATGAACATTATATCTGGATCTTGTTTGATGCGAGACGGTTATTCATTTAAATCAGAGAATAATGGTTGTTCTATTTATATGAGTAATATCTTTTATGGTCATGCACCCTTGTAGAGTGGTCTATTTTTATTGAATCTCGATAGTAGTGATACACATATTCATAATGTTGAAGACAAAAGATGCAGAGTTGATAATCATAGTGCAACTTATTTGTGGCACTGCCATTTGGGTCATATCGGTGTAAAGCGCATGAAGAAACTCCATAAAGATGGATTTTTGGAATCACTTGGTTATGAATCATTTGATGCTTGCGAACCGTGCCTATTGGGCAAGATGACTAAAACTCCATTCTCCAGAACAATGGAACAAGCTACTGGCTTATTGGAAATAATACATACCGATGTATGCAATCCAATGAGTGTTGATGCTCGTGCCAAGTATCATTATTTTCTGACCTTCACAAGATGATTTGAGCAGATATGGGTATATCTACTTGATGAAACATAAGTCTGAAATAGTTGAAAGGTTCAAAGAATTTCAGAGTGAAGTGGAAAAATCATCGTAACAAGAAAATAAAGTTTCTGCGATCTGATCGCGGAGACGAATATTTGAGTTACGAGTTTGGTCTTCAATTAAAACAATGTGGAATAGTTTCACAGCTCACGCCACCTGGAACATCACAACGTTATGGTGTGTCCGAACGTTGTAACCGCACTTTATTCGGTATGGTGCGATCTATGATGTCTCTTACTGATTTACCACTATTGTTTTGGGGTTATGCATTAGAGACAGCTGCATTCACGTTAAAAGGGCACCATCTAAATCCGTTGAGACGACACCATATGAACTTTGGTTTAGCAAGAAACCCAAGTTGTCGTTTCTTAAAGTTTGGGGCTGCGATGCTTATGTGAAAAAGTTTCATCCTGATAAGCTCAAACCCAAATCGGAGAAGTGCGTCTTCATAGAATACCCAAAGGAAACTGTTGGGTACACCTTCTATCACAGATCCGAAGGCAAGATATTCGTTGCTAAAATCGGATCCTTTCTAGAGAAGGAGTTTCTCTCGAAAGAAGTGAGTGGGAGGAAAGTAGAACTTGATGAGATAACTGTATCTACTCCCTTATTGGAAAGTAGTTCATCAGAAGAACCGGTTCCTGTGACAACTACACCAATTAGTGAGGAAGCTAATGATATTGATCATGTAACTTCAGATCAAGTTTCTACTGAACCTCGTAGGTCTACCAGAGTAAGATCCGCACCAGAGTGGTACGGTAATCCTAGTCTGGAAGTCATGTTACTTGACCATGATGAACCTACGAACTATGAGGAAGCGATGATGAGCCCAGATTCCGCAAAATGGCTAGAGGCCATGAAATCTGAGATGGGATCCATGTATGAAAACAAAGTATGGACTTTGGTTGACTTGCCTGATCATCGGCAAGCCATTGAGAATAAATGGATCTTTAAGAAGAAGACTGACGCTGATGGTAATATAACTGTCTATAAAGCTCGACTTGTTGCGAAAGGTTTTCGACAAGTTCAAGGTGTTGACTACAATGAGATTTTCTCAACTATAGCGATGCTTAAGTCTGTCCGAATCATGTTAGCAATTGCCACATTTTACGAAATCTGGCAAATGGATGTCAAAACTGCATTCCTTAATGGTTTTCTTAACGAAGAGTTGTATATGATGCAACCAGAAGGTTTTGTCAATCCTAAAGGTGCTAACAAAATGTGCAAGCTCTAGCAATCCATCTATGGACTGGTGCAAGCATCTCGGAGTTGGAATATACACTTTGATAAGTTGATCAAAGCATATTGTTTTATACAGACTTGCGGTGAAGCCTGTATTTACAAGAAAGTGAGTGGGAGCACTACAACATTTCTGATAAGTATATGTGAATGACATATTGTTGATTGGAAATAATGTAGAATTATTATGCAAAGCATAAAGGAGTGTTTGAAAGGAATTCTTTAAAATAAAGACCTCAGTAAAGCTACTTACATATTGAGCATCAAGATCTATTGAGATAGATCAAGACGCTTGATAAGATTTTCAATGAGTACGTACCTTCACAAGATTTTGAAGTAGTTCAAAATGGAACAATCAAAGAAGGAGTTCTTGCATGTGTTGCAAGGTGTGAAATTGAGTAAGACTCAAGACCCGACCATGGCAGAAAATAGAAAGAGAATGAAAAGTCATTCCCTATGCCTCAGTCATAGGTTCTATAAAGTATGCTATGCTACGAACCAGACATATTGTATACCTTGCTCTGAGTTTGGCAAAGGAATACAATTTTGATCTAATCACTGGACAGCGGTCAAGAATATCCTTAGTAAGGACTAAGGAGATGTTTCTCGATTATGGAGGTGATAAAAGAGTTCGTTGTAAAAGTTACATCGGTGCAAACTTTTACACTGATCCAGATGACTCTAAGTCTCAATCTGGATACATATTGAAAGTGGGAGCAATTAACTAGAGTAGCTCCGTGCAGAGCATTGTGGACATAGAATATTTGCAAAATACATACGGCTCTGAATGTGACAGACCCGTTGACTAAGCTTCTCTCACGAGCAAAACATGATCACACCTTAGTACTCTTTGGGTGTTAATCACATAGCGATGTGAACTAGATTATTGACTCTAGTAAACCCTTTGGGTGTTAGTCACATGACGGTGTGAACTATGGATGTTAATCATATACAGATATGAATATTGGTGTTAAATCATATGGCGATGTGAACTAGATTATTGACTCTAGTGAGAGTGGGAGACTGAAGGAAATATGCCCTAGAGGCAATAATAAAGTTATTATTTATTTCCTTATATCATGATAAATGTTTATTATTCATGCTAGAATTGTATTAACCGGAAACATAATACATGTGTGAATACATAGACAAACATAGTGTCACTAGTATGCCTCTACTTGACTAGCTCGTTTATCAAAGATGGTTATGTTTCCTAGCCATGGACAAAAGAGTTGTCATTTGATTAACGAGATCACATCATTAGGAGAATGATGTGATTGACATGACCCATTCCGTTAGCCTAGCACTTGATCGTTTAGTATGTTGCTATTGCTTTCTTCATAACTTATACATGTTCCTGTAACTATGAGATTATGCAACTCCCGTTTACCGGAGGAACACTTTGGGTGCTACCAAACGTCACAACATAACTGGGTGATTATAAAGGAGTACTACAGGTGTCTCCAAAGGTACATGTTGGGTTGGCGTATTTCGAGATTAGGTTTTGTCACTCCGATTGTCGGAGAGGTATCTCTGGGCCCTCTCGGTAATGCACATCACTATAAGCCTTGCAAGCAATGTAGCTAATGAGTTAGTTACGGAATGATGCATTATGTAATGAGTAAAGAGACTTGCCGGTAACGAGATTGAACTAGGTATTGGATACCGACGATCGAATCTCGGGCAAATAACATACCGATGACAAAGGGAACAACGTATGTTGTTATGCGGTTTGACCGATAAAGATCTTCGTAGAATATGTAGGAGCCAATATGAGCATCCAGGTTCCGCTATTGGTTATTGACCGAGAATAGTTCTAGGCCATGTCTACATAGTTCTCGAACCCGTAGGGTCCGCACGCTTAAGGTTTCGATGACAGTTATATTATGAGTTTATGAGTTTTGATGTACCGAAGGAGTTCGGTGTCCCGGATGAGATCGGGGACATGACGAGGAGTCTCGAAATGGTCGAGACGTAAAGATCGATATATTGGACGACTATATTCGGACATCG
>NC_041381.1:16513842-16552335 GCF_002162155.2 Triticum dicoccoides | reverse complement strand
GAGAGAGAGAGAGAGAGAGAGAGAGAGAGAGAGAGAGAGAGAGAAGGGGACCCGGCCATCGGGATCGCCAGGCTCGGTGATGGGAGGAATGGGAACCACCAGATGTTGTTCCCCGTGCATCCAATAGTCTAGGCTTGGCTAAATAGGGTCTATTTTCGTGGTCCATGTATTTGACTTTGGGACGGCGGCGAATAAGATTCGTTCAGATCGCCATCTGGTGTGGTAGCTCTGTTTGTTGTTGGTGTTGGATCTGGGAGGTAGTGCCAGCTGTGTGTACCTTGGATTTTTTTTCTCAGATCTAGGGAGGCGTATTGTGCGTCTAGGTTGTGACATCGAGGTGGTGCAATGCTTCTCTCCTATATACGGAGCTTGTAATTGTCTTCATGGTGTCCATCCCTTCTCCTTGGCCTCCCCTCCAAGGTGAAGTGCACATCTTCAGATTCGTAGCTCAATGACTTCTGAGCAGCCAATATATAGTCTTGCTAGCTCTGTAGGTCATGAGAAGTTCTGGTCACGTCATCGACCATGGATCTCAACAAACGGGCGTGTGTAGGAGGAGGGTGGCTTTTGTTTCCCTAAGGACTCAGTTGCAGTTTCTATCCCGTTTGGAGTTGCTTTCATAGGGTTGGTTTCTTTTTCAATATATGACCTTTGGGCTTCGAAAGAGAGTGTATTTGTTCAAGAAATGGAGGATATATGCCAGCCTCTCCATCATTGTGATGCACACAGCTATGATAATTAAAAAAAAAAGGTCTATTGGAGGTGAACCTACGACTATTTCTATCCATCAAGCTAACTGGCGTTTACCATATATAGTCGCATGTCATCCAATAAAATTAACGTGGCGGCACGCAGCAAGCCATCAACTAACCCATGTGTGAAAAGCGAGCCAAGGTGGTACTTACTATAATGTCTGCAGCCACCTACTATATATATATATATATATATATATATATATATATATATATATATATATATAGTGTCGTCAAGCTTTCTGAATAGATTTACGTGTGAAACACATGCAGGCCACCCACGGATATGATGCCTCGTGCATGCATGCTACTGCTAGAGATCCAATCCAGATCTTGACCACATGTTTCTGCGTGTAAAGCTTGGTCCCCGTGCTGCTAGTTGCTCATTTCTCTATTGTCACTTGTGCTCTCGCCTCAGTCGATCGGGTTGGGACTCCACCCTATAAGAAGCCTGGCGTTCCATACCATTAGGCATCAACCTCCCAGCACGAACCAACCCAATCCCTGCTACATAGTCAGTCAGTCTTTGCAACCATGAGGCCACAGGTGCTGCTCGCCGCGCTGGCCGTCGTCGTCCTCCTCGCAGCAGCTCTGCCCTTCGCCCACAGCCAAGGTGAGCCTGGCATCGTCCTTTCTTTGTCTTTCTTCATCTCCTCGCAGATTAAGCCAGTGTAGAGCCACTAATTGACATTGGTGGTTGCCTGCAGGTGCGACCCCAAGCGCTTCGCTGTGCTGCAACAACTGCGGCACCTGCACTAGGTCCATCCCGCCCAGGTGTACGTGCATGGATGCGTCGCCCAGCGGCTGCAACCCGTCCTGCAAGACCTGCGACAAGACCACCGTCGCCGGCCGTGACAGCTTCCAGTGCAAGGACCGCGTCGCAAACTTCTGCCAGCGCAGCTGCACTAAGCCCGCGTGACTCGACCTGTTGTCGCCAGAATAATGCCGATTAGCTTGTTCTTTTCCTTTGTTTTTGCAGTATTTAAGAGTTCCCTCTGCATCTTGCTCTGGTAGATGCAGAGAAGAAATGAGAGTTGGATGCATGCTCGTTGTTCCTTCTTGTGTCTGAAATAAAGAGCATATTCTTTGCTCAAAATCTTCTTTGTTGACCATTTATGCATTGCGACCGGTACAACGCATATGCATGGAATGGAATGGAATATGAATTCAAATCCAAATCGTCTACCATGTAGAGGCAGGAATGGAATGCATTGATCGATGTACAAATCATCAAGATGGAGACCTGTCAAATTTAAATCCAAGTTAAAGGATTTATCATCAAATCCGTTACAAAATGGTAATGTCAAACCCAGTCCAAATTCTTTAGATCCAGATCTATTAAAATCCAACGAATCACAAAATTTTGAAATCCACACAAAAGTTTGACACCAAAAATGTCAACATCCTGTTCAAACTATAGTTTTCATGAAATGAATGGGATATTTTGGAGATGGTTTAGCTTGTTTAGGAGTTACTATTTTTTGCAGTTGGCAAGTCTATATGCACAAGTGAAACCACCCAAAACCGGAAATCCATTTTGGCTCTAGGGAGCACATGCTCCTGCGTCCCAAAAATGGATTTCACAAATATAAAAAATATTTGGACAAAACTAGATGTGTTCATTGTCGCACTCAAATGGAACATGCAAAAAATTTTAGGGGAAATTTTTGACCTTTGCGAGAAAAAACAAATCGAAGGCCATATGTTGCACTTAATTTTGTTTTTCTCACCGATGAAGCACTGCTATCCCATATGGCATGAAAATTTCATGGGCACTTGCTACACTAATATGAACATCTGCAAAAAAAGTTAAGTTTAAAAATATATTTACTATTTATTTTAATTTTACTCTTCATTAGGGAGCATACGCTCCCTAGAGCCAAAAATCTGCGTACAACAAACACTAAATTTAAACCCACTATGGATGATTGAGATCAATTTGAGTATTTAATTTCATGTTTAGGCAATCTGCCGTGTGCATGCACTCAGCAAAAGAGAAGGTTTTACCCTGTGTAAAAAATCCTTCGAGGCCGCCGCACTACGCTTCGCCACCGCAACTAAGCCGACCCACTACCTCACCACCTCGTCATGCCCGAAGTTCGTAGAGGTTGCCCTCCCACATGCTCTACTCGAGCCCGACCAACAAGAAGAACATGACGGCCAGCAAGAGAAGCAATAGCGGGACCGGGGAAGAGGAGTTGGTGCTACTGGCGCGTCGAGTCCGGCTAGTCGCGGTTACCGTCGACGATGTCATGGAAGAGAAAGAGCGGGCAAGGGCGAGTGGCAAGAGAGGCGGGCGAGGTGATGCAACATCGGAAGCAAGATGGTGTTGAGCAACGACAGCGCTGGTTGAAGAATAAGGTCATCAAGCGAGCAACACTGACACCTCGGCTTGAGGCGGCCAGGATCTGGGACAGATGGATGGTCCAGATGGATGGGCCATTGGCAATCCGCGGGACACGCGAATTGACGAATTAGAGTGTCAACCAAAAAACCATCGGCAAACATAATGTTTTTTTCTTTATTTTTTTATTTTTTTTATTTTTTCGGCCCCTACACCAAGCCCATTCAAAAGTGTCTTCACACTACTATGAAAAAACTTATACACAGAAACTTAGCAGTAGCGCTGGCCAAAAAGGGGCGCTATTGCTAATTAGCAGTAGCGCGTGCAACAAACAGGCGCTACTGCTACCAGCTTAGCAGTAGCGCGGCTCGGTAGAACCACGCTACTACTAAATTTGGCCGACCGTTCCCGCCACGCTAGGTTTAGCAGTAGCGCGCCCACGGTAACCGCACTACTGCTAATGTGATAGTAGTAGCGCACTTTTTCTGCACGTCGCTATTGCTAAGTTTGAACCTGGCCACATGGTGGGCCCTGCTTAGCAGTAGTGCGTCTGCCAGGAGCGCGGTACTTCTATATTATTAGCATCAACGCGTTTTACTCCCGGCGCTACTGCTAAACCGCAGCCATACCACCTTTTCCCTCCCCCTCCCCTCCTCCCCTATCCTCTCATCCTTCACTTTCCCCACTCACCTCCTCTCTCCCTCACTTTGCTTCTTCCTCACTACATCTCCCCCATTACTCTCTTTCTACCTATCTTTTTCTCTCTTTATTACTCCTAGCTAACTACAGCACCCCCATTAATGCATCTCCTTTCTCTTTTCCCTTCCCCCTCCACTAGTTGAACTTGTCACCTCCAAAACTCATTAGCTAGTTAGATCTAGCTAGGATTTAGTGAAGTGACCTATGTACCTCCCTAACTAGATCAATAGCCTTGTCAAGAAGAGCATTGTCCACTTTTGATCATTCCATAGGTGTGCGTGGCGACACCTATCGGCAACATCATCACCGTGCTCAATCTCGAGATAGGTGATTTCAAAATTATTCTTTTGAAAGAATGGAAATATGTGTATGTGTGCGATATGACATAATCGGGCGATATGATGGAAATTGTGTGTGTGGCATGAGTTGCCGCCGAATTGTGCTTGGTGAGTTGCCTATATTTTGCCGAAATGCTGATTTATTTTCGTTTCGGCGAATGCTGGGAAAACTCTATATGTCCTATTTTTAGGGAAGGTCATGCCGAATTTTTGTATGACTTTGATGCATGTATGCATTTTTACAATCAATTTGTTTATTATAACCATGTAAGCATTCATCATGGTCAGTGGAACGGTGGTAGACAGGTGGTTGCGGTCGGCGACACTAGACTTGAAAGAAAATAACCTGACAGAGATTTTATGTCCGTGTCGAAGATGCAAAGGTGGAGTTTGGCTCGGCCCCTATGATGCGATGGCGCACCTGCTCATGACTGGTTTCATGGATGTGATAGAGGCAAAGGTGTCCCGTCTTTCGATGAGATGGTGGCTATCGTTTTGGTGGAAGTCGACTTTGATGATCCGACTACGAACGTGCGAGGACGTCGCACCTTAGCAATCGCTAAAACAACTCCGAGAGGTTACTGACCACGCCGGAGCACGATCAACCTGACCACGAAGGTCTATTTCCTGCAAGCAAACGAAGAACAAGCAAGAAACTAAGATTGCAATCTGGATAATGCGAATAACAGAGCAAAGCTTTATTAATGAAGGTGGGGTTCTGTGACGCCTTTATCTGGTCGTTGAACACAAACGAAGTATACGAAGTTGCAGCTATACCGAACTTTTAATCTAAACAAAACCAAAGTCTAAATGGTGCCCTAAGGGTTGTATATATGGAGGAAGAGGGGGGAATTTCGTGGCCCATGGTGGAGAGGTCCGAAACCAACCCTATCTCTTGTTTCCCCACACATATGTACTCTAAAAATAGCCTATACTTATGTATTTCAAAATTAGATGGGCCTGGCCCAATAAAAAGGTGACGCAGCACCTAGAATAGCCTCTAGACGAAATTTATAAAGTGCCATCTTGTATATTTCATCCAAGGCTTCATGCACTCATTATGGGGGCTTCAAAGTCCTGAAATCATCACTTGTAACTCCGTTCTTGTTCCCCTTGCGCATGCCATCATCTCCATGCTTGGTCTTGCTCCAATGTTCATACTTCTCCAAGCTAGGCCCTTCATTTGTAAGTAAAACAAATGTATCCAATTTAGGCAGCATCATATTCTCATGAACATTAGAATCATTACCAAGAAACGGAAGTACCTGGTAATTTAATTGGCGTGCGCGAGCTCTAGTAATTGGTCCAATATGTATAGCAGCAGGGGTTGTGAGTGTAACAATGGTATTGATGTCCTCATCATCCTCCCCTTCTTGAAATGAAGTCGTCCTCGACGGAAGTTCATATTCCTCTCCCAAATAAGGCTTCAAATCTGCAATGTTAAAAGTGGGACGAACCCCAAAATCTGCAGGCAGCTCAAGTTTATATGCATTATCATTTATTTTCTCTAACACCTTAAAATGTCCATCAGCACGTGGCATTAGCTTTGATTTGCGCAAATCAGGAAATCTATCCTTACGCAAATGTAACCAAACAAGATCTCTAGGTGCAAACACAACATGTTTTCGACCCTTATCTCCAGCAAGTTTATATTTAGTATTCATACGCTCAATGTTTTCCTTAGTTAACTCATGAATTTTTAAAATCAATTCAGCATGTTGTCTAGCATCAAAATTAACCTTCTCCGAAGATGGAAGAGGCAACAAATCAATAGGTGCACGAGGTAGAAACCCATACACAACTTCAAAAGTGCACACATTAGTAGTAGAATGCAATGAACGATTATAAGAAAATTCAATATGAGGTAAGCATTCCTCCCAAATTTTCTTATTATTCTTCAAAACAGCCCTAAGCATACTAGACAATGTTCTATTGACTACTTCAGTTTGTTCATCAGTTTGGGGGTGACAAGTAGTACTAAAAGGCAGTTTAGTCCCCAACTGAGCCCATAAACATCTCCAAAAGTGGCTAAGAAATTTAGTATCATGATCTGAAACAATAGTATTTGCCACACCATGCAAGCAGATAATTTCACGAAAGAACAAATCAGCAACATTAACAGCATCATCGCTTTTATGACATGGTATAAAGTGTGCCATTTTCGAGAATCTATCCACGACAACAAATATGCTATCCCTCCCCTTCTTTGTTCGAAGTAAACCTAAAACAAAGTCCATAGATATATCCTCCCAAGGAACACTAGGTACAGGAAAAGGCATATATAAACCATCAGGATTGAGTCATGACTTAGCTTTTGGACATGTAGTGCAGCGAGCAATAAAACGCTCAACATCCCGTCTCATCTTTGGCCAAAAGAAATGTGTAGCAAGTACGTCCTCCGTCTTCTTCATGCTAAAGTGTCCCATTAATCCTCCTCCATGCGCCTCCTGCAACAACAAAAGATGACGGAGCTAGCTGGAATGCATAGCTTGTTAGCACGGAACACAAATCCATCATTAACGACAAACTTGTTCCACATTCTTCATTCTTTACAATTCTGCATTAAATCTTTAAAATCAGCATCATGCACTTATTGATCTTTGATTGTCTCCAAACCAAATATTTTGAAGTCAAGTTGTGAAAGCATAGCATAGCGACGAGACAATGCATCAGCAATAACATTTTCTTTTCCCTTCTTGTGTTTAATGACATAAGGGAAAGTCTCAATGAATTCAACCCATTTATCATGTCTACGATTTAGTTTAGTTTGACTTTTAATATATTTCAAAGATTCATGATCAGTGTGTATAACAAATTCTTTGGGCCATAAATAATGTTGCCATGTTTCTAAAGTCCGAACAAGAGCATATAATTCTTTATCATAAGTAGAATAATTCATACTAGGCCCACTCAATTTTTCAGAAAAGTATGCCAGAGGTTTGCCATCTTGTAATAACACACCTTCTAATCCAATTCCACTAGCATCACATTCAAGCTCAAAAGTATTATTAAAATCACGAAGTTGGAGTAAAGGAGCATGTGTCAACTTATCTTTCAATACCATGAAGGCTTCTTCCTGTGCGGTACCCCAAAGAAAAGGCACATCCTTCTTTGTAAGCTCATTGAGAGGTGCAGCAATGGTGCTGAAATCTCTCACAAAACGCCTATAGAATCTAGCGAGGCCAAGAAAACTCCTCACTTGTGTGACCGTTTTGAGCTGCGGCCAACTCTCAATAGCTTCAATCTTGGCTTTGTCAACTTCAATTCCCTGTGGAGTACCAACATAGCCAAGAAAAGATACTCGGTCAGTGCAAAAGGTGCACTTCCCAAGGTTACCAAACAAACGTGCATCACGTAGAGCAATAAAAATAGCACGTAAATGTTCCAAATGTTCTTCCAAAGATCTGCTATAAATCAATATGTCATCAAAGTAAACTACCACAAATCGTCCAATGAAAGCACGTAAAACTATGTTCATTAATCTCATGAAAGTACTAGGTGCATTAGTTAACCCCAAAGGCATGACTAACCACTCATATAATCCAAACTTAGTTTTAAATGCTATTTTCCATTCATCTCTGAATTTCATACGAATTTGATGGTATCCACTACGCAAATCAACTTTGGAGAATATTGTAGAGCCACTCAACTCATCAAGCATATCATCGAGCCTAGGAATAGGATGACGATAACGAATAGTAATATTATTAATGCCTCAACAATCAACACACATACGTGATGTACCATACTTTTTCAGCACTAGAATAATAGGAACATCACAAGGACTAAGGGATTCGCGTATATAACCTCTGTCGAGCAGCTCCTGTACTTGACGCATAATCTCCTTTGTCTCCTTTGGATTGGTACGGTATGATACACGTTGGGTAATAATGCACCGGGAATTAAGTCAATCTGATGCTCAATCCCTCGAATGGGAGGTAATCCCGGTGGCACATCTTGTGGAAAGACGTCAGGAACTCCTGCAAAATGTTAGTGACAGCAGGAGGCAAAGAGGACGGCACTTCCTCGAATGAAAATAATGCCTCTTTGCACACAAAAGCATAGCAAACAGATTTGCTGAAATCTAGCTCATCAATATCAGATTTAGTGGCAAGTAAACATGCACTTTTCAATTTAATTTCAGAAGCAACACTAGATGGTTTACTATTAGGCCTCATTTTTTGCTCAAATTCTTTTGCCACAATCTGATTTTCACTCTTATTTTTCTCCTGTTTTGCTTTATTAGCTCTATTAATATCATCTTTCAAAATGGAATCACGAGTCATAGGAAGCAAAGTAATATTTTTATCCTTATGAACAAGAGTATACTGATTGTTTCTACCATGGCGTACAGATTTTTTATCAAATTGCCATGGTTGATCAAGTAATAAGGAACATGCTTGCATAGGTACCACATCACAATCAACATAATCAGCATATGTAGAGATACTAAAATGCACACGAACAGTACGTGTTACCTTAACCTTGCAGCTGTTGTTGAACCATTGGATGTAGTAAGGATGTGCATGTGGTCTTGTGGTGAGCGATAGCTTCTCCACCATCTCCATGATAGCCAAGTTGTTGCAGCTCCCTCTGTCTATGATGACACGCACAGAACGTTCCTTCACAACTCCCTTTTATGGAACAAATTGTGCCTCTGATTTTGCTCAGATTGTGTGACCTGCACACTCAAAACACGTTGAGCAACTAAACATTCATACCTGTCAACGTATTCAGGAGCCATGTATTGCGTCTCATGATCAGAATCATCTCCACCATGTTCTTCACGTGTAATAAGAGCCAAAGTCTCCTCATCATAGTCACTAGCGGACTCAGACCCACCATCCTCAGTAGCAATCATCACACGCTAAGATTTGCATTCTCTCGCATAATGACCTCTTCCCTTACAACGATGACAAATAATATCACTTGTGTGCCCTGTTGATGCCATGGAAGAAGAAGAACTCTGTGCAGGCCCGGGAGGTGCGCTCTTGGCAGATAATGGTGGTTGTGCCTTCTTTCTTGTATCACGGCTGGAGGTGGCACCTGATGGAGGTGCTGGTGCAGTTAAAGTAGAATATGCACACGGTGTCCATGATGAAGTTTGGCCTGCAGAAAAGTTAGTTCGCGCCAATGCTTGTCGATC
Organism: Triticum dicoccoides; assembly: GCF_002162155.2. Lineage (NCBI taxonomy): Eukaryota > Viridiplantae > Streptophyta > Magnoliopsida > Poales > Poaceae > Triticum > Triticum dicoccoides. Next base: position 16,543,056 of record NC_041381.1, on the reverse strand, counting down.
CTGCACTCCACGTTCAGCTTTACAAGCAAGATGGAATAAACGATTGATATTAGTATACTCCTTATACTCCAGAATGGTCTGAATCTCTCTATTTAATCCACCCATAAAACATGCAAGCATAGCTTCATTCTCCTCAACAATACCACATCTAATCATGCCAGTTTGTAATTCCTGATAATATTCTTCTACAGAATTTTTTCCTTGTCTTAAACACTGCAATTGTTGAAGCAATTCACGTTGATAATATGGTGGAACCCAATGAGTACGCATAGCAGTTTTCAAAGCAGCCCAATTAGTTGGAATAGGATATAATCTACAATGTTCAGACCACCATACACATGCAAAACTACTGAAAGCACAAACAGCAGCAGCAACCCGTCTCTCCTCGGAATATTGTAAACATGTAAAACGTTGTTCAGTTTCTAACTCCCAAGTATGATATATATCAGGAACATATCTACCCTCAGATGGTGGAATATTCAATTTCAGTTTAGGAATATGGTCATTATCTCGTACCTGAGGTGGTGGTGCAGGCCTACCATTGCGATTATATACCTAAGGTCGACCTGCTGGTGGTGGTACTGGTGGTTGCACGTAGTCCTGATTTTGATCAACCTCATCCTCATAAGCGCCCGCATACTCATCATCCTCCTAGGTACCAGGAATAGCAGTAGCAGGAGCTAAAGAAGCATCAACAACAGGTACAGCAGCACCAGAAGTTTGGCCATCCTCAAGAGGAACACTGTAGGACCTTGAAGTATGTCTAGAGGGGGGTGATTAGACTACTTGACCAAATAAAAACTTAACCTTTTCCCAATTTTAGAGTTTGGCAGATTTTAGCTATCTTAGGACAAGTCAAGCAATCATCACACAATACAAGCAAGCATGCAAAGAGTATATAGGTAGCGGAAATTAAAGCATGCAACTTGCAAGAAAGTAAAGGGAAGGGTTTGGAGGATTCAAACGCAATTGGAGAGACGGATGTTTTTGGCATGGTTTCGATAGGTGGTGCAATCATACATCCACGTTGATGGAGACTTCAACCCACGAAGGGTAACGGTTGCGCGAGTCCGCAGAGGGCTCTGATACGTCTCTCTCGTATCTACTTTTCCAAACAGTTTTGCCCTTGTTTTGGACTCTAACTTCTATGATTTGAATGGAACTAACCCGGACTGACGCTGTTTTCACCAGAATTGCCAAGGTGTTGTTTTATGTGCAGAAAATAAAAGTTCTCAGAATGTCCTGAAACTCCACGGGATATCTTAGAGTAAATAATAAAAAATCCTCGCCAAAGATGAAGACCAGGGGGCCCACACCCTGTCCACGAGGGTGGGGGGCGCGCCCCTCCCCCCTGGGCACGCACCCCTACCTCGTGGGCCCCCTGGTGGCCCTCCGACGGCAAGTCCAACTCCATATATTGGCTTTCGGGGAGAAAAAAATCAGAAAGAAAGTTTCATCGCGTTTTACGATACAGAGCCGCCGCCAAGCCCTAATCTCTCTCAGGAGGGCTGATCTGGAGTCTGTTCGGGGCTCCGGAGAGGGGGATTCGTCGCCGTCGTCATCATCAACCATCCTCCATCACCAATTTTATGATGCTCACCGCCGTGCGTGAGTAATTGCATCGTAGGCTTGCTGGACGGTGATGGGTTGGATGAGATTTATCATGTAATCAAGTTAGTTTTGTTAGGGTTTGATCCCTAGTATCCATTATGTTATGAGATTGATGTTGCTATGACTTTGCTATGCTTAATGCTTGTCACTAGGGCCCGAGTGCCATGATTTCAGATCTGAACCTATTATGTTTTCATGAATATATGTGTGTTCTTGATCCTATCTTGCAAGTCTATAGTCACCTACTATGTGTTATGATCCGGCAACCCCGAAGTGACAATAATCAGGACCACTCCCGGTGATGACCATAGTTTGAGGAGTTCATGTATTCACTATGTGCTAATGCTTTGTTCCAGTTCTCTATTAAAAGGAGGCCTTAATATCCCTTAGTTTCCATTAGGACCCCGCTGCCACGGGAGGGTAGGACAAAAGATGTCATGCAAGTTCTTTTCCATAAGCACGTATGACTATATACGGAATACATGCCTACATTACATTGATGAACTGGAGCTAGTTCTGTGTCACCCTATGTTGTAACTGTTACATGACGAACCGCATCCGGCATAATTATCCATCGCTAATCCAGTGCCTACGAGTTTTCCATATACTGGTTATCGCTTATTTACTTTTCCATTGATACTATTATCATCACTACAAAAATACCAAAAACATTACTTTTACTGTCTTTACTTTGTTACCGTTCCCACCACTATCATATTACTTTGCTACTAAACATTTTGCTATAGATATTAAGTTTCCAGGTGTGGTTGAATTGACAACTCAACTGCTAATACTTGAGAATATTCTTTTTCTCCCCTTGTGTCGAATCAACAAATTTGGGTTGAATACTCTACCCTCGAAAACTGTTGCGATCCCCTATACTTGTGGGTTATCAAGACCTTTTTCTGGCGCCGTTGCTGGGGAGCATACCTCTATTCTTTGAGTCACTTGGGAGTTATATCTGCTGGACACTATGAAGAACCTGAAAGATGATCGAACTACTATTTTGCCCTCAACTACAAGGGGAGGTAAGGAACTGCCATCTAGCTCTGCACCTGATTCACCTTCTGTTATGAGTAAGTTTGCGACACCTAAACCTACTACTGCTATTGATTCTGATATGTCGCATGTCATTGATGATGCCACTTCTGCTATGCACGATACTTATGATGAAACTACTTCTATGCTTGATACTACTGTGCCACTTGGTGAATTTCTTGATGAGCAAATTGCTAGGTCTAGAGAAAGAGAAATTATTGAACCTGAACACGATGATGTGAGTGATGATGAACCTATGCCTTCTATTCCTGAGGGTTATCTTTTTAATGTTGAATCTATTGAAGTTGTTCTTGCTTGCCAGGATAGTCTTGAATGTAAGAGGTTGCTAATTAAGTGGAGTAAAGAATCTTTTAGAGGTAGGATGAGACCAGACCCTGTTTTTGCTACTTCACCTATCTGTGTTCCTGATCGGGATTATTATGATATTTCTGTCGATCCAGATATAATTACTTTGGTTGAATCTGATCCTTTTTATGGCTATGAATCTGAAACTATTGTGGCACATCTTCGTAAGTTAGATGATATAGCTGCCATGTTTACTAATAATCTGAGATCGCGCCACCTTTATTTACTCAAAATATTTCCGTTCTCATTAAAGGGTGATGCTAAGAAATGGTTTAATTCTCTTGATCCTGGTTGTGTGCAAAGTCCCCAGGATATGATTTATTACTTCTCTGCAAAATATTTCCCTGCTCATAAGAAACAAGCTGTTTTGAGGGAAATATACAATTTTGTGCAAATTGAAGAAGAGAGTCTCCCACAAGCTTGGGGGAGGCTTCTCAAGTTACTTAATGCTTTGCCTGATCATCCTCTTAAGAAACCTGAAATATTTGATATCTTTTATAATGGACTAACCGATGCTTCCAGAGATTACCTGGATAGTTGTGCTGGTTCTCCTTTCAGGGAAAGAACAGCGGATGATGCTGAACTTCTATTGAATAATATGTTGGCAAATGAAAATAATTGGGCACCTCCCGAGCTACCTCCTGAGTGAGCTCCTGAGCCAATTACTGAGCCTATTCCTAAACCAACTCCGAAGAAGAGAGGTGTTCTATTTCTCAGTCCCGAAGATATGCATGAGGCAAAGAAATCTATGAAAGAAAAAGGTATTAAAGCTGAAGATGTTAAGAATTTACCTCCTATTGAAGAAATACATGGTCTTAATTTACCGCCTGTTGAAGAAGTATATTATCTCAATTACTTATTCAATGAAGAACCTCCCGATATCCCGACACAGGTAGTAAAGGTAAATTCTCTCTATAGATATGATAAAGCTGAAGTCCCTCCTACTAAAATTGCTAGTCAGTGCTTGGATGAGTGTGATGACTTTATGTTTAAGCAAGATGAATTTAATGCTTATTTTGGTAGACAATTAAAACAGAATACCTTTATGATTAAACGCTTGAGTGATTATATGGCTAATATTAGAGGTGAACTTAAACTTGTTAGCAAACATGCTTCTATGGTTACCACTCAAGTAGAACAAGTACTTAAAGCTCAGAAAGAAGTGCTTGATGAAATGAATAGTAAGAAAAATGATTATGCTGTAAGAGTGGCTACTAGAACTGGTAGAATGACTCAGGAACCTTTGTATCCTGAAGGCCATCCTAAGAGAATCGAGCAAGATTCTCAGAGAAATAGTATTGATATGCCTAGTTCTTCTAAGAGGAAGAAAAAAAAATGATCGAACTATGCAAACTTCTAGTGAACCTATTGTTGAACCACTTGATAATCCAAATGATATCTCTATGTCTGATGCTGAAACACAATCTGGTAATGAACATGAACCTAGTGATAATGTTAATGATAATGTTCATGTTGATGCTCAACCTAGTAATGATAATGAAGTAGAAGTTGAACCTGTTGTTGATCTTGATAACCCACAATCAAAGAATCAACGTTATGGTAAAAGAGACTTCGTTGCTAGGAAACATGGTAAAGAAAGAGAACCATGGGTTCAGAAACCCATGCCTTTTCCTCCGAAACTATCCAAGAAAAAGGATGATGAGGATTTTGAGCACTTTGCTGAAATGATTAGACCCATCTTTTTGCGTATGCGATTAACTAATGTGCTCAAAACAAATCCTTATGCTAAGTACATGAAGGATATCATTACTAATAAAAGAAAGATACCGAAAGCTAAAATTTCCACCATGCTTGCTAATTATACTTTTAAGGGTGGAATATCAAAGAAACTTGGAGATCCAGGAGTACCTACTATACCATGCTCCATTAAGAGAAATTATGTTAAAACTGCTTTATGTGATCATGGAGCCTGTGTCAGTGTTATGCCTCTCTCTTTATATCGTAGACTTGACTTGAATAAGTTGACACCTGGTGAAATACCTTTGCAAATGGCTGATAAATCAACTGCTATACCTGTCGGTATTTGTGAGGATGTGCCTATTGTGGTTGCAAACGTTACTATTTTAACGGACTTTGTTATTCTTAATATTCCCAAGGATGATAGTATGTCTATTATTCTTGGAAGACCTTTCCTTAATACTGCAGGGGCTGTTATTGATTGCAACAAAGGCAATGTCACTTTTCATGTTAATGGTAATGAGCATACGGTACACCTTCCGAGGAAACAACCTCGAGTTTATAGTATCAACTCTATTGGAAAAGTTCCATCGATTATATTTGGAGGTTTTGAATTTCCTCTCCCTACTGTGAAGAAAAAGTATGATATCCTTATCGTTGGGGATTTTCATATCCCCGTTGAGGTAGCTTAGTGTTATTCAAAATTTCTCCGGTTCCGGGATTATTCGGAATGAGTTTGTTAACAAGACTTGATCAACCTTGTTAGTGGGTTCATTTTGATGATCACGAGATGGATGAAACTAGAAGCACAACTTTCTGTACCCTCTTTACATTTTCTGTTATTTAGTAGAAATAAAGTAAAATAATATTTTTCTGTTTGTTTCCTGACTTATCCGTGCAATATAAAAATATCCCGAAAATAAAAGTCCTCAGAATGCCATGCCAATTTAATATGATTTTTTCGGGAATATTTGAGAATTTACTGTGCAAAATTACCACGGTGGCCCTCCTCCACTTTTTCCTGCACCCATCTTCTTCCTCTGCCTCACACAAACACGAAAAACCAACTCAAGCACGAGTTTCAGCCCCCGTTGTTGTGACTTTCGATCTCCTTGCTCAAAGCACCTCTTGCAAAACTGCTTGGGGAGATTGTTCCTTGGTATGTGACTCCTCCATTGGTCCAATTAGTTTTTATTCTAGTGCTTTATTCATTGCAAATTTGTGCTGCATAGGTGACCATGTTCTTGAGCTTGCATGTCAAATTTATATGGTTCCAAGTAGTTCCAATGCTTGATATAGGCCCTGGGCACTTGTGGGAGTTGTTACTACCAATATTATTGAAGTTGGTTCACTTTTATTTGAAGTTAGTAAAAATTTCAGATTATTTCAGAAATAATGAAGAAATTCTTGAGGGGCTCGTCGAGCCGAAGCTCTATGGAAAAACAAAAGGAAGAAGAGGAGAAGCCCAAATTTAATTTACCTCGCACCGCGGAGGTCCGACCGTGTGAATGGCCCTCCGATGACTTCTTGAGGAGAGCCGGGATTTTTGATGATTTCTATATATTAATTGAGAACACCGGCCTCACCAACTTCCTCCGCGACCAACGTCATCAGTATCTCTTACTCACAAATACTTTTGTGCAAAACTTCTACTTTTTCCCTAAGAAATCACCTCCATCAGTAGAGTTTCATTTATATGACGTGGTTAAAAAGATGACATTAGCGGAATTCTGCGAGGTCTGCAGAATACCCTTTGAGGGCACCTTAGATGAACCCCACCGTAACAAAGTAGAAGCTTTTATTAACACTATCACGGTGGGAGAAACCAGGAAGGTTTCTGATGCAAGGATCACTAGCATACATTATCCTGTTTTACGCTACTTTGCCTTATTTGCTAGTCGTTGCTTGATTGGACGCGGGAACTGTGGGACCCTTAACATTCCTGATATTATTATTTTGCTCCATGGTTTATACCGCAATAACTCTGTTAGTTTGGGTGGAATTGTTGCTAGACGGTTAAGTTTGAACCGTACTAAGGGCCCCATCTTTGGAGGCATTTATGCTTCGCGCCTAGCTGAACATTTTGAAATACCTATTAGGCATGTGGAGAAAGAAGAAACAGCGCTGCCCCGTGCTTATTTAGATTACAAGAGTATGATAGCACATGATTTTCTTGTTAAGAGTCGCGATGGGGAGCTCAAATATAAATTATACTTTGATAAACATCACCCTGAGACTATTACTTTGCCTGCTCCTTCTTTGTTTAACTTGTTTGCAGAACCTCACATTGTTCCATGGTCGGCTGTTCAAGCCTATCGGAACCCTGCACCAGCCCCGGTTCTGGAGCCATAAGATGAGCCTCCACGAATGTCTGTTTATTCTTGGGATACTGAGGCGGTTGCCAACCAGTGGCAGTCAGAGTCCTCTTCATCACACTATGATCCCAACTATTCTTCATCGCAGTACGACCCCAGCTTCACCTACGGATATCCGCCACGCCATCCCTGGCATTAGACCAACTTAGGCCAAAAGCCTAAGCTTGGGGGAGTACGTATTTCCCACCGACATTACATTGATGTTCACACACACTCATTGCTAGATGTCGGTGCTCATACTCTTTCATTGTATTATCCATGCTAGTTTAAATTTCTTTTTCCTCCTTTCTTCTTGTGTGTTTAATAAACCTTAGAAAAACAAAAAAAATTAGTTAGTTTACTTTTCATGCTTGTAGTAGAATTAAAAAGAAAACCCAAATATATTTCCCGTTCTTCTTTTGCTTGTTGGGAGCTTTCCCGTGTAAATAGTTTTTATTTCTTTTCCTTTCTTTGGGGGTCGAGAAGACTATATTGAAAATGCTTAGTGGCTCTTATATGCATGATCGTTTATTTAACTTAGAGCCCATATTACTTGTCTTCTCTCTTGAGTTGAATGCTTGCAGATTCCAGCTTAGTCCAATGCACGTGCACTCTTATTATTATACACACCGTTCGGTCGTGCGAGTGAAAGGCAATAACGAGGATATATGATGGACTTATTGGGATGAGAAAAGCTGGTATGAACTCGACCTCTGTTGTTTTTGTAAATATGATGATTCATCGTTCCTGATTCAGCTATTATGAAGTAAACATATTTGCAATGACATTTAGATATTATATTTGCTTGTGCCATGCTTGATTAGCTATGAGTTATAATGGTTTACCTTGTGGGCCAACATGCTATTGAGATGATTATGACATGGTATGATAGGATGGTATCCTCCTTTAAATGAATTGAGTGACTCGACTTGGCACAGGTTCATGCATGTAGTTGAAGCCAATCAACATAGCCTTCATGATATTTATGTTCATGGTGGATTATATCCTACTCATGCTTGTACTCGGTGTGAATTAATTTTAATGCATGTTTACGACTGTTGTCGCTCTCTCAGTTGGTCGCTTCCTAGTCTTTTGCTAGCCTTCACCTGTACTAAGCGGGAATACTGCTTGTGCAGCCAAACTCCTTAAACCCCAAAGTTGTTCCATATGAGTCCACTATACCTACCTATATACGGTATTTACCTGCCGTTCCAAGTAAATTTGTATGTGCCAAACTCTAAACTTTCAAATAAACATTCTGTTTTGCATGCTCGAATAGCTCATATGTCAACTAGAGCTGCCCTCATCTTCCGTGTTAGGCGGGTTATTCTCAAGAGGAGTGGACTCTGCTCCTCATTCACGAGAAAATGGCTGGTATCCGGGATGCCCAGTCCCATGCCTTGTGCAAACTAAATCAAAATAACTGCAAACAAAACTCCCCTTGGGACCCGTTGAATGTTGGAGGCACTCGTTGTTTCGAGCAAGCCATGGATTGATGCTTGTGGAGGAAGGGGAGTATAAACCTTTATCATTCTGTTTGGGAACCGCCTATAATCTGTTTAGAATGGAAGATATCGTCGTCTTTTAGTTGTTATGTTGACAATGAAAGTATGCCGCTCAAAATATATTTTATTTTGATTTTCAAAACCGAGCTCTGGCACCTCTACAAATCCCCATTTCCCTCTGTGAAGGTCCTATCTATTCACTTTTATGTTGAGTCATCACCCTTCTTATTAAAAATCACCCGCTGGAGAGCACACTGTCGTTTGCATTCATTATTATTGGTTTATATTGGGTATGACTTGACTGGATCTCTTTTACCATGAATTACAATTTTTAGTCAGTCCTTGATCTTTAAAGGTGCTCTGCATTTATGTTTTGTGGTCTTAGAAAGGGCTAGCAAGATACCATTTTGGTATATCATGTTATGATTATTTTGAGGAAGTGTTGTCATCCGAGTTTTATTATTATGGCTCGCTAGCTGATTATGTTATTGATATGAGTAATTGTGAGACCTACGTGTTATTGTGAGTATGGTTAGTTCATAATAATTGCTGAAACTTGAATGCTGGCTTTTCATGTTTACAACAACAAGAGCAAACAGAGTTTGTAAAAGTTTTTCTTTTTCTCTTTCAGTTTGTCAACTGAATTGCTTGAGGACAAGCAAGGGTTTAAGTTTGCGGGAGTTGATACGTCTCCATCGTATCTACTTTTCCAAACACTTTTGCCCTTGTTTTGGACTCTAACTTGTATGATTTGAATGGAACTCACCCGGACTGACGCTGTTTTCAGGAGAATTGCCATGGTGTTGTTTTATGTGCAGAAAATAAAAGTTCTCGGAATGTCCTGAAACTCCACGGAATATCTTAGAATAAATAATAAAAAATCCTCGCCAAAGATGAAGACCAGTGGGCCCACACCCTGTCCACGAGGGTGGGGGCGCGCCCCTCCCTGCTGGGCGCGCCCCCCTACATCGTGGGCCCCCTGGTGGCCCTCCGACGCCAACTCCAACTCCATATATTGGCTTTCGGGGAGAAAAAAATCAAATAGAAAGTTTCATCGCGTTTTACGATACGGAGCCGCCGCCAAGCCCTAATCTCTCTTGGGAGGGCTGATCTGGAGTCCGTTCGGGGCTCTGGAGAGGGGGATTTATCGTCGTCGTCATCATCAACCATCCTCCATTACCAATTTCATGATGCTCACCGCCGTGCGTGAGTAATTGCATCGTAGGCTTGCTGGACGGTGATGGGTTGGATGAGATTTATCATGTAATCGAGTTAGTTTTGTTAGGGTTTGATCCCTAGTATCCATTATGTTCTGAGATCGATGTTGCTATGACTTTGCTATTCTTAATGCTTGTCACTAGGGCCCGAGTGCCATGATTTCAGATCTGAACCTATTATGTTTTCATGAATATATGTGTGTTCTTGATCCTATCTTGCAAGTCTATAGTCACCTACTATGTGTTATGATCCGGCAACCCCGAAGTGACAATAATCGGGACCACTCTCGGTGATGACCATAGTTTGAGGAGTTCATGTATTCACTATGTGCTAATGCTTTGTTCTGGTTCTCTATTAAAAGGAGGCCTTAATATCCCTTAGTTTCCATTAGGACCCCGCTGGCACGGGAGGGGAGGACAAAAGATGTCATGCAAGTTCTTTTCCATAAGCATGTATGACTATATACGGAATACATGCCTACATTACATTGATGAACTGGAGCTAGTTCTGTGTCACCCTATGTTGTAACTGTTACATGATGAACCGCATCCGGAATAATTATCCATCGCTAATCCGGTGCCTACGAGTTTTCCATATACTGGTTCTCGCTTATTTACTTTTCCGTTGCTACTGTTATCATCACTACAAAAATACCAAAAACATTACTTTTGCTGTCTTTACCACCACTATCATATTACTTTGCTACTAAACACTTTGCTGCAAATATTAAGTTTCCAGGTGTGGTTGAATTGACAACTCAACTGCTAATAATTGAGAATATTCTTTGGCTCCCCTTGTGTCGAATCAACAAATTTGGGTTGAATACTCTACCCTCGAAAACTGTTGCGATCCCCTATACTTGTGGGTTATCAGGCTCCACCCACGAAGGGTCCACAAAGAAGCAACCTTGTCTGTCCAACCGTGGCCATCGCCCACGAAGGACTTGCCTCACTAGCGGTAGATCTTCACGAAGTAGGCGATCTACTTGCCCTTACAGACTGCTTGGTTCAACTCCACAATCTTGTCGGAGGCTCCCAAGTGACACCTAGCCAATCTAGGAGACACCACTCTCCAATAAGTAACAAATGGTGCGTTGATGATGAACTCCTTGCTCTTGTGCTTCAAATGATAGTCTCTCCAACACTCAACTCTCTCTCATAGGTTTTGGATCTGGTGGAAAGAAGATTTGAGTGGAAAGCAACTTGGGGAAGGCTAGAGATCAAGATTCATATGGTAGGAATGGAATATCTTGGCCTCAACACATGAGTAGGTGGTTCTCTCTCAGAAATGGTAAGTTGGAAGTGTAGGTTTGTTCTGATGGCTCTCTCCACGAATGAAGAGGAGGTGGAGGGGTATATATAGCCTCCACACAAAATCTAACCGTTACACACAATTTACCAAACTCGGTGGGACCGATTCAACAGACTCGGTCAAACCGATTTAGTAAACCTAGTGACCGTTAGGATTTTCGGTGGGACTGACATGCAACTCGGTAAGACCATTTGGTTAGGGTTAGGGCATAACGTAATCTCGGTAAGACCGATTACACAAACTCGGTGAGACCGATTTTGGTAATAAGCTTTCTAGAGAGTTGGTCAGGTAAACTCGGTGGGACCAATTTGCTCTTTTCGGTGAGACCGAAATGTTACAAAAGGGAAACAGAGAGTTTACATTGCAATCTCGGTGGGACCGATCGCTCACTTCGGTTAGACCGAAACGTTACGAAGGGAAATAGAGAGATTACAATCCCATCTCAGTGAGACCGAGATCCCTACCGGTAGGCCCGATTTGCCTAGGGTTTGTGGCAGTGGCTATGACATTTGAACTCGGTGGCACCGGATAGAAAGAATCGGTGTGACCGATTTTAGCTTTAGGTTTAGGTCATTTGTGGATGTGAGAAAGTAGTTGAGGGTTTTTGGAGCATATCACCAAGCACATGAAGCAAGAGGCTCATTAAACAACACCTCATCCCTCCGTGATAGTATTGGCTTTTCCTATAGACTCAATGTGATCTTGGATCACTAAAATATAAAATGAAGAGTCTTGAGCTTTTGAGCTTGAGCCAATCCTTTGTCATTAGTACTTTGAGGGATCCACTTTCATCATCCATGCCATGCCATTCATTGAGCTTTCCTGAAATAATAGTCTATGAATAGCATTAGCTCAATGAGCTATATGTTGTTATGAATTACCAAAACCACCTAGGGATAGTTGCACTTTCAATCTCCCCCTTTTTGGTAATTGATGACAACATATAGATCAAAGCTTCGACAAATAATAATAAGATTTAACAACATCGTTGCTTTGAGAAGTATGTGATAAGCAAGAGCTCCCCCTAAATTTGTGCATAGTTTAAGATTTGCTTTGGACTGCAAATGCACAAGGAATTAGGCTCATGGGTTACTCTTCCATGTCACGTACATCTTGGTGGAGCGCTCAAAATGATAAAGATTGAATACATGCACTCATCACCAAGCAAAGTGAATGATCACATATGGATAGGTAAGATAATATCATCAAACATGCATAAGTGTAGCTTATGATCAAACACATGATCATCAATGTCTCACAAAACTAGCATAATATCTCAAGCAATCAAAAGCAAATAAAGTTTAACCACCAAAGCAAGAGAGAACAAAAGCAACTCTCTCTCTCTCTCTCGAAGCTTATGATCTATACATTTTTCTCCCCCTTTGGGAACAAGTTACCAAAAAGTTCATAGAAAATGCATAGTGCTAGATCGACTCTCAGGCTTGATCTTTAGGTGGTGGTGTCCGGATAACTCCAAGAACGAAGGCTTCAGTTGAAGTGGATGGTGCTGGTTGCACTGGAGTTGTAGGAGCTGTAGCTGGTGCAGATGATGTGGCTCTGGTGTCTGTCAGAGGCACTGCAACTGACCTCTAAGCTCTAGGCACTCTGGCAAATACATTAGTGATAGTCTTGCCCTGCCTCTCCTGCATGTCATCCTGTAGCTGCTCCACAGCTGACTGAATCTCAGTTACTTTGACATCTAGATCATGGAATTTTAGTTCCATGATTCTTTCCAAGCTCTCCTGATTTCGAGTGAGGGTGGCCAATCCCTTCTCAATCCTCAGAGTTGATGCTATCAAGTAACCAAGCTGCTCATGTTTGTTCTTCAAAAAGTACTCAGATGCCTCCTCTTGAGTTGGCATCTTGGCAGCCTTCTCTTTCCTTGCCTTCTCCTTCTTCTCTTGAGCTTGTACTGATGATGGTTCATTCTCATTCATGACAACCTGATTGTCTTCAAAGTCTGGATAGAGAGGAAAATGTTCCTTATCCAATAGATATTTGCTTGTGCCCATCTTTGAGTTAATCAACTCCTGAATCTGAGGGGCATATCCACAACTCCTCTTTTAGTCTGCTGCAGTCCTCTTAATGGTCTCAACCATAAGGCTCATGACCTTGAATTTCTGTGCCACATCAAACAAATGCAACATGTTGATTGCATGCCCTCTAATCATGTTGTGGTCACCAGACTTAGGCAACAGAGTGTGCCTTAGGATGCAGTTGATTGTTGGCAGCCCTGAAAAAAGAAAGTGGACTGACCCAAACTTATGTGTCTCAGTTGCATTGTCTGGGATCTCCTTGTACATGTCTGCCATGGAATTGTGGTCCATCTTCTTCTTGGCATGGACATCCAAGTCATCTGCATTCTCCTTTGGGGCATTGATCAGTTTTGCCCTCTCCTTAATGGTTGACTGGTACCTTGTACCTTCAGACATCCAAACTATCCTCCCATCTGGATAGAAGTGTGCTGTGGAGTAGAATTGCATAATGAGTTCATCATTCCAGTTGGTGAGCTTTTGCCCAACAAAATCTGCAAATCCACAAGCAAAAAACTGTCTTGCACTCCAAGATAGTGTTCTTCATTATCCTTCATGTAGGTCCAGTCGACCCACCTCATATCACACACTATGGGCTTCTTGTCCAACAAGATTGTCTCATAGAAGTCCTACTGTTCCTTTGTATGGAACCTGTAATCACCAGCAGTTCTTCTCCTTGTGGCATATGGATCTATCATCCTCCATAGCCTCAACCCTGAGTCTCTTCTGATCTTCATGTCCTCAGCCACAGGATGGGCATCATTGTGGTCTGGTATCTTGGGCTTGAGCTTCCTGAGAACTTGTCCTTCTTCATTTTCCTCATCAGCAACTTCAGGCACTGGGGCCTTGTTCTTCTCAGCAGCTGGAATACTCCTGATATTCCTTCTTGGTGCAAGCTTGGGCTTGGGGGCAGCTTTGGGTGCTTCCTTGGGCTTTGATGTTGCAGCACCTGATCTAATAGAATCACCCATAAGCTTTTGTGTCTTGGGTGCTGGTGCAGCAACCTCTTCTTCCTCTTCAGAGTCTTTCCTCATTGAGGGTTTTCTAAGAACCTGGGCAGTAGTGGTTCTGGCTCTTTTCTTTTTCTTATCCTGAGCAGCAGCTTCATCTTCTGATTCAATGGTAAACTTCATAGTTTCTCCAGTGGGAACTCTCTTGGGTTTGCAAGTTGTGACTCTCTTTGCAGGTGCCTCTTTGGGTTCAGTCTTTTCTGGCACTTGAGTAGATCCTCTGACCTTCAGCATAGGTGTCCTCTTGGCAGGAACCTTTCTATTGAGTCCAGGTTTAGTGTTATGTGCTGAGGCATACTCCTTTTGAGCACTACCTTCTTGGAGGTAGCCTCATTCTCTTCTGCTCTATAATCCTCATCCTCAGAATCTGAGGTTCTCTTCTTCCTTGTTCTAGCTGTCACTTTGGTCTGACATGCTGCAAACACTGACTGCTGACCCTGTGAAGAGTTATAGATGAGATAGAGTGGATGAGAATCACAAAATGCAGAGATTTTTGCAAACGAATGATTCAAAAATTCAGTTTTAGTTTTCCACAGAAAGCATTTCGGATCAACCCATTTTCAAACTCGGTGATACCGAAGCAGTTTTGGAACCTAAACTGATGAACTCGGTTGGACCGAGTCACAGTTCGGTGGAACCGAGACTGCTAGGGTTTCACAAAGTCCTAAAATCGGTCTCACCGATTAGCAATTCTCGGTCAGACCAAGAGTTACTAGTGCAATGGCGTTAGCCATATCGGTGGGACCTAGTTTTTCAACTCGGTGGGTCCGAGATGGTTTCGGCGGAAACCTAACCCTAAATTTTTGAATCTCATCTAATCTAAGGATTGCATTTACTGGATAGGAGTGTTTCAATCGTGGCAAGAATCATTATGAACACAATGTGCTAGGAATCGGACGAGGATAGCACTGTGATCGAGTCCATACCCTAGCTTGGTGATGAACTCGCTATGGCGGAAACGGTGGGGTTGAAATCCGTTGACGGCGGCGGAGACCAGCGACAGGAGGCGGCTGGCGACGAGGAGACGATCTGGAGACCCTGGAGGCAGAGCGAGCTATTGCGCGGGCGAAGAGGTTCGGAGAAATTTCCAAATTTTTGCCCGTGACTATATATAGCCCGACCCTGTCGGTGTGACTGAGTGGAACGACTCGGTGGCACTGAGATGCATAACTGTGTACAGTTACAGCAACTCGGTGTGACCAAAAAGTTCAAATCGGTTGCACCGAGATTGAAAACCTAGATCGACTTAGTGATCTCTGTAGGACCGAAATGGAGGAATCGGTCAGACCGAGAATCACAAAGAAGTTTTGGAAGTTTAAGTCTATGACGAATCGGGGACTCCGAGTGCTCCTCACACGAGTGGTTCGAATCTGACTTGATCAAATTTTGTGATGTAGCATGAATAGAGTTTGAGACGAGAAAAGCATAGATAGCTAGAGAAGGTTCTTAGGCATTCTTGTCCATCCACTTGGCAAAAAGAAAAGGAAGCCAATCACTCAAAACAACAAGTGTATGTCCTTGAATGAGTAAAATATGCACCAACATGCTCACATAATAAGATGCCAAATGAAATATGTGGCAAAGCATGCACAACCAATTCTAGCATCTATCAAACAATTGGCGATGACTAGGTCATCTATATATGAGTATATTGACTTAGGAGTCAAATGAAAACATTTGATCATAGGTCATACTCATCGTTTAAGCTCAAGTGGGGTTACCACTTTTACATAATGCATTGATGTGTTCACACCATTAGAGTTGCTTTGACTCAATTCTTAGAGTTAAGCTCCCCCTAGATGTGAGATCCCCCCTTAGAGGGATGAACTAACCTTGGGTTTTGTCGATGATGACTTCATGTAGGTGTTGAAGATATGGATGCTCAATGTTGATGTAGATCATTTGGAGCAATCCTTTGGATTGAGTTGCACTTTCAACTTACCTACATGGGTTAGTCCCACAAGGAACAAACAAGAATATCCATAGACATAGAGTGATGCACACACAAGATGATGTCCATGAAATCATTAGGTTACCTTGTCCCTTGCCTTACCAACATGAGGGTTTGTGACTCCTTGAACTAGTGCAAGATGTGGAAGTTGGTTGCACTTGTTCTTGCCATAATGATATGAGTGAAGAATGTTAGCGGAGTCACCCTCAAGAACTCTCTAGTTCTTCTTCTTCGGGATCCACATCATCTTGATGTGAATCCTTGGAGTTGTAGTTGTACTAGATAAAGTAGAGCTTGACGTAGTCTTGGGAACCCACTTGACCGAGGCCTTAGGTGCTTCTTCAAATGCATCAATCTCTTCTTGAAGCTTGTCCTCGCCTTCGTTCTTGTGGTCTTGTGGTAGAAGATCATCTTGTGCTTCTGTTCCTTTGGAGGAAGTAGGATTATACTTCTCTTGTTGGGGAACAAACTTCGTCTTGGGGTATTGATCTTCTTCCCACTCAACTTCACTGGCATTGAACTTTCGTTCAAAACCAACACCTTGATTCTTCCGGTGCCTTCCTTGCTTGCGTACAATTTCCTCGAATTGCTTACTCCCGGCAAGGCTCTTGTAAACACCTTTCTCTATAATTCCCTTCAATAACCTATTTTCTTGCTCAAGTGTAACTTGTCTAAGAGAATCATTAGTGGAATCGAGAGAACTACTAGAAGCAACAATATTGGATTTGACATTATTATTGTTACTACTAGAAGAAGGATCTTTCTTGTACTTGTTACTAGACTTGACTTGAGGCATGTAAGTAGATAAGAGTAAACGCTTGGCAATGTAAGAAGAACTTTTCTTACGGAGATCATCATTGATTGCCTTTAAGAACTCATGCTTTTGCTCAAGATTGAGCTTTTCAAAGCGTAACTTCTCATGAGCCCTTAAAAGTTCTCGATGATCTTCGAAGATAGTTTCATGAGCTAACTTAAGAGTGTTTAGTTCTTTATTTAGAAGCTCAATCTTCTCCTTATCATTGTCACTCGTTTTATCTTGATTAGCATGATTAATTGACGTTTCATCATAGTATTCATCACTAGAGTTGTCAACAAGTAAATCATCATCCACAAGCAAGTCATCTTCATCACTATCGAAATCAACATACTCAGGATGTGTTACCTTTGGACCTTTGTCCATGAAGCATCTTCCAATTCCTTCATTTGGTGAATCAAATATGTCGTAGGAGTTGGTTGACACAAGTGCTAGACCGGCAACACCTTCATCTTGAGTATATCCGGAGTCGGAGTGATAGCTTCTCTCGGAGTGATTGTCGGAGTCGGAGCCGGATACCCATTCACCAACATGAGCTCGATGTCTTCGTTTTGTGTAGCTCCTTGATGACTTGTCCTTCCTTTCCGAATCCTTGCTTCTCCGTGAGGGTCTTCGTTCATAACGATCATCTCTACTCCTCCTCTCTCTCGATGGTGATTCTTCTCTTTTGCTTCTTCTTATCGGAGAATCTTCTCTTCTTTTGTAGGGTGTCGTACACTCATTGGAATAGTGTCTGGGTCTCCCACAATTGTAGAAATTTCGCTCTCGACTAGAAGATCTTTTGTCATTGTAGGACCTTGACTTAGAGCTTCTTTCTTTGCTTCTACTCTTGTAGAATTTGTTGAAGTTCTTCACCATTAGGCTCAATTCTTCATTGAAGGTTTGTTTCTCACTTGATGATGTGGGGGCTTCACTTGAGGCTTTGTAAGCACCACTTGACTTGTTGTGAAGTTCCTCCTTATCCTTGAGTGACATCTCATGAGCAAAAATTCTTCCAATGACTTCCGTTGGCTTGAGATATTTGTAGTTTGGCATCATTTGGATCAATGTACACACGGTATCATACTTTCCATCCAATGCTCTTAGGATCTTCTTCATGATGAATCTGTCGGTCATCTCTTCACTTCCTAATCCGGCAATCTCATTTGTGATAAGTGCAAGCCTAGAGTACATTTCAGCGACATCTTCACCATCCTTCATTTTGAACTTATCAAGCTGACTTTGGAGCACATCCAACTTGGATTCCTTGACGGAGTCGGTACCTTCATGCATATCAATCAAAGTATCCCAAATTCCCTTTGCATTCTCAAGACGGCTGATTTTGTTGAATTCTTCGGGGCACAATCCATTGAAGATGATATCACAAGCTTGAGCGTTGTATTGCAGCATCTTCAATTCTTCCGCATTAGCTTCACGGTTCGGTTCTCTCCCGTCAAAGAATTCACCTTGCAAGCCAATACAAATAATTTCCCAAACGACGGGGTTATGTCTGAGAATATGCATTTTCATTTTATGCTTCCAACGAGCAAAATTAGTACCATCAAAGTAAGGACCTCTATGGTGATAATTTCCCTCACTAGACGCCATACTCTCCTAGGTTGTGAAACCAAGGCTATGACCACAAAAAGCTATGGAAATCAAAGCAAATGGAGACCAAAGCTCTGATACCACTTGTAGGACCTTGAAGTATGTCTAGAGGGGGGGTGATTAGACTACTTGACCAAATAAAAACTTAACCTTTTCCCAATTTTAGAGTTTGGCAGATTTTAGCTATCTTAGGACAAGTCAAGCAATCGTCACACAATACAAGAAAGCATGCAAAGAGTATATAGGCAGCGGAAATTAAAGCATGCAATTTGCAAGAAAGTAAAGGGAAGGGTTTGGAGGATTCAAACGCAATTGGAGACACAGATGTTTTTGGCGTGGTTCCGGTAGGTGGTGCTATCGTACATCCACGGTGATGGAGACTTCAACCCACGAAGGGTAACGGTTGCGCGAGTCCATGGAGGGCTCCACCCACAAAGGGTCCACGAAGAAGCAACCTTGTCTATCCCACCATGGCCGTCGCCCACGAAGGACTTGCCTCACTAGCGGTAGATCTTCACGAAGTAGGCGATCTCCTTGCCCTTACAAACTCCTTGGTTCAACTCCACAATCTTGTCGGAGGCTCCCTAGTGACACCTAGCCAATCTTGGAGACACCACTCTCCAATAAGTAACAAATGGTGCGTTGATTATGAACTCCTTGCTCTTGTGCTTCAAATGATAGTCTCCCCAACACTCAACTCTCTCTCATAGGTTTTGGATCTGGTGGAAAGAAGATTTGAGTGGAAAGCAACTTGGGGAAGGCTAGAGATCAAGATTCATATGGTAGGAATGGAATATCTTGGCCTCAACACATGAGTAGGTGGTTCTCTCTCAGAAATGGTAAGTTGGAAGTGTAGGTTTGTTCTGATGGTTCTCTCCACGAATGAAGAGGAGGTGGAGGGGTATATATAGCCTCCACACAAAATCTAACCGTTACACACAATTTACCAAACTCGGTGGGACCGATTCAACAGACTCGGTCAGACCGATTTAGTAAACCTAGTGACCGTTAGGGTTTTCGGTGGGACTGACATGCAACTCGGTAAGACCATTTGGTTAGGGTTAGGGCATAACGTAATCTCGGTAAGACCGATTACACAGACTCGGTGAGACCGATTTTGGTAATAAGCTTTCCAGAGAGTTGGTCAGGTAAACTCGGTGGGACCGATTTGCTCTTTCCGGTGAGACCGAAATGTTACAAAAGGGAAACAGAGAGTCTACATTGCAATCTCGGTGGGTCCGATCGCTCACTTCGGTTAGACTGAAACATTACGAAGGGAAACAGAAAGATTACAATCCTATCTCGGTGAGACCGAGATCCCTATCGGTAGGACCGATTTGCCTAGGTTTTGTGGCAGTGGCTATGACATTTGAACTCGGTGGCGCCGGATAGAAAGAATCGGTGTGACCGATTTTGGCTTTAGGTTTAGGTCATTTGTGGATGTGAGAAAGTAGCTGAGGGTTTTTGGAGCATATCACCAAGCACATGAAGCAAGAGGCTCATTAAGCAATGCCTCATCCCTCCTTGATAGTATTGGCTTTTCCTATAGACTCAATGTGATCTTGGATCACTAAAATATAAAATGAAGAGTCTTGAGCTTTTGAGCTTGATCCAATCCTTTGTATAGTACTTTGAGGGATCCACTTTCATCATCCATGCCATGCCATTCATTGAGCTTTCCTGAAATAATAGTCTTGGAATAGCATTAGCTCAATGAGCTATATGTTGTTATGAATTACCAAAACCACGTAGGGATAGTTGCACTTTCAAACACGCTTCGCTCGGCCATACTGATTCGGAAGGGGCGTTGTTGTTGTTGTTGCAAAGGTGCGATAGGTGCAACCGGCGGTGGTTGTGGAAAACACGCGAACAATTCATTAAACTTGTTATCAAGCTTTGTTTCGAACGTCTTCTCAATGTCATCTATCTTCTCCATGGCCTCTTCAAATCTGTTTAGCACATCTTGCACCTGTCCACTCATCATTTGCTGAAATTTATCATGTAGTTGTTTGTTCGTCAGGTTCTTCCAATCAGTCTCATCGACTTGTGATCCTGCCATGGTTAGCAGAAAATAGAAACACAGAAGAATATGATCCTACATACTACTAGGAAGTGGTGGTGGTGTATCACAAACCCGTCAAGCAAATCTCAAATTCTTACCAGTTCTTACCCAGCAGCAGGTGGTGATCGGCAACTGTTGTAGTCAAAACTCTCAAAGCTTGGATGGAGCGATGGCCAGGGAGAGTCAAACGCACGACGTAGATATATGTGGAGCTGGGAAGGCTTATGATATGTTAGCAAAAAGGATCAGCAATAATCAATTCAGAGATGCAAAGTTGAATAAATGCTCAACGACGATAGTGTGCTGGTCCTAGGCTAGACCGTGCTAGAGACGCGAGCCTAGAACACTAATAAAATCACGGCGCTGCATGGAAACAAGGGAAGAGCACACTCTGAATTTATTTATTTTGCTTTTTTTGCGCTCTTTTTTGTTTGCGCTCCTCTTATCTTTTTTGCCGAAAAATCACTATAATGGCGAGTGTCTCAAAACTCTTCCCAAGTCAAGATAACAGGATAGACACGAAGTTTTTGCGACCAATTTTTTTTTCAACTGCCTGGACCCAAAAACTGGAAACGGCTCAAAAAAAACTTTCTATAATGGCGGCTGTCTCAATACGCTTGGAAACACCTAAAAAAAGGATAGCCAGAATTTTTTTTGTCGAGTGCGTTTTTGGAAAATTTTGGCCCTAAACAGAGGGTGGTTTCTGGACTCTTCTTTTTTTCTGAAACCTACTCCGGCAAAGAAACACGAATCGGAAAATAGATGGATCTCAAAAAGAAACCTAATATGAAAAGAACTCGGATCGGTGGTTGATATATGGTAGCTGTATTGGTATATGGCAGCGGTGGTAGGATATGGCAGCGGTGGTGGTATATGACAGCCGTGGTAGGATGGTGCGGCGGCGGCGTGACAAACTGTGACAGAACTCGAAACTCTAAAGGACTAGACGCTAAGACTAGAAACTTGACACGATGATGCAACCGCAAATTCAACAAAGCAAAATACTGAAAGACTATGCAAAGCCTTAGACTGATTCGGATATGATGACCTAATCCTAATTTTTTTTTGTGGATTTTTCATGGACTGTAGGTATGAAGAACAGACTCGATCTAAACTACGAAAAAATATAAAATCTCACCAAGCAACCTGGAGCTCTGATACCACTTGATAGAGGCAACGGTGTCCCGTCTTTCGATGAGATGGTGGCTATCGTTTTGATGGAAGTCGACTTTGACGATCTGACTACAAATGTGCGAGCAAGTCGCGCCTTAGCAATCGCTAAACCAACTCCAAGAGGTTATTGACCACGCCGGAGCACGACCAACCTGACCACGAAGGTCTATTTGCTGCAAGCAAACGAAGAACAAGCAAGAAACTAAGATTACAATCTGGATATTGCGAATAACAAAGGAAAGCTTTATTAATGAAGGTGGGTTTCTGTTACGCCTTTGTCTGGTCGTTGAACACAAACGAAGTACGCGAAGTTGCAGCTATGGCGAACTTTCAATCTAAACAAAACCCAAAGTCTAAACGGTGCCCTAAGGGCTGTATATATGGAGGAAGAGGGGGGAATTTCGTGGCCCTTGGTGGAGGGGTCCGAAACCAACCCTATCTCTTGTTTTCCCACACATACGGACTCTAAAAATAGCCTAGACTTATGTATTTCGAAATTACATGGGCCTGGCCCAATAAAAAGGTGACGCAGCACCTAGAATAGCCTCTGGATGAAATTTATAAAGTGTCATCTTGTATATTTCGTCCAAGGCTTCATGCACTCATTATAGGGGCTTCAAAGTCCTGAAATCATCACTTGTAACTCTGTTCTTGTTCCCCTTGCGCATGCCATCATCTCCATGCTTGGTCTTGCTTCAATGTTCATCCTTCTCCAAGCTAGGCCCTTCATTTGTAAGCAAAACAAATGTATCCAATTTAGGCAGCATCATATTCTCATAAACATTAGAATCATTATCAAGAAACGAAAGTACCTGGTAATTTAATTGGCGTGCGCGAGCTCTAGTAATTGGTCCAGTATGTATAGCAGCAGGGGTTGTGGGTGTAACAATGGTATTTATGTACTCATCAGGATGGCTGTACTCGGTGGATAATTGAAGATGAGGATGATGATGTTGAGGACGCTGACGGGGCAGGCAACGACGACACGGGGCAAGACGAAGAGATGATCGATAATGGCGGCGGAGAAGGGGTCGGACATGGTGGCAGGGAAGAGGCCGGACATGCATGGTCGTGGAGAAGGGGCCGGACATGGCGGCTGAGAAAACATGGACTCCACGCCGCAGAATTCATTTGTACTAAGTTCAATCATGCAGGATCCTCATGTTCAAGCACTACTTCGCAAGGAGACAAGTATTGAGAGAGTTGTTTCTAGAGAGGAGGCCAAGCTGCAGCAACTAGTGGTAGACTCCAACACTCCATTGTATCATGGTTGCAATCCCGAGGTGACCCGCTTGAGTTTCACGCTCGAACTCCTGAAGACGAAGGCTAAAAACAAATGTACCGACACTAGCCTCAATGAGCTTCTCAAGTACCTAAAAGATGTTCTTCCCGCGGGGAATCTATGTCCTACTAGCGTGGATGAGGCCAAGAAGATCGTGTGCCCTCTTGATCTGCCGCATGTTAGATACCATGCATACATCAACGATTGCATAATTTATCGGAAGGAGCGCACGAAAAAAACAAGTTGTCCGATGTGCAATGCTTCTCGATAGAAGAAGGCCAGGAAGAAATCTCCTCAGAAAGTTGTATGGTACTTACTGATCACTCCCCGTCTACAGCGGTATTTCATAGATCCCAAGGAAGCAAAGCTCATGCGCTGGCATGCGGAGAGGAAGAAGCCCGAGGATGGAGATGATCCGAAGCTGAGAGACGTCGTGGATGGAAGCCAGTGAAAAACATTCAATGAAGAATATCGGTATTTCGCATGTGATGCAAGGAACATCATGCTCGGCGCGTGTACCGATGGCATGAATCTGTTTGGCAAGACTAGTGCAGAACCGGAATTTAGCATAGGTTCGTAAGGCCCTTTAGTGCCGGTTCAGCAACCGGCACTAAAGGGTGGGGACTAAAGGGGCCACCCTTTAGTACCGGTTCAGCACGAACCGCCATTAAAGGGCCACCATGTGGCACGAGCTAGCGCCGGGGGCGGCGAGACCATTAGTACTAGTTTGTAACACCAACCGGTACTAAAAGGTTTAGGGGTTTTGGTTTTATTATTTGTTTTTTCCTTTAGTTTTGTGTTTTTCATTTAATTTTATTCATTTGCTGGTATTTTACGATTAAATCACTATGTGAAAGAACCCGCGGATTAGTTTCAAGTGGATGGATCCTAAGTGATCAAGTAATAGATTATCACGATAATCCATTACTTGATCACTTAGGATCCATCCTCTTGAAACTAATCCGCGGTTCTTTCACCCAATCACATAATAACTCATCATCATCATATTAATATATATAAAAAGTCTTGCATCATATCATAACCAACAAGCTAATAATCATCATAGTCATTACCACTATTTAATCGTCATAGTCATTCTAGCTAGCTAGATCACTCCTGCTGCTCTCTCTTAGGTAAAATAGCATAGAACATGTGTAAGATCTAAACATATATATCCAACAATACAAATAGGATTTTTAAACACAATTTTGTCACTTTCGTAGTGGATACACATACATAATGCGGCACACAGCTACAGAGAGATGAATGCCAGTGAGCTGATAAAAGCTAGAGAGCTTAGCTTCACGATTCTCTTTGTACTCAAAACAAAACAGGGCCCCCAAAACACGAGGACGATGCGCCAACCTTCACTGTGGCATCGCCATGGCGCGACAGGACACTGGGGGTGGACTACGCACAATCATGGGGATCTTACACTAGTGAATGGACAACATCTCCAGAGGGGTAGATGCATAGTGACAACATAGTCTGTGATACATGATAGAATCCGAACACTGACCACTGAACCTTCATTTGTGAAGAACAACTTTTGAGATAAGATGGACTGACGGGCATTAAATTTCACCATCCCAGAACTCCTCGTGGGTCTTGTAAACGCTCTGTGGATTTATCATAAAGTCGCCTCTCAACAGCCTAGCCTGAAGACAACAAGATAAAAATCGTCAGATGCGCTCACCTTTTCCTGCGAAATGGTCTTAAAGGGGAAAAGGTGGATGTAAATTAACAATGAGTGAATGAATGGTTGAAAGACGTTCTAGAAATTTCTGCTACCCAGAAACTCACCCACTACATAAAGCATGTCACGGTATTATAATTTCTGCTTCTACTAATATTCTTCTAGAAAACAATTGATAACAGGGGCTGGTCGACATGAGTTTTGCTTATCTTAGGTGGATACATACCAAAAAGGAGCTATTTATATGAACAATACGGCTAAGGACACACAACTGTGCTCTATGTAGCAAGCAAAAAAAAAACATCAGATATCGATAGTATGAATTTGGTTTTACCCAGGGTAACTTATAGTCTAATACAGCCACCAATAACAGTGAATAAAACGCCATTATTAGAATCATGTCACGATACACTGGTGCTCCAATCTCCAAAAGCACAGAAACGAACAAATGCTACTTAAACCTAGCAATTTAGCATGCTCCAAGAGATTTGTTCATCTGTCATCCTATAAAGACCTTTAGTTATCAATAATAAATATCAATGCTTTATCCTCATTAAAGTATAGCTAAGGTTACCTGCTGAATCTCTGAGAACTTTGCAAGCACGTCATCTTGAATTGTCCAATCGTAAACATCGATGTTTTTCTTTATCCTTTCTTAATTTGTGCTCTTTGGTAGTACACTGTGACCCATCTGAATGTTCCAGAGCAGAGCCACTTGTCCAATTGTCTTGCCGAGTTTCTCAGCTATTGAGATGATTATTGGTTCTTTAAGTACATTACCATTCATCCAAGTAGTACCAGGTGAACCTAGTGGTGAGTAAGCCTGCCAGAACATACGGGTGAGAAAAGAACGACAACAACAACAAAAAAGTATTCCGCAAAAGCAATCCAGCTTCTTTAGTGATAAATAACACACAAGATAATCACACTAACTGTCTAATATAGAAATAGTTGAGGTCATCAAACTTACACTAAGATGAACTCCAGTTGACTGACAAAAGTTGTGGAGCTTAGTTTGCTGCCAACCAGGATGACATTCCACCTGATTAACAGCAGGAGGTACACGAGCTACAGAAAGCAAGTCACCCAACTTCTTCGATGAGAAGTTACTCACACCAATCGCGCGAGCTTTGCCAGCATGATGTAACTTTTCCATTGCCTCCCAAGTAACAGGGATGTTAGGTGTAACAAAGTTTTCAGGGCTGTGGTCTGTTCCCTTCTTGACACTAAATGGGCAATGGATCTACAAACACACAGAGGGTCAGAGATTTTAACCAAATCATTCGTAAACATCCTACTAAAAATTTCCAACACGTAATCATGTAACGCTAAGTTGAAGGTACCAGAACCAGAAGAATATGTTGAACAACACAAGAGATAAAAATTCATTGAACATACATAATCTTTTCAGCAATGTATTCAAAGTACCAAGAACAAACAACAGAAGTGATCTTGAAATAATTGAGAATCTAACACCGGGAATCAATAGAACCAACATTATGCATATCAAATAAGATGGAAAAACGTCCATCAATGTAATATGGCTAACTGAATAGACAGAATTCAGGTAATAGGACACATGTATTAAAAAGTGGACAGAACCATATGCCCAGTTTCCACTCTATATACCATAGCAATAGCACCCAATAGACAAACATGGATACATAATTTTTTTTCATTAATTGTGATTAAAATTCATGCATAATATAGACTAGACGAGTGCTCATTTCTTGCCTAGGAGACTTTCTAACTAAATGATAACATACAAAAGTAGTGCCATCAGTACACATAAAAGTGATATATTAATGTTCTAAAGAGCAGACTAGAGGAAGTCAGGTACTGAAATATAATTATAAATAGGAGGTGCTCACAAGATAAAGATCCAAGTAATCAAGCTGTAAATCATTGAGGCTTTCATTTAGTGCCTCTGGCACATCTTCAGGAGCATGACGGTCATTCCTGAAAAATTAAGGCATCCAAAGTAAGCTAGATGTGAACTACTAGAAGCTTCAAATAAGAATTACTAAGATATCCAGAGATTTGTGGTTACCATAGCTTAGAGGTGATAAACAGATCTTCACGCTTCACTATACCCTCTTCAAATAGTGTCTTCAGCGCCAAAACCAATCTGGATAATACAAATAATTGAAATCAGGCCTCCACTACTACCATTGTTATGTAGCACAAATCCAGAAGATACTGCAGGCAGCGTATGTCAATTTGCCACTACTGCAAAATACAGTAGACCTTAATTAATCTCGCATAGTTAAATGCTGGAAAGGGACGGACAGAAGAAATTCCTAGTAGGATAATAGAAATGTCCCGAATTGTACTGCTTATATCACTATGCTTTTCTGATTGCATTTGCAAGGGCAGCAGATCATGTGCACCTTAAAAAACATACAAGACTGACCAAAAGCTGTTTCTTTACGGTGGACTGAACAAAAAGAAATCTTTATAGGTAGTTGGTTGATTTGACAGTAGTTTTACCTCCTTCTCATTGCCGTATTCGCTGGCGCAATCTATGTGTCGATAACCCGCCTGCACGATCCGGAAGCAATTACGAAATGAAATATTCACGATCTCATCGAAATAAAAACAAGGAAACAGGACAGTACGAAGGGATAGATAGAGGGTGAAAAACATGCCATCGGGATGGTGAAGCGACTGGTGAGAAAAAGCAATAGTTAGGGGTTTGTGCGGACCTTGACGGCGGCGTAGACGGCGGCGCCGACGACGCCAGGGTCGGCCTGCCAGGTGCCGAGCCCCACCGAGGGCATCCGGTCTCCCGTGTTGAGAAGGAAGTGCCTCGCCATAGCCGCCTCTCTCTCTATCTCCCACACGGCACCAACAGGGGATTGTGGAAGCAGCAGAGGTTGATATGCTAGGAGAGGGGGTGATTGTACGTATGATATAACGAACTATCAGGCTTTTTGTTACTTATTGTAAGACCAGTCTTGCAATAAGTGACAAAAGCAGCAGGGGTGCGTAGGAAAGGGGGTGATTGGGGAAGTAGCTTGCAGACAAGTCTTTGACTTTCATGATAGCTCGGTAACAATAGTTTAACCTCCAAGGAAAACGATGTCCTACCGAAGAAGGAGCAGGTTGATCACTTACAAATTTTGTGACGTGGTGTTGTGAGGAAATACCTCCTACTTGGCTCTTCCCTTCCATGTTCAGTTGAGACGTCTCTCTCACTTGATAGAAATTTGTCTCTGGTCAATAAACTATCTCATCTGACGTCCAAACTACATTGTCAATAGGACTTATCTAATACTAGTACCTTTGTGGTGGAACACTGTATTCATAAACCAAACATACCCTACTTGCTTCGATCACTTTTTCCCAAAAAAATTTATGGCTAGCTAGCTAAAGGCTGGCGGCGGCGACACAACACGACGGTGATCCAGTGGCAAGGACCAGCGGGATCCCGGCGGTGTGAGTGGTGGCGGCGACAGTCGAGGTGCTGTCACCTAGCGTCGAAGGCGCCCTATGGTGACGGCCAGGTTCGCGGATCTCGCCCGACCCAGATGGGCTTGGGCGGGCCAGCGGCTCGGTTCTGCGGCAATGGGCTAGCATGGTGGGCCTGACCATGCCAGCTGCTTAGGCATCGTGGTGGTGCCGTGGCCGGTCAAGCGGCGGCGGCTGGAACCTTTTCATTTAGTCCCGGTCAGAGAAGGTGGCAATCCGTGTACAAGACACTTGATGGAGGTTCTTTGAACTAACCTGGATGAAAAGCTGCTCTCGGCTAGCTGCCAAGGCCGGCGATGGCGGCGCTCTTGGGTGTCATTCCCTCCTTGAAGGTGTCGTTGTTGAGAAGTTCCAGACCTCAGTCTGCTACCTCCGGGGGAAATCCTAGATCAGTAGATTGTATAATGCAGCGCTCTTATGTCGTTTTCCCCTTGGGAGCATCATTCTTAGAGGTGTACACGGGATCCAGGGACCATTGGACGGCATCTTTGGTGGAGCGGTGCTTCATCCTACACATTGATGGCTGGGATCTCGGCGGCATGGCGCAGTGGAGACTCTGCGTCCGATGTGCAGTGATGGACTCACGCAGGAGGACGACGTTGTCTAGCGTCATGGTGGCGTCAACGGTAGTGAGGCCTGGCAAGGCTGATGCATCAGTATCTGCTCTGAAGATGGATCAATGGAAGACAGTGGTGACGGCCCTTGCAGCGTAAACATGTGGTGCCCACTGAGAGTGCGCCGGACCGGTAGTCCTGGCATTGTGGCTTGGATGGGGTACCCGGCTTTAGATGTTCGGCTTTGGTGCGATGTATGTTTGGTATTAGGCTCGTACATTCGGCACCCCTTCATCAAAGGGACAAGAGTAGCGACAGGTGTTACCAAGATGGAGGCTTCTGGCCTACTGATGTATTACTCTCTAAGGTCCTTGCGAATAATAATAAAATGACAGGTTGCTTCGCCCCTATGCAGAGGCCGGGGATATATCCTCCTTTTCTAAAAAGCTAAAGGCGACCTAGGGTCCACCTATCCACCAA
>NC_041381.1:16489360-16513589 GCF_002162155.2 Triticum dicoccoides | reverse complement strand
CGGGGGGCAGACCAATGTATGTCCAGCAGGTGTCACGGGACACCAGGTAATTCTATGATAATCACGTACATATCGCCCATATATTCTATGTGACATCCATAAACCTTAAAATTTATGGATGGATACAGGCTACGGCGTATTCGCAACTCATATAACGGACCATGCAGCTATAGTGACGCAGATTTTTTGCGTGGTAAAAGGAGTTTATTCAATGTTCATAAAGTTACAATCGAGAAGCACAAGTTCCTCAATAGATGGGAGACTGTTGTTAAGTTACACTCCCATGATGCATTCCGTGCGGCTATAGTTTGTCAGACGATTTTCTACTATGTATGTCCAAACACCAAGTCATCTGCTCAATGGCCGGCACCATCTCAGAGAGGGAGAGGAGACCAAGGTCTCACCTGAACCGGGGAAATAGATGGTGAGGTCCACAAAATTCATCCTTTCGAGCAATGATGAGATCTTGGCCGGCATCCTTTGCCACCACAATGACCACCATATGATGGATTGTCCTTGAGCCCGTCTCTAGCAACTTCAAGGTAGATTGGCCAACCTTGAGACAACATGAAGAGCAAAGTGGTCGGTGCTCAACTCAGACTCGACGTTACCACCATGCTGGTTAGTGAAATCAACTTATATAATCATAATAGACCCAGATCGCGACCAACTACAGTAGCATGATGTCATGTTATTAACTAACTACTGAGCATCTTTCCCAGCGAACAAAGGTTAGAACATTGTGACTTACACATGCAAACTAATCAGTTCCTGACTACCACAAATAGAAAACTAATTCAATATAAATAAGTTATAACACATATAACTGATTATAATTGATACAAATACTTATAATCTTAACTTGTATCCATTTCAGGTATTTGATAGGGCTACGAATTTGTATGAGCAGTATCCCTAGTTGGTTGAACAGGCAAATCTGATCCTAAAGAAATGTAAATGACTTCCGCTTGCAATAGTGAGTTTAGTAGCCATTGGCTGCTTTTTGGCAGACTAACCAAAATTTGCGGTAGAATGGAGGAAACTGAATGACCATATCAGTGCCAAGGCAACCTTGCCAAACTGAATGGATTCCAGGGGCTCAATGCCCGCCATAGTCTGGAGAAGCTGAAGCTACGGAGCTTTAGGATAAAATAGGAGTGTTTTAATCCATGCATGGAAGGTATTATACGAATGACTGACCTATTATATTTCTAATATCTTAAGTTTCTTTTCTTAAAAAAAATCATAAGCAAGGTCTTGTTGGTTTACGTCCTGAGCTGCGTCTGAATTAGTTGCTTCTTTGTGTTTATCCCGACTGTCTACTACAATAAGTTGTGCCCGACTCTGACGATGGAGGGGCGATGACGGCGGCGCGCCTTCGGCTCGCTTCAGTGCTTGTAGTCGTCGCTAGGTGGTCGATGTAATTTTTATTATTTTTGGTATTCGTTGTACTGCCATGATTGAAGATGAATAGAACGAAAGATTTCCCGCAAAAAAAATAGTTGGTGTGCTTCCTTCTTGCAGTACTCTGATGAAGTAGAAATATGTTTTTCCTTTATTTCCAGCGCTGGCTGTTGCTGGCGTAGCGGTAGACAAGGAGGAGAAGGAGAAGTGTGTAAGAGGTGGGCTGAGCCCAGTGGGTAGCTTTGGGCCGCATGTGGCCCAAGCGTTGCCGTGTGCGTGTATGGTCCTCATTGGACACAACAGCGAGTATAACGCTCAGGAAAATCCCATCCCCTTCCCTACCTCATCTCGTCTCATACCTCTCCTCTCCCTAAATCCTTCCATGTGCGATTTATCTAGCCCGGTCGGTTGTCACAATTGATATTTAGAGCCTTCAATCTCATTGAGAATTTCTTCGCACCACGGCATCCCTTCTCCCTTGACCAGATCGGTAACATCCACCACCGAAGGTGCGATTCCACTCCAGTGAGATCGCACAAAATCCTATGTGGGGTTCGATCCGCTCTAGGTGGTTCACACGGCGCCCTCCAAGCCTTCAGCACAGATGTTGTAGCTCCCAACCTCCGCGAGCACTTTCTCCAGATTCGCCGAGGAGAAAGTGCTCGCGGACAAGCGGGCAGAGGCACAGACTGCTTTCAACAACTAGGTGACCCACGAGGTGCGGAGCCTGGCAAAACAGATCGGACTCACTCAGGGCGACGTTGACAACGACGACAGCGTGTGCAAGGTCGTGTCCACATCGGCGTCGTTGGCTCCATCCACAGGTTCACAAGTTGAAGACCTGTCGGCGGTGGTGCTCCAAACCCCTGCGACGCAGGTTGGGCGTCAGCCACCAACACCACCGCTTGATCCGGGCGCCACGCCAGCTCCAAGCTCTCTGCGCATACCGCAAACCGCCACGGGCTTCGTTTCGTAAGCGCCTCTCCCCAGCGACGGTCCGCCACTGCTCGCCAGGCCAGACAAAGCCCTCGCATTTCCAGGACGCGTACCATAGCCAGTGTTGCGCGAGGAGTACTCCATCAGGCCGCCCAAGCATCATTTCCCGTGCTTCGATGAAGACACACCACACGTATGGTTGGATCGTTGCTTGGAGTATATTGAACTCTACCGTGTGCCTCCACACAACTGGGTAGCCACGACAACACTCTACGTCAACGGCCATGCTGCTCTCTGGCTGCGGGCGTTCCGTCAGACTCATGGTGAGCTCAACTGGGACGTGTTTCGTCAGGCAGTTGTTGAAGAATTCGGCCCCGAAGAGTTCGAGACACTGATGCACAAGTTACTGCAACATTTTTAATGGCAATAAACATTTTTTCACATACAATTTACATTTTTATGTATACACCATGAACATTTTTTAATACAGAATTAACTTTTTTAAATATATGTTTTTTGATGTGTAGTATTATTTATCATATGTTGTAGTTTTTTCGTACACACCAGGAACATTTTTTAAATACAGAATTAACTTTTTTAAATATATGTTTTTTGATGTGTAGTATTATTTATCATATGTTGTAGTTTTTTTGTATACAGTAGGAACATTTGCTTATGCACATTTAACTTTTTTAAAATAAATTATCAGTATTTTTTCATAAACAATGTATTAGTATTGTATCGTATGCATGACAAACATTCTTCTATACACATTCATTTTTTCTTAAAATGCTTGCTAATTATTTTTCAATGCTTTAGTAACATTTCTAAATACATGTTTAACTTTTTTCGTACACATTATATATTTTTATATACATGAGAAACATTTTCTCTAAGAACATTTAACATTGTTCAAATGCTTGGTTAACACTATTTTTCAGATTGTCTGTACGTCTATATATATATATATATATATATATATATATATATATATATATATAGAATATTTCTAAGTATGAACAGATATAAAAAACAAAAACAAAAAGGTGGGAAAAAAAGAAAAAAAGGAGCGCTTCAAGGTCTGCGGCCTTCTGCGCGCTGGGCCGGCCAACTGTTGCGCCCGCTTCAGGCATATTTCACGCCCATGACCACTGTCATGTCGCTATAGTCTAGTCTCTCTAACAACCAAAAGTCGGCGGCAAAGGTGTCTTTGATATTTGCTTGTGCGGAGACCCGCTCCCAACAGGCTCCCACCTCCCACCCCTGAAACCCTCACCGTCCCGCCTTCCCCCGCCCGTCTCCAGCAGGATCCGGCC
Organism: Triticum dicoccoides; assembly: GCF_002162155.2. NCBI lineage: Eukaryota > Viridiplantae > Streptophyta > Magnoliopsida > Poales > Poaceae > Triticum > Triticum dicoccoides. Next base: position 16,509,933 of record NC_041381.1, on the reverse strand, counting down.
GCCCTCGCCGGCGCGCGGCCCGGATCCGCCCCCTTCCCCGCCCTTCCTTCCCCGCCCCTCCTTCCGCCCTCACGCCGACCCCCCGGGAGGCGGTCGGGGTGGCCCCAACACCTCTGCTCTCTGCTTCGCCCCCTCATCCTCTCCCTTGTCGTCGCCGGCGGGCGCCTCTGGCTTCAGCTCGGGGTGCCGGCGGCGGTAGGACCTCCTCTCCTCGCGCGCGCGTCCTCCTGGCCCGGGGCAGGGGGGCGGCTGCGGTGTCGCTCGGGTTGGCAGCGGTCCGGTGACCGGCGGCGGACCTGGTGGCGGCGGTGTGGCTTGGTGGCGCGTTCCCGGCTTAGATCTGGGCCTTGCGGGCCCCATCTAGGTCTTAGCAGGTCGGTCCCTGATGTGGCTTTGTTGTCTTCTGCGTGGTGAGGCAGAGCTGCAGCTTGGACAGGGGCGGCAACGCCGACGGCATGCCGACTGCAGCGCGAAGGCGGGAACTTTATGGGTCTTGGAGATCCCATCCGGGCCTATGCAGCCACGGGCCTGGTATGTTCCTGCTATTGCTCCGGTCAGCTACCGTCTTTGACGGTGGAGGTGGGGCCCTCCCCCGTGCCGACGGTGCTGCTGCCCTAGTCCCAGCTCCTCTTCTTCATCGTGCAGGCCTTGCTTTTCACGGTGCTGTGGTGAGACAGTGTAGGAAACTTCGTGACCGGGTTGGCGCAGGGTGGGGGTCTGTTTGGGGGCGAGCTCCGGAGTGCCTGAGGTGAAGGTTGGGATCGGGAGAAATCCCTGTTGGCTTGGCTGACACCGACGTAGTGGCGCATGAGGGTGCCGCCGGACCTTCTTGGAGGGCGTTGGGGCTACCCTTCCTCTCTCTCCTCACCACGTACCCAGGGGAAACCCTTGGCAGCAGCATCGTCATCATCGCCTCCCTTCTTGCAGGTGTTGATTGGTACCGGTACTTCGGAGGCTTGGAGCTTGATGGGCGATCTCCGGTGTGCAGCGGCCAGGAGGCTTCTTCGTTTTTTTGTCGATCCGCCGTTGTCGGCATTTGTTTCTCTTGTATTTTTCTCTTTCATTTCATTTGGGCGTGACTGTGCTGCTTCCGTCCAGCATCTAATGTTGGTTGTCACGGTTGGTTGCTTTGTATACAAAGCATGAGAAAACCCTTTTTTCGGGAAAAAAAGTCGCTATTGTAAAGAATAAAAAAAATAAACTGCCATGTCGGTACAGATCTGGGCTGACTCGGCCCAAATCAGCCGCCGTTCTCATTTCTCCCCCTCCGCCCAAGGCCGCCGCTCCACCGCATGGAGCTGGCCGGCGGAGCCCGCCCCGCCACGATTCTGTGTGCCCGGTGGGGCGCCAGGATGCGACGGACGCGACCCGTCTGCGTACCCGCCGCCGTTGCAGGACGATGAAATCGGCTTATTCTTCCTCGGCTCCTCCTCGCCCCGTTCCCAGCGCGCGGTGAGCCCTTCGCCAGTCCCCGTACGATAAATTTCGCATATCCACGCTGTAGCATTTCTTGTCTGTCACAATAGCAGTCGCATTATTATAATTCTATAGTATCAGATAAGCAATTTAAGCAATTTAGTACCAGATGAAGATGCAGTTTTTGATTTGACGAACAACCCCCAAAGTAAGCAATTTACGTTTTGTTTGAGCCTATTCCCACCCTAATGTATTGTGCGTGCCCATCCCATTCCCAGGTGGGAGATAAGATACTGCCCAGCAACACCCTGCGGCACCACCACGCAAACTAACTTCACCGACCCCGGGCAGCAAAGCACGAACGCTCGATCAGGACTCTGGCTTTTTTTCCCCTGGCTCCCGCTAGGGTTCCCCTGCTTCCTCTGGCGGCGCTCCCGACAGAGTCCATCTTCCCATCGATCCAGGTCGCCCCTTGCGTGGAGATTGTAGATCGAAGGTGCTAGCGTGTACCGGCGATTCAATGGCGACAGAGAACCCAGCAGGAGGGGTTCCAGGTAGCAGCGGGGAGGGCCACGGCAGTGGATCCGCCCCAAATCTTGAGGACAGGTTTAGCGGGTTGAATCTCCATGGTGAAGAAGAAGAGGAACTAGACCTATCAGGTGAAGTGGAAGGGCTGATTCAGGAGACTCGCTGGATAGGAATCTTTAGGGTTCATACACAGAAGCCCTTCAGTCATGCTGCCTTGTTTAAGGCGATGCGCAATGCGTGGGCTTCTGCCCAAGGAGTGACGTTTAAGCCAGTGGAACCCAACCTGTTTCTTGCCCAATTCATGTGCCTAGGCGACTGGAACCGAGTGATGGGAGGCGGTCCCTGGGTTTTCCGCAACGCGGCTGTTGTGATTGAAGAGTATGATGGTATATCCGATGTCAGAGATTACAAGCTGGATAGGATCCCAGTCTGGGCCAGAATTATGGGGATTCCTGAAGGTCTGATGAAGAACACGGCTTTGGCAGAAAAGATTGCTCGAAAAGTTGGGATTCCACCCATAAAAGTTGTAGTGAATGAGGGGCGTCTGAATCCTGCGAGATACTTGCGTGCTCGTGTCTTTCTGATGTTGAATACTCCGCTGGTTCGGTTCGTCCCCTTGACTCTCAAAGAGAAGAAGTATGCTGTTGAGTATGAGAAGCTCCCTGATTTTTGTGACTTTTGTGGTTTGATTGGGCACATCGTGACTGAATGTGGTGATGGGATCCACAGGCCCGAAGAGTGTGAGTGGGGTGAATGGCTCCTAGTAAACTTTGATAACTCAGGCGACCGTGGAGGAACTGGTAGGGGTTTTGTCCGGGGTGGAGCTGCTCCAGGAAGGGGAGGAGGCTTTGGAAGAGGTAGAGGTGCAGCAGGTGATCCGAGCCCGCAGGAAAACATGGACTTGGATTTAGGGGAGATCCCTGAACGCCCTGCTCGTGCAATTGTTCCTATTGCTAGGAAACGACTTATTGGACAAGACGGTACAATCAATGATGGGAGGGTGCAGGCCTCGGCATCCCCTCCAGGTTTTGTATTTGATAAAGTGAGCTTATTAGAGAATATAGCCACAGAACCTATTGACAAGAATCTGATGAGCACCCCGCAGAAGATACATGATCAGAAAAGGCATAGATCAGAGCTTAGTGAAACAAACAATGAGCCACCGGCGACCTCCCGTGAGGAGGATCGCCGGACGCAATGAAAATCATATGCTGGAACTGCCGCGGTTTGGCCAGCACCGCGGCGGAGAGGGCGCTTCTGGACATCCAGAAGCAATGGGGGCCGGGTGTGTTTTTCTTGTCCGAAACACATTTGAACACAGCAAGGGCAAAGAAACTGTTGAAGAAACTGAGGATGGACCATCTTGAGGTGGTTGAAAGTGTTGGCGCTAGTGGCGGCCTAATCTTGTTTTGGCGGAACCCAAATGCGATTGAAGTGGTGGCAAAAACCAAGAACTTTATTGATGTAATGGTGGGCTCGCTGCCAGAAGAGCGATGGCGTTTTACCGGGTTCTACGGAGAACCTAGATGGGAGGACAAGCATCTGTCGTGGACGTACCTGCGCGGCCTGCATACTCACTATAATGCACCTTGGGTTGTCGCGGGAGACTTCAACGAAATTCTTTATTCGCATGAGAAGGAAGGAGGAGCCCCGCGGCCGACACGCATGATGCAGGACTTCCATGATGCATTGGTTGACTGCGAGTTGGAGGATATGGGAGCGGTGGGTGATCAGTTTACATGGCGCCGGAGACGGCTGCGTCAACGACTTGACAAAGTGGTCTGCAATGGGAGCTTGTATGGTCTGTTCCCGAATGCATTTGTGACCAACGCAGCACATATTAAGTCTGACCATAGGCCTCTTGTGTTGAACCTAGAAGGAGAGGTAGATGTGGACAGTCAACAGCGTAATACCTCAAAGCAGTTTGAGGCAAGTTGGCTCAAAGAAGATGATGTCACGAAGAAGGTAACTGAGGCGTGGGAAAATTCTGCAGGCCTGCGATCATTAGCAGACCGCACCGCATCAGTGCATGCAGACTTACACATTTGGGATAGGGAGGTTCTTAAATCCCCCCAGCGTCGGCTTAAGAAGCTAAAGGAGGAGCTGTATTCTTTGCGGTTAGGGCCACTCACTGATGAGTCGGCAGATCGGCAAAGGGAGTTGCTTATTGAAATTGAAGAAACAATGGAGAAGGAGGAAATATATTGGATACAGCGCAGTAGGGCGAACTGGTTGAAAAATGGTGACCGTAACACCAACTTCTTCAATAACTTTGCGACGGCGAGAAAGAAAAGAAACTTTATTCGTCGATTGATGGATGTAAATGGTGCATGGCGAGAAGATAACGAAGAAATGAGAGGTTTAATTGATACATATTTTCGGAGCTTGTTCACATCTGAAGTCATAGAACCGAAAGTTGAAGTCTTCAATAAAGTCAAAACGAAAGTTACTCCGTACATGAATGAGGCCTTGCTGGCACCATATACTGCTGAGGAAGTGAAGCGCGCATTGTTTAGCATTGGAGATATTAAAGCTCCAGGCCCAGACGGGTTGCATGCTATTTTTTATAAAAAAAATTGGCATCTTGTTGGGATGATCTTGTGAGGGAGGTGCTCCAAGCGGTTAATAGTGGGGTGATCCCCGAGGGATGGAACACCACCACTATCGTTCTAATCCCATAAGTGGACACGCCTGAAACTGTTTCCCAATTCAGGCCCATAAGTCTATGTAATGTTGTCTACAGGGTCATTGGAAAGATGTTGGCAGCGCGCTTGAAAGTATTTCTTCCAGAGATAATTAGTGAAAACCAAAGTGCGTTTGTTCCTGGCCGCATCATAACTGATAATGTCATTGTTGCATATGAGTGTCTTCACAGCATGAAGAAGAAGAAAGGGAAGGTTGGTTCATGTGGAGTCAAACTTGACATGCACAAAGCATATGACCGTGTTGAGTGGGTTTTTCTGAAGGCTATCTTGATCAAGTTTGGATTCGATGTGAGATGGGTTCAACTTATTATGGCTTGTGTGTCTTCTGTTGAATATAAGGTGAGATTCAACTCAAATGAAACCAACCCGTTCAGCCCAAGTAGAGGCCTTAGGCAAGGGGATCCTCTATCCCCTTACCTATTTTTGTTATGTGTTGAAGGCCTCTCTGCTCTAATCGCACATGAGGAGGAAGTGGGCAATCTCAATGGGGTCAAGGTTTGTCGTGATTCACCTACGATATCTCACTTATTATTTGCTGATGATTCACTTATCTTGATGAGGGCGGATGCAGCCGACGCCACGTCACTGAAGACTATTCTGGATGATTATTGTTCTGCTTCAGGACAGATGGTTAGTGCTGCTAAATCATATATTTTTTTCAGCCCCAATACTGATGTTGATGCTAAGGTGGAGGTGTGCCAATTTTTGGATATTATGACGGAGTCCCTCTCTGACAAATATTTGGGGCTGCCGTCAATTATCGAGGTTGATAGGGTGGATTGTTTTAAACATCTCATAGAGAGAATTCAGCAAATTGTTAACAGGTGGAAGGAAAGGACACTATCCTATGGCGGCAAAGAGGCTTTGATAAAGGCGGTGGCTCAACCTATCCCAACATATGCGATGAGCGTGTTCAAATTCCCAAAAAAAAATTGTAAGGGAATCACTGACGCAATTTCGCACTATTGGTGGGGTGACGGAGAAGATCAACGCAAAATGCATTGGTTCGCATGATGGAAGATGTGTGTCCCAAAGAATAGAGGTGGCATGGGCTTTCGAGACATTCATTGCTTTAATCTTGCGATGCTCGCGAAATAGTGCTGGCGACTTATTGATCAGTTTGATTCTTTGTGTGCAAGAGTACTAAGATCAAAGTACTACCCAAGTGGTGACATTCTAAATTGTGAATTGAAGAAGGGATCTTCTTATGCTTGGCAAAGTATATGGGCGGGTATCCAGACCTTTAAGAAGGGATGCATTTGGAGAGTGGGAAGTGGTCACAAAATTAATATCTGGGAGGACAGTTGGATTCCTTCTAGCTGTTCAAGAAAGATCATAACTTTTCGAGGTAATTGTGTCCTGACTAGAGTCCATGAGTTAATTGACCCGGTGTCAGGTGCATGGGATGAAGCTCTTGTGCGTGAAATTTTCTGGCCCGTTGATGCCGATCGCATACTCCAGATCCCCATTTACCAGGATGACACTGAAGACTTCGTGGCGTGGCACCTCACCAAGTCAGGAATTTTCAGTGTAAAATCAGCTTATTACCGACAGTGGGAAGATAATTACATTGACTCCAATCCCGGTCCAATGTACGGAGGAGGATCAGCTCAGCATCCGGTTTGGGCAAAGCTGTGGAGTTTGAAAGTCCCAAGCAAAGTTAAAATCTTTTTATGGAGATGCCTTCACAATGCTGTACCTTGTATGGGTGTTTTGGCTAACCGACATATTGCAACATCCGGCCAATGCCCGATCTGCAAGTTACACGCGGAAGATGTATCACATATGTTGTTCAGTTGTGGTAGAGCGAAGGAGATTTGGTTGCAACTCGGGTTACTGGAAAGAATAAACGCCTCATGCACTGATGGAAAATCTGGCGCTGAAGTTCTGGATGCCTTGTTATGCGACAAAGCTAACCAGGAACAATATATTGATGTGGTCCAAATTCCAGAGATGGTTGCCGTGACAGGCTGGTACTTGTGATGGCAACGATGTCTGATCGTTAGGAATGAGGAAGTTCAGTCCCCATCCCGAACTAGCAGTGCCATACAAGCAGTGGCCCTGAACTTTGTACGGGCTGCCGAAAAGCCAAGTGTGACGCCAAGATTAAACAGATGGAAAAGACCATTGTCATTGCACTTAATGTTGATGCCTCATTTTCGGAAGATGACCACTCAGGAGCGTGTGGGGCAATTGTCCGTGACAACCATGGTCTGTTTGTATGCGCATCCATTGCAAGACTTGAACATGTCCCTGACATAGTTTCAGCGGAAGCTGCGGCCCTCATGGAAGGTCTAAAGCTCTCACTGAATATAGGCTGCAACTCTATTTTCATCCAAATGGACAATTTGGTGGTGGTGGACGCATTAAACCAGAACACTGGACACTCAATGGTCGCAACACCAATTTTAGATGAATGTCGAAGTTTACTCCAGGAATTCGGGAAGGTCCTTATTGAACATTGTAATAGAGAGTCGAATATGGTAGCTCATGTGCTAGCGCAATGGGGGCGTGTTGATCCACCATTTGTTTGGTGGGACGCACCGCCCGACTTTATATCTACCTTTTTAGTTGATGATGTAACTTTTATTTGAGAAAATAAGCTAGCCATGAAGGCCTTCCCGTCAAAAAAAAAAACTAACTTCACCGACCCTCGAGCCTTGTTAGTTGTTGCATGCCACATGCCTCCCTCCCTGCTAAACTGAAGTTTATTACTCCAATAGTACTAGCGATTGTTCAGTTTATCATACACTAGACAACCTGCAGACAGGACAAAGAGTGGTTCAAATTACTGAATCAGATCATAACTAAAAGCAGGCCATCATGGTGGGCAGAGAGCCGGCTCATCGACCCTAGCAACATTTCAGCCTTTGACTCATCGGTCACATGCACGCACGCACGCCTCCGGTCTGAATAACCGATGCAACTTTATGCTCGATCCACGCCGTGTGGCCAAACTAATTAGCCGTTGCTGCTTTTGAGTGTTTGTGGTCTCAGTTCTATCACAACTTTAGTTGGGGTGCACATGCGGAGAGCCATATATAGGAATCACACGAGATTCTTGGCCGATCCAAAATGACTCTTCTCATTTTCAGAGGGCTATTACCATCTGGAATAAAAGGTTTCCAGCGTCCTTAGCTACCTTTGTTTTATTGGCCATGTTTGTCTCGATGGAGATATGAAAACTGAAGAAAACTGTTTTTCCTGTAGTTCCAGCTCCGGCTGCCGGATGCTGAAAAGGTGAGGTGTCAAAACACTTAATCTGCTTTATCCCTCAAACAAAAGAGAAGGAAAGAAAGGAAGTGCTTTGCTGTATGGTGCACTGTTCCATTTGCTTTGCAGTATCAATTAATCATTGTAGTATTTCAGTTCGTGGTGGCCACTTGTTCTGGATTCTCGTAGACGATACAGTTTTGGTTATTTAGGTCTATAGTGTTGAACATCCGTGTCCTGATAATTAGTAGCACACCATGCACTTGACATGGATGCATCTGTACTGCTTCCGGCCTCTAATGTGTATATTTTCTCTTTCTAAGAAATTGTAGTCTGGCAAAGTTAACAGTCTGCTGTCTGGGAATCTACCACACTGCTAAACACAACATATACATATTGGCAAGTTGGAAATGGCACACATATAGATGTACTGATGATTTGAATATGTTACTATGCTTAGTTGGAGACATCTTGAAGTGTGATGCATGGTACGTATGCTACGCAACTGGCCGGTTGTTCTTACTTTTAAGAGATAATGGTGTGTTGTCCAAAGAAAACTGACCTACATGCATATTTAAAGAAACAAATGAACTGATAATGAATCATCGAATAGCTCAGTTAATGAAAGTAGATGAATAATTCCGGCGATGAGGTTTGAGCTAGCTCTTAACTCTAGTTTAGCTATTTTATCCGATTTATAGTTACTGAAAGAACATATTGTTCCTTTTAGATGTTGGATAAAGTCTGAGTAACCCTTGATTAGATATCCTCAGCTTTTTGACAAATGAGAGTTGCAATTATTAATTGCGTGTGGATAAATGGATTTCAAAAACACTAGTATTGTGCTATATAGGTACTCCATTTCAATTTCTGCGTCAGTAGCAATTCCAAAATAAACAACAACAGGAAAACTCAATTATTTTGCTGCACAAATAAATGCTGGTACGGTGCATCAGATAGGATGTGCCTCAAATTTGGTGAATTCAAGTCTTTGCTTGTATGGGCAATGTTCTGGTAAATTAATCTTTCATGTGATTTGCGTCGGGACCATTAAAATTACGCTACCACTTAATTAGGTCAGTGCAGCAAACAAACGCATTACAAAATCTGTGATGTTGTGAAACGAGGACTGAGGAGTCATGTGGAATCTCCCCTTTTTCAATGATATTTACATGGTTTCCCGGATTAGTTGAGGCATCTCTATATGGGCTCACTTGATGGAAAGGTAAAATAAATGTTTAGTCAAAACTTCAGTTAGTGTCACCTGTTCATCAGTGAAAAATGTTAGTTTTGCTCCATAGATTGTGGCCACACCTGGCGTTGTATATATTGCAATCCAGCTTTTTAAACAAGATTTAGCCCATTTTTTCTTGTGGCTAACTATTTCCTTTCATTTCTCGTAGCTATTTTCCAGGTGTAGATTACAAAATAAGTTAGCACATCACAGATATGCAGTCACAAACAGAGCCTATCTGCTCATGTCACTTCCTTTCAAATTATTTTATTTTGAGCTGGTTTAACCCCATGTCAAGCACTTTGAACAACGGTTTAATTGCATGGACAGTGATTTTATCTCCGAGCCGCCCTTTTCACTCTTAGCTAACTTAGGGTCAATTTTCTAACTCGTTTTCATATGAAAAAATATAGCCAGGAAAGCAGAAAAAAATGGTTGAATAGAAAAATAGGCTGTTGGTGGCAAGAGATAGATCGTCATAATCACCTCAGTGCCGAACCCGACCTCAAAGTGACAACATATCTCATAATTAATGCTTGTTGTGAAAACTATGTCTCAGCTATAGGTCAAACATAATGTGTGCGGGATACTATCTGCCTCATGTGTTGCTAGTAGAGGTTTTCCCAACAACTGATTTATGCTGTTACTAGTCTTACCAAGATGGTATTGTAACCGATAATGTGGCGGGGCCTGGTAACTGCTAATAATAGTACAAAGTCTGAGAAGATTCATGTCATTTATAGTTGTTTTTCTCCTGGAAAGGACTTGGTCCTTGCCTTCTTATCCATTGTGGATGAAAACTTCTTATTTGATTCTCTACTGCAAATTACTGAGGCCTTTCATGTGCAGCACATTATTATCTTCCAATTGGTTGTCTGTAATTTGTGACACTGGTTAGTCTACTTTGTGTTCGTATCATCTGTTCGGTGTCGTCACAGCTAGCAGACTACTATTTTCATTCATAGCATACTGCATTTTACCAAAGTTTAAACTAAAGGTTGTTTGTTCGCCCCAGCAAGTGATAGTTGAGCTTGGAGCAATAGCTCCTCCTTTATGTGGGGACATGTGATTTGTCTCTAGACCAATGTTTTAAATAGCCAGCTATAGCTCCGCTATAGCCTTTTCAGCAAGATGCCGCTAAATGGTCGCCTTCAGAAATATCCCGATATAGCCCGCTATAACTCCGCTATAGTTGTTTTTGGAGGCCCGCCGCTATTTTCCATAGCCCGCTATTTAAAACATTGCTGTAGACTAACAAAAGTTTTATGATTTTTCAGCATTATGGAGGTGTCCTTGTTCTCAGCATAACTAGTACTCATCATCATGTGTGCCCTTCATACAAAGATATATGTCAACTTGCTCAACCAGCATCTGTTTCTTAGTCCATGCTGTTGGCTTCATGATTAGTATATAACATATGTACAGTAGGCAGTGTAAACGAGGTGGGTTACTGTTACCCACACAATGGTATGCAACAGCCCAAGTATTATTTAGGTTATCTGTACTTACAACGGGAACACAAAAATATTCAGCGACTGGTTGGTTCTTGTGCCAATGTCTTCTCCTTGGGTTCCATTAAGAATTATGTCCTCTGCTCACCCAGAATCCTAACTCCTAAGAGACAACTGGCACCTGTGAGAAGGCATGCACCTGTTCCGATCTTGCAAAAGCAGTCGATTCTGAGCTTTGAATAATTTGCCCATAACCTGCTTCGTAGTTGAGCTTCATCATGAGGTTTATAGAAATTTCAGATAACTTAAGAAGCTATCACCACTTAAAGATTCAGTTAGTTGGGCAGTGTAGACTGATTATGCAAGGCCATATCACAAACCTTCATCAGCTGAGTATGAAATACAGTCCTTAGTTTTTACTTTATACTTGGTGCAAGACATCCCATATGGTCCCAAGCAAAGATGCAATTTCAAATGCATCTCTATCTCTGGCCTCGATGTATTCAAGGGGTGCACATGCCATAGTTGGATTGCTTCAACTGAACTTTAATTATTAGGGGTTGCACTGCATCTAGCACAACTGGGAGCTTGGCGATGTCACTTGCGACTGTGATCTTGCAGCCAAGCAAGCTCCTCCTTTTAGACCACCATCCCTAGCTTCTGCATCTACTTGCGCCCAGCATTTGCACTACTGCCTCCAACCACCACAACCATTACACACAAACCAAACATCAGTGCCATGGAGGCCACTGCCCTGAGCGTTGGCAAGTCCGTGCTGAATGGAGCGATTAGATACGCCACATCCGCCCTGGCGGAGGAGGTGGCTCTGCAGCTCGGAGTCCGGCGTGACCAGGTATTCATCACCAATGAGCTCGAGATGATGCAGGCTTTCCTTGAGTCCGCTCATGACGAGGGAGATGGCAACAGGGTGGTCAAGGTCTGGGTGAAGCAAGTCCGCGACGTGGCCTATGACGTCGAGGACACACTCCAGGAGTTTGCCGTGCGCCTCGAGAAGCAGTCTTGGTGGCGTATCCGTCGCAACCTACTCGACCGTCGCTGTGTGGCAAAGCAGATGAAGGAGCTCAGAGCCAATGTAGAGGATGTCAGCCAGAGGAACATGCGCTACAACCTCATCAAGGGCTCTGGATCCAAGGCCGCCATGGCTGTAGAGCAGTCTAGCATTTCTTCTACAGCACTGTTTGGCATCGATGAAGCAAGGCATGCGGTGAAGCAGGAGATATCAAAGGTAGATCTTTTTCAGCTGATCAACGGGAAGGAGAATGACCTTAGGGTAATTGCAGTGTGGGGAACAAGTGCTGATCTCGGGCAAACTTCCATCACCAGGACGATGTATGAGGATCCAGATATTAAAAGCAAGTTCTCGTGCCGAGCTTGGGTCAGAGTGATTCATCCTTTTAATCCAAAAGACTTTGTTCAGAGTTTGGTGCAGCAATTTCATGCAGCCGTAGGGGTTGATGCTCTGTTGAAAATGGAGAAGACGTTGCAAGAGTTGGCTGAAGAGTTTAATGGACATGTGAACAGTAAAAGATAGCTGATTGTTCTTTACGACCTGTCCACTGTTGAGGAGTGGGATCTGATTAAAAGGTGCTTCCCAGACAAGACTATGGGGAGCAGGATCATAGTGTCCACAGGTCAAGTTGAAGTTGCAAGATTATGTGCAGGGCGAGAAAGCATAGTATCAGTACTTAGGTGCATGTCTGCTGATCAGAGTATTTATGCTTTCCACAAGAAGGTAATATTCAAGTTCCACCTCCTGCTGTACGTTTAGATCAACCTATTTGATTTTGGTGTTTCGTACTTATTCATTTAATATACAGGTCTAGTTTACTTTTGGTGCTTTGCTAGCTAGTTGAATGCACGATGGATAGCTTGATTGGACGACTCAAAACACGAGCGAACAAAAAGACTTTGTGCTTGTTTTTCACGAGCTTTTGTAAAGTTCTGGTTTACAAACTTGTGTACTAAAGCAAAGCCCACTATATAAGTAGTATCTGAATCTCAGGACTGAGTTCCCCTCTCCCCCTCCCGGTCGCTCCCTCGAGCAACGCGGAGGGTTAATCCTAACTGCCGGCCCTACCCCCTCCTCCTCCCCTCCCCCCTCGTCGCCGCCGGCCTGCGTTGACGGGCGAAGCCCGGTCAGCGTCGGTGGCGGCGGGCCCTTTCTTCCGCTGTGCACTGGTGGCCGACGCGGGTCGGTCTCGTTGGGGGCGGCGCAGCGCTAGCAGAGGGCGCAGTGGCATGGTGGCGGGCATGATGCTTCGCGGCGACGTGATGGCTTTGGTGGTGTCCAACGCGAGTTGCGGCTGGAGTGGTGGCGGTTGTCACTGTCGTGAAGCGGGTCATCCCTTCTTCGGCGGGATGGCACGGATGCTGACGAGCGCCGCTCCCGGCTGTGTGGGCGTTGGATCTATGAGGGGCGTGGGCTAGCTCCGGGGGCTTCCCCGTTGGCCCTTGGAGCGGTTCTGAAGATGGTGGTGCCTCCGTCGAGTTTCTTCCTACCTCGCCGGCAGGCGATGCTGACATCTCTTTGGTCGGATCCAGTGGTTGTTGGGGCTGAGGGTCTGGTAGGGATGGATTATGGGAAACCCTTGGCTGGTTGCGGCGATCATGATGTTGGCAGCGCCTCGGCGTCGTTCTCCTTGAGGAGGCATACTGATCTTTCCCTCGCCCTCTCCTTCCCGTCTCAGTTGAAAACCCAGAGTCTCTAGATTGGGTGGTGATGGTGCCCCAACGTCATTTTTTCTTTTTGAAGACTCCACCTTGGGACGGCGGAGTGGTGGTCGAGGCTTCGGCGTGGGTGGTGGGCTGTCGGTTATCTTCAAAGGTGCTCATGCCCGGCTGCGTGCGGTTGAAGTTGGTGCCTGCATGCAGCGATGTTGATGTTGGGTTGTGCCGTTGCGTGGTGCGGTGCCTGTGCTTGTAGGCCTCTCCCCGGCAACCAATTGGTCCTGGCCATGCGATCTCAGGAGTAAGCGACTGTGCCTGTCGACGACGTAGTGTCCTCTGATCGAGAACTAGAGGGATGGGGGCCCTCTTTGGCGGTTGAGAAGGATGGCGGACCGGCAATGGCTTGCCTCATGTGAATTGACGGAGCATGGCAATCCTCCTGCAGCGGGCTACTACCTCGTCTTAGCTGCGTCGTCTGCTGGCTCTAGTTTGCCGAGGGCCTTGATGATCATGCTTGCACTTGGTGCATTCGATGCTTCTTTGTGGCTCTTTTGACATCATGTATCTTCGCCGTTTATGTTTCTTTGTTTTTCTCTTTTGTTGCTTGGCTTGTTGAACTTGTGCGGTGGTTGCCTTATAATATAAAGCAGGAGGAACCCTTTTACGTCATATAAGTAGTATCTAGTGACTGAGAAAATCAAAATTATAAGTTAAGCCTTTCGCAAACAAAATGCACACTCCCATTTCAATACTAATGTGTGTATATACCTGCATGTGTTTTCTTGAATTTATTTTGTATTTTAAGTTGTGGTTTCTTCAGGAAATGGTAGGAAAATATTTTAATTAGGGTTCAAATGGGAAAGTTGCATTTTAACTATTCAGCAAATTTTAATAATCTACATATTTAGAATTATTTTACATTCATTCATATAATAGGGTTCTCAACATGGATGAACATTTCTCGCTTGTGCATAGGTCTCTCAAGATGGAACAGGTTTAGAGTCAAGCTGTGACGCCCCCGATTCAATCGTACACTATTCATGCACGCAAATGTGTACGATCAAGATCAGGGACTCACGGGAAGATATCACAACACAACTCTACAAATAAAATAAGTCATACAAGCATCATAATACAAGCCAGGGGCCTCGAGGGCTCGAATACAAGTGCTCGACCATAGACGAGTCAGCGGAAGCAACAATATCTGAGTACAGACATAAGTTAAACAAGTTTGCCTTAAGAAGGCTAGCACAAACTGGGATACAGATCGAAAGAGGCGCAGGCCTCCTGCCTGGGATCCTCCTAACTACTCCTGGTCGTCGTCAGCGGGCTGCACGTAGTAGTAGGCACCTCCGGTGTAGTAGGGGTCGTCGTCGATGGTGGCGTCTGGCTCCTGGACTCCAGTATCTGGTCGCGACAACCAGAACGAAAGAAAGGGGGAAAAGGGGGGAGAAAGCAACCGTGAGTACTCATCCAAAGTACTCGCAAGCAAGGAACTACACTACATATGCATGGGTATATGTGTAAAGGAGGCCATATCAGTGGACTGAACTGCAGAATGCCAGAATAAGAGGGGGATAGCTAGTCTTATCGAAGACTACGCTTCTGGTCACCTTCGTCTTGCAACAGGCAGAAGAGGGTAGGTCGAAGTCCTCCAAGTAGCATCTCCAAGTAGCATAATCCTACCCGGCGATCCCCTCCTCATATCCCTGAGGGAGAGCGACCACCGGTTGTATCTGGCACTTGGAAGGGTGTGTTTTATTAAGTATCCGGTTCTAGTTGTCATAAGGTCAAGGTACAACTCCAAGTCGTCCTGTTACCGAAGATCACGGCTATTCGAATAGATTAACTTCCCTGCAGGGGTGCACCACATAACCCAACACGCTCGATCCCATTTGGCCGGACACACTTTCCTGGGTCATGCCCGGCCTCGGAAGATCAACACGTCGCAGCCCCACCTAGGCAAAACAGAGAGGTCAACACGCCGGTCTAAACCTAAGCGCACAGGGGTCTGGGCCCATCGCCCATAGCACACCTGCACGTTGCGTGGGCGGCCGGAAGCAGAACTAGCCCCCTTAATACAAGAGCAGGCTTACGTTCCAATCCGGCGCGCGCCGCTCCGTCGCTGACGTCTGAAGTGCTTCGGCTGATACCACGACGTCGGGATACCCATAACTACTCCCACGTAGATGGTTAGTGCGTATAGGCTCGTAGCCAGACTCAGATCAAATACCAAGATCTCGTTAAGCGTGTTAAGTATCCGCGAATGCCGAACAGGGCCAGGCCCACCTGTCTCCTAGGTGGTCTCAACCTGCCCTGTCGCTCCGCCACAAAGTAACAGTCGAGGGCCGTCGAGAACCCAGGCCCACCTCTACCGGGATGGAGCCACCTGTCCTTTCAGCCCCCTCGTCAGAATCACTTGCGGGTACTCAATGAGCTGACCCGACTTTAGTCACCATCTGTATAGTATGTATGTATGTATAGTATATACCCGTGATCACCTCCCAAGTGATCACGGCCCGATAGTATAGCAAGGCAGACTGACAAGAATGTAGGGTCAATGATGATAAACTAGCATCCTATACTAAGCATTTAGGATTGCAGGTAAGGTATCAACAGATGTAGCGACAATGTCAGGCTATGCATCAGAATAGGATTAACGAAAGCAGTAACATGCTACACTACTCTAATGCAAGCAGTATAGAGGAGAATAGGCGATATCTGGTGATCAAAGGGGGGGCTTGCCTGGTTGCTCTGGCAAGAGAGAGGGGTCGTCAACTCCGTAGTCGAACTGGTCAGCAGCAGCGTCGGTCTCGTAGTCTACCGGAGAGAAGAGGGGGAAGAAATAATGAATACAGAGCAAACAAAGCATCACAAAGTATAACAAGGCAATACGCGGTGTTCGGTGTGCCCTAACGCGGTAGTAGGTGATACCGGTGAAGGGGGGAAAACATCCGGGAAAGTATTCCCGGTGTTTCGTGTTTTCGGGCAGAGGAGCCGGAGGGGGAAAGTTGCGGGTTCGATAGGTTAGAGGGGTGTGGCGGACGAACGGACTGCGTATCCGGAATCGTCTCGTCGTTCTGAGCAACTTTCATGTTGAAAATATTTTAATCCGAGTTACGGATTAAAAGATACGATTTTTAAAAGATTTTAACAATTTTGGAATTTAATTATTTATTTAATTAATCCAAAAAAATGTATTTATGACGTCAGCATGATGTCATGCTGACGTCAGCAGTCAACAGGGGTTGACTGAGTCAACCCTGACATGTGGGTCCAGTGGGACCCACCTGTCATTCTCTATTTAAATTAATTAGGGTTTAGGTTAATCTAATTACAGTTTAATTAAACTAATTAGTTAATTAGGTTAATCTAATTATGATTAATTAACTTAATTAATTCCTTAATCAATTAATTAATTTAATTATTATTTATTTATTTAATAAACATTATTATTATTTCTTTTCTTCTTCTTTTTTTTATTCTATTTCTTTTCAGTTTTCTTTTATTTTTGTTTTATAAAATATAAAAGTTGTATCTTAAATAGTAGCACTAATTATACCTCTGCCACAAAAAGGTTTAACCCCCAAATAATATAGTTTAGTATTTTATAAAATACCAACACATTTATTTATTTGTTTTACCGACAGTTTTAATTAATTGAATGCATTTAGACATTTTATAAAAATGTGGTTCCTCCACCAACATTACTTATGAATTATTTGTTACATTTAGAACATTTTAGTTTTGACTTTTGAAAACTTTAACTGTTTGACTTGATTTTAAATTTGAATTCAAACCGTTTTTGAACCATCGCAAGAGTAATAACAGTAACCGAGGGGACGTGGCATCATTAGCGTGGAATTACTGTAGCATGATTACCCGGGCGTCACAATTCTCCTCCACTACAAGAAATCTCGTCCCGAGATTTAAGCGGTGGAGTAAGGGGCGAAGGTGTTGGTAGCGAAAAACCTAACGAGTCTTCTCGGTCTTGGCTTCCCTTTCGAAGAAGTTGATCCCTTTCGTTGATGTCTTCATTTCACTGCTTCAAGTCACCATGATCAATTCGTCATCCTTTCTTCGGGATCTCCATCGTACTTACGAATAGGTAAGGGGCAGCTCTACAACGATAGGATGTTACAAGGGAAAATCTTCTGGGGGTTTCCCAAGTATGAACATATGAGTATCTCTCGAGTTGAACAAATGAAACACATCGAGAGCAAAGTAAGACGGTGCAATAAGAAGTTTCAAGCGGATAGGCAATCGTTCATTGCCTGCAACAGAGTGTGAATGGGGTTCAGAGCAACGGGAATAAGTATTGTGTCCGATACCAGAATTGATCAACAGGCAAGTGGCCCGTGAATTACATACAAAGTCAAGCACGAGGAATAACGCTGACAACAGGGTGTACAGGAGAGTCAGGTTTCGATCCTGTGGAACGGTGGGTTATGGGCCCACCATGTGGGTTAAAAGTAGGAAGGCGCTAATATTTGCACGGTCAAGATAATAAGGTATGTCAGAGGATAGCCTGTCGGTTTTGTTGTCAACAATGTCGGTACCAAGGGCGAGGGACGAAGAGAACCATTTCCCTGCTCGTTGAACGAGGCGGACCATTAGGCAAAGTTCTCGTCCATCGGTGGCTACCGAAATGTCATCAACAATAGTAACAGGTCGTTGCTGACAGAATTGTACACCGAGGAGTTTACATAAGCAGTAGAATATTGCTGCTTAGATCATATAGGTCACAAGAAAGGTTCAAACAGACCCATGGAAAGGAAAATGTGATCATTAGGTTAAACAGAACAATGGAAAGGAAAAATGTGTTTAAACACATATTTCGGGGGTATATCCTTCCCAAGGATAAGCAGAGCATGATATCCATGACAGGATATAATGTAGAAAACCCTTTAGGTAAGGGGGGAGAAATTTCATGACATTACCCATACAACGGGGTTCGGATAATTGAGCAAGAAACATTTAGCATTGGGCTTCGGATGTTCTTGTTGAAAATCAGAGTATCGCAGACATGCTTCGAGATAGCATTGACATGGCCTTCAGGTGAAGATCAGACTTTGGAATCACGAAGGATCCATCTGGAATAACTTGTAGAATCAGTATTACAATTCCCACATGGATGAATGGATAACCCTGCTGAAAAGGAATCTATAATGATAGGTCCTCCAGCCGGGGGGGGGGGTGCTAGGCATGACATCATGTTACCGGGTCATCAAAGGATCAACATCATAACTCTTGGAAAGTTGTCCCCTCCATCATATCTGACCGAGATTCATATCCAATTGGTGCCATGATACCTCAGACTCAAGGGGTCCGAGAGGAAAAGGTGCAACACAAATCGACGAAATGACATTGCAAGATTCTCGGGAAATGAACTATGGGGGCGGGTTTCTGAAGCAATAGTTCATCATTAAACCAAGGAGGGGATGAGGAGGTGGCTGATGGGCTCAGCGACAATTTACCGAGAATTCCAAATGGATGGATTTCCACGATAATGTGAACAAGAGGATGACATTTGTTAGATCAAATGATATAATGGGACATGCTCGAGGAAAACATACATAATTAAACATTGGTTGAACGGTGCACCTGAAATATGGGTTAGGTTGCACGGCCGATGTTAGAATGGTGATTCAATTATCGAAAGACTTAGAATGAACTATCGCCCATTCACTTCAAAGCAATAGGGTTGCTAGAAGTTTTGAATTCACACGTCATAGCTCCATTGTCGGTATTCCGGTTGAAAACAATACGGGGACCAAGGAATGAACGAAGATAGCAAGAAGTATTAAGATATCAAGAATTATTAAGAGGTGGTGAAATTCTCACCACATTCTTGACAAAAAGTGATGGTAATACTTCCGAGGTAAGGAACATCAACTGCTGGGTAGCAGTGATCTCAAGGTTTACATAAAATGCGAACAAGTTGTGTTGAACGGAAGGCAATAAAGTGGTCGATGAGAACAGGAATCATCGAGGGGCAAGGATGGTATTACCCATCATGAATTCAATTGAATTCCTGGAAGAGCTCATAAGGTTGATGATGATCACGACACAATTGTCGAGAGATTTCATGCAGATGTAGTCAATCAGCGACGACATCAAGTCAAAGGAATGATGAAGCAAGAGGTTATTGGAACCACAGTTACGACACAAACTCGAACTCAAGCTTGTTGTTTAAGGTGAAAGGGTATGACGAGGAAAAATCGACGTAAGGTTAGTTCATCGTCGAAAATTGGTGCTCCGAGAATAAGGACCAGGTAGCACCGTTAGAATTGTCACGACAATGATATAGCCAAACAGGCTAGGAATGACTTGAAGGATTAATAAATTTGTAAGCAGTGATGGGTTCAAATACTTGTTGAATCGCAATGCGAACTCGATTCAGTTATCGGTGTCTTTGAGTGTATAATAACTCAGAGCCCGTGAAAAATTGGAATCAGTGGAAAGGTAGCACTTGATGAAGAACTCATAAGAAGTTATGCAGTTCCATGATAATCTTGAGATACCAGGGGGTAATACTCGACACAAGATCAAAGTAAAGATTGGACGGGTGTATTAATCCATAGAAGACAATTGTTTTAACTTGTCCGAGAAATGGAATCAAGGAAGAACAATCATGGTCGGAACCACGGTTGTAAGGGATCAATTCACAGATACCATATGTTAGTTATCAAGGAAATAGTTATTATTACAAGAAGCTTCCATGATAGGATATACATCGCGTCCATGGGCATGAACACAAGGTTCGAGGTCGACTCTCACTTCCCCAATGCACAACCTTTCATTCACTTTTCGCGTTCAATGAAGTTGTAGTGTTGAAATTTTATCTGGCAAAATATCAGAAGAGTACGACTCGTGAAAACTTTCGAGCCCACACATATTAAGGAAGGCATAGGTTCAACCCATCGGGGCATCTTAGAATCATATACCAGAATCTTTAGAAGTAATTAACTCAAGCTCGAAGACATAGCATGGTTGAGAAAGCAGACGATACAATTTACCAAAGGCATTATGTATCAGAGAAAAGGCTCATAAGGTTATTGAATATGAAGGGCGTTGTCAGATAAAATCCAACAAAGGATCTGGTGGTCCACAAGGGATCTGACGTGAGCATCGGTACTCAACTAGAGGAAGCAAATTATAGAAACAACTGACTAACTCAATTGTCAAATGCAAAGGAATTATGATTTCCAAATCAAGGGATCAGAAGCAATGCTCTGATTAGGGGTGGATAAGTTGAATAGCCTTAGGGTACAATCAAAGACAATTGGATTGGTCGAGAACCAATTCCAGTTAAAAGGATGGCAGCTCAGCCGGAAA
>NC_041381.1:16472306-16485076 GCF_002162155.2 Triticum dicoccoides | reverse complement strand
GGGAGAGTGGGGATCGGGTGGGGGTTAGGGTTCGGGGAGGTGGCCATGTAGGCCAGAGGGGAGGGCCGGCTGGGCCTGGTGGGCCGGCCGGTGCGGAGGCCAGCTGGGCCGCTCGGCCCAGCGTGGGGGGGGGTTGCTTTCCCCTTTTTTTTCTGTTTTCTTTTCTTCTTCTTTTTTTTATTCTATTTCTTTTCAGTTTTCTTTTATTTTTGTTTTATAAAATATAAAAGTTGTATCTTAAATAGTAACACTAATTATACCTCTGCCACAAAAAGGTTTAACCCCCAAATAATATAGTTTAGTATTTTATAAAATACCAACACATTTATTTATTTGTTTTACCGACAGTTTTAATTAATTGAATGCATTTAGACATTTTATAAAAATGTGGTTCCTCCACCAACATTACTTATGAATTATTTGTTACATTTAGAACATTTTAGTTTTGACTTTTGAAAACTTTAACTGTTTGACTTGATTTTAAATTTGAATTCAAACCGTTTTTGAACCATCGCAAGAGTAATAACAGTAACCGAGGGGACGTGGCATCATTAGCGTGGAATTACTGTAGCATGATTACCCGGGCGTCACACAAGCTCAGACCGTGTCACTACCACTAAAGATAAAAACTCTATAGTGCCCACTGGTGAAATATTAGAGGATCAATTCAGAGGTGCTCCTGAAAAAAACATCATAAAAAAGAGCTTCACTCGCACCAGGAAAATGATGACTGCTTTGGAGGAATCTCATCTTGTTGGGCGAGAGAAAGAAAAAGATGAGATTATCAAGCTTATTTCAGATCAAGCTACCCAAAAATACCAGGTGATCTCTGTGTGGGGAATGGGTGGTCTAGGAAAGACCACTCTAGTCAAAGATATCTACGAAAACCAAGAGCTGAGTAGCACATTTGAGAAGCGTGCTTGTGTCACAGTTATGCGTCCTTTTAATCTTGAAGGTCTTCTTAGGAGTTTAATTATGCAACTTGACACAGAATCTTCAGATAAGAAAGACGTGGTTGGTTTGATGGGCAAGACAAGGAACACATTACTACTGATGCCACCAATAGCACTTATTAAGGAGATGGAAAGGCTTATAGAAGGAAAGAGGTGCTTGATTGTTCTTGATGATGTATTGATGTATCATCTACTGCAGAATGGAACATGATAGTACCGAATTTCCTTGGAATGGAACATACAAGCCGGATCATTGTCACCACCAGGGAAGAAAATATAGCTAAAGTTTGTTCACAGAGACAAGAAGAAAATATATACATGCTCAAAGATCTAGATCACACGGATGCACGTGACCTCTTCAGTAAAAAGGTACTTAGTTACAAAGTATTATCATCTTTATTTTTATGTGGCATAGTCATATTGTGCCCTATGTATTTTTTACATCGTCTTAGTTGTTCAACCAAAATGATCAGCTCTACTTTGAATGTAACTTAATCTATAACACGTCCTTTCTCTACAACCATGGTCCATGCTGGAACTAATTCAGGCATTGCAACAAAAATGTAGTTCATGATTTCCAATAGTATGTTCTACAAATATATGCTTCCTAACATTAGTGATATCGTGGCGTACTAGTAGTACATGTCAACAATTTGGTTGGTCCAGTTGCTCAATCACTTTGAAAAACATGGAAGCAAATGCTCACTTCATGGTTTGCAAATTCCAATTGTTGCTGCAAAATTTAACTGATTAGCAACTGCTCTATTCCATATCAATTAGTATTTACTGAACAGTTTGAGTATAAAGTGATTTAGTTCTGGGTGCACATTTTTTAATACATGTATACGAGACAAAGATTCTTGCATGTCAATTCCAATAAGTATACTGAAACATTATTTCCCAACCTGGTTTAATCTCCACAGTACTAAATAACTAGACCGCATGATTTCAGGTATTCAAGAAGACTATGAATTTGCAATATCCAGAGCTAGTTGAACAGACAGAACAGATTCTGAGAAAGTGTGGTCGGCTCCCCCTTGCAATAGTCACCATAGGTGGCTTCTTGTCCAACCAACCAAAAACCTCTTTGGAATGGAGGAAATTGAATGATAATATCAATTCTGAGTTGGAGATGAATCCAGAGCTTGGGACCATAAGAAATGTCCTTATGAGAAGCTATGATGGTTTGCCTTATCATCTCAAGTCATGTTTCCTATATATGCCCATCTTTCCCAAAGATTACAAGGTTGGACGGGGACGATTGGCACGTTAAGGTTGGACGGGGACGATTGGCACGTCGGTGGAGTGCAGAGGGTTACTCAAGGGACGTGCATGGCAAGTGTGCGATGGAAATAGCGGACGGCTACTTCATGGAACTTATAAGCAGGAGTATGATCCTACCATCTCAACAATCAATCGTCGGTACAAATGGAATTGGTTCCTGCCAAGTTCATGATCTTATCCGTGAAATTGGTGTCTCCAAGTCGATGGAAGAAAATCTTGTTTTTACACTGGAGGAAGGTTGCAGCTCGAACAGCCAGACCACGTTGCGCCACCTGGCTATAAGCAGCAACTGGAAGGGAAATAAGAATGAGTTTCAGAGCATAGTGGACATGTCCCGTCTACGGTCAATTACATGTTTTGGAGTGTGGAAGTCATTTTTTTTTCTCGCAAGATGAGGTTGCTACGAGTGCTAGACCTGGAAGACACATATGATCTCTATGATCATCACCTTAAGCATATTGGGAAGCTTCTTCACCTAACATACCTTTCTCTAAGAGGATGTGGGTATATTTTTTACCTGCCAGATTCACTGGGCAACCTGAGGCAACTCGAGACACTAGATGTCAGAGGTACTAGGATTGTCAAGTTGCCAAAGAGCATCATCAAGCTTCAGAAGCTAAACTATCTTCGAGCTACCACAATGCCGACTGAGGATGGTGTGCTAGTTCCAAGAGGGTTGAGGAAACTGAAAGCCCTGCACACATTGGGTGTTGTGAACATCGGAACACGAGGGAAGGTTATTATACAGGACATAAAAGGACTCACGCTGTTGCGCAAGTTGGGAGTGACTGGCGTCAATAAGGAAAAAGGCCAGAAGTTGTGTTCAGCAATTGTTGGTCTGAGCCGCCTGGAGTCATTGTCAATCCGATCAGAGGGGGAGCCTGGTTTATGTGGCTGCTTGGAGGGAAAGTTCTCGTTTCCAGAGACACTGCAGAGCCTCAAGCTTTACGGTAACCTGCTCAAGTTGCCAGAATGGATCCAGGGGCTCAAGAATCTAGAGAAGCTGAATATGTGTTTGGCGTAATCTTTTCTTCTCGTATATATGTGGGTCTCCCACTCACTGTGTCTTGATTTATTCTCTCCTGCTAAATATGTGTGCTCTCAGCGGAGGATTCTGGCTGCAGCATGCATGGATGCATGCTGAATCAGAAACAAATTTTGAGCAACACTGACTGCAGTTCCATGTCCATGGTAATACTGGAGCCAAATTTAGGTGATTCAGCACAAAGCATAGAACAACGCCATCAGCCTGCTGTCACTAACTATTGCAGTATTGAAAGAGGATCAAAATCCAGTCTGTATGGCCATCCTAACTTTTGATATACGCCCTGCTATGAATGCTGAAAAAGAAACAAGAGGTAAGAGTTCAGCATTGCCTACAGTCGTGCAGCATTCATGAGACCTTCAAATCTGTGAATTTTAAATGTGAGACCGTCGGGGCGCGCATCGGCCATGCTCTTGACCGCACCCTCCGCAGCCTCCACATCTTCATCCCTCGCGCCATGGAGAAACATCATGAAATTGACGCGAGCAAGGCCGGAGAGGCGCTGTTTCAAGCACCGGTATGAAGAAATCGGCACCTGAGCACGACTCTGCTTCTCTGAAACTCTTGTAGAGTGGAACATATATACACGTACAAGTGCAATGCATGTGCTCTGGACTCACAAGTTCCTCATTATGAACGGACGCATCATGTAATCTGATCATTTTAGAGATCCCTGAGATCATATTACAAAAGTTTCGTTGCCCGGTTTCATTAGTTATTAAACGTCGTTATCTCCGTTGCATACATGATCCGTCTTTTGGCTGCTCCGTGGCATGAGCATGACGAGACAGTGGTAATTACAGTTAGAGCACATGGCATGTTCAGAAGAGATTCATGTTTTCGCACTCCATATAACTGAATTTAGCAGCCATGTCTGGAAAATTTTCACAGGCATTTTTTTCCGAAAAGGGGGCTCCCCGGCCTCTGTATCAGAACGATGCATACGGTCACATAAATAGACAAATAAAGTTGTTCAACAAGGTCGTAAAGTCTGAAAACAAAGTAACGGCGAGCTCACAAAGAGCCACAACGCCAAAAACACAAGGCCCAAAAGCCACAACCGGCTGGCAAAACAAAGATAGGTAAACTAATTGCTTATCCTATTACATGACCGCCATCCAAACCAGTTTAAGATATCCTGCGCTACCATCTCCCACCGGACAGATCCAGTAACCAAACGCTCCCTGGCCTCCGTCGGAGTGAGTAAGGACACATACGGATCAGCGCAATAGTTCGGAATAAAACTTGCAAAAAATGAATATTCGTTCTTCTGTTAAAAGCCAAATCATTTCTGCAATTTCAAATTGCCCACAACAAAGCACATACTCCTACACGAATGTGTCTGGCTGTTTCGGACTCTATCCCAACAAGCCACGTTCCAAATAACGTACTGACCGAATTCGGAGGAGTAATGTTAAAGGCAATATGCACCGTGTGCCACAAAACCTTTGCCAAAGGGCAGTCAAAGAAGAGGTGCTTGATGGTTTCGTCCCGATCACAAAAACTACACCTAGTAGATCCTGTCCAGTTGCGCTTAACCAAGTTATCCTTTGTTAGAATGACTTGTTTATGTACAAACCACATAAACACTTTAATTTTCAAAGGAACTTTGACTTTCGAAACCTCTTTGGAACTAGAGATAACAGTAGAATTAATGACACCGATATACATCGACTTGACTGTGAACTCTCCAGACCTAGTAAGCTTCCAACACAACTTATCGGGCTGATGAGATAGCTAAACCTCCATCAGTCTACTCATCAAATGAAGCCATGCTTCCCACCGGTCGCCCACAAGCGCCCTCCTAAACTAAATATTAAGGGGAATGGACTGCAAAATCGTGGCAACAAGAGCATCACGTCCTTGAACAATACGATACAGGGATAGATACTGAAGCGCCAACGGCGTTTCACCAAGCCAAGTATCCTCCCAGAAGCGAGCGGTGTTACCATTACCGACTATAAACTTAGTTCTATTAAAGAAGGCAGCTTTGACTCTCATAATCCCCTTCCAAAACGGCGAGTCTGTCGGTCTTACTGTCGCCTGGGACAATGTCTTGGACTGCAGATACTTACTGCATAGAATCTGCGCGCACGTGGCCTCAGTTTCAACTGAAAGTTTATACAGCCACTTACTGAGTAGACATCTGTTTTTGACTTCAAGATTCTCAATACCAAGTCCCCCTGGTCCTTTGGTCGACAGATGATATCCCATTTGGCTAGTCGGTATTTTCTTTTTGTTTCATCACTCTGCCAGAAGAACCGGGATCGATAAAAGTCCAGCCTTTTCCTAATACCAACTGTGACTTCGAAAAAAGATAAGAGAAACATAGGCATACTCGTGAGCACCGAATTAATAAAGACCAGTCAGCCTCCATAAGACATGAGTTTGCCCTTCCATAAGACATAATTTTCACAGGCATGTATTACTACAAACGATCAACAACAGTGTTCCCTTCCATGCTAGTTTCTGAGCAGCACGGCCAGCCTCTGCCTGGAGGACAGAAGGCCCATGCCCAAAGATGTTAAGCCAACTCCAACACAGTGACTCAAACGGTTCTTGTCCGCCGGCCCCTACGTGCGTTCAACATGGCAGACCCATTTCATCATTTTTAAATTTAAAATATTTCAAATTA
The DNA here is from genome assembly GCF_002162155.2 of Triticum dicoccoides. NCBI lineage: Eukaryota > Viridiplantae > Streptophyta > Magnoliopsida > Poales > Poaceae > Triticum > Triticum dicoccoides. The sequence goes on along the minus strand of NC_041381.1, from coordinate 16,479,159 downwards.
TCACCAAAAGTCACAGCCGTGTATTAACTTAAACTGAAAAAAAACATAATAAGAACCCAAGATCCAGTCCTGGCAGTCGCCATCATTGTTGCTGTCGTCCACAGTGAGGTCGACGAAGGGAATAGCCCCGGGACAAGTGGTGACGGCGCATGCGGTGCTGCAGCAGGTGGCACCTGCTCCAGCTCGGGATGCTGCTGCAGCAGCGGCTGCTGCTACGATGACCACATCTCCTCGCCCACCCACATGGCTAGGGCCAACACCAACTCCGACGTGCACTGTGGTCGTCCACAGCCATGATTGCCACGCCGCCGCCTCAAATGGCATGGCCGGCTGCTCCTCCTGCACCTCCCACTCCTCTGGCTCAGGGACGGCGACATCTCCTTTGGCCAATAAGGCCAGCTGCTCCGCCAGGCCCACCCATCCGACGAGCTTGGAGTCCTCTAGGGCTTTCTTACATGCCTCGTCCTCCTCATCGATCTCCTGGGCCAGTGGCTACGGTTGCGGGGGCAGCGAGGTGTTGGCGCCGCATCCTCGCAGCACCGCCCTTCTTTTTCCTGTCAACTCTTTTGTGGTTTCTTCTTATGTCATGAACACACACCATGGAAGGAACACACACGTACACACACCTCACCGTGGAGAAAAATGGCTTTGCCTCTTGATCCCAGTGAGAACACATGGGCTACATTTTCCTCTTCTTCTCATTAACATAATCAAGCTCATTACAATGCTTAAGTAGTACCCACACACGCATAGCCCAGCCACCATGTACCCGTCAAGGTGACTCAGGGTATGAATGATGATCTTACCAAACCTTATACCGCAGAGGAGGTCAAAGCTGCGTTGTTTCAAATGGCCCCTTCGAAGGCCCCTGGAGTTGACGGTTTTACCGCAGGGTTTTATCAACGGTATTGGGACTTGCTAGGCAATGACGTGACATTGGCAGTCCTAGACTTTCTGAATGGTGGCGAGGTACTGTCGGGATTGAACGATACCTCCATCACATTAATCCCAAAGGTGCGCCACCCGCAGTCAATTTCACAATATCGTCCTATTGCTTTGTGCCCGGTTTTGTACAAGATTGCGGCCAAGGTTATCACTAATCGCCTGCGATACATCATGGACGATATTATCAGTGAAGAGCAGAGTGCTTTCGTTCCTGGTCGTCTTATCACAGATAATGTACTTGTCGCTTATGAAAGTATTCATACGATGAGAAGAAGGAAGAAAGGAAAGAACTATTCTTGTGCAGTCAAGTTAGATATGATGAAGGCGTACGATCGAGTGGAATGGCACTACCTCGAGGCAATTCTGTCCCGACTGGGCTTTAGCATTGTTTTCATTCGCCTGATTATGAAGTGTGTCACCTCGGTTCGTTTCTCGGTTCGGGTTAATGGAGAGCTGCTCCCTTTCTTCACACCATCTTGGGGTTTCAGACAAGGTGATCCAGTCTCTCCATATCTCTTTCTGATCTGTGCAGAAGGATTCTCTTCATTACTGAAGTTTTTCAATGGTGGTTCTATTGATAGGGGCTTTAGAGTGAGCTATAGGTCGCCTTGGGTCTCTCATTTGCTATTTGCAGACGATAGCCTAATCTTCATTAATGCAAGCGCTTCGAGTGCTTGCCGTTTGAATGAAATTCTGAGGATCTACGGGGATGCCTTAGGCCAGTGCGTGAATCGGGACAAAAGTTTGATCTATTTCAGCTCCAACACCCCGGACACTGTCAGGCAAGACTTGAAGACGACCTTGAACATCCAGATCGAGGCATTCGGCGAAATATATCTGGGGCTTCCCACTACGGTTGGACGTATCACTAGTGGTACCTTCGACCATATCCGTGAGTTAGCTCGTGGAAAGATGCAAGGGTGGTCGGAAAAGCTACTTGCTTGTGCTGGTCGGGAAACACTACTCAAGTCTGTCATTCAATCAATCCCAACCTACCCAATGAGTACGTTCCTTCTCACCAAAAAAGTGTGTAAGAGTCTCACTTCTCCAATGGCAAAATATTTCTGGAGCAGCTCTCTTGATAAAAAAGCTTTGCATTGGGTTTCCTGGAAGGAGTTATCAAAACCCAAGTGCAAGGGGGGGATGGGGTTCAGAGACCTGAATCTGTTTAACATCGCTATGCTAGGCAAGCATGGATGGCGCCTCATCACCAACCCAAACTCGTTGTGTGCACGAGTTCTCAAGGGTCGTTATTTCCCGGGCACCAATTTCATGCATGCACCAGTCCCCAAGTCCGCTTCGGCAACTTGGAAGGCTATTGTGGCGGGAAGGGACGCCCTGGCGAAAGGTTTAATCTCTAGAGTGGGAGACGGATCTACTATCTCGGTATGGGAGGATCAGTGGATTCCAGGTACGGTTGCAATGATTCCAACTCAGAGACCTGCAGTGACTAACATTGATCGGGTGTCAGATCTCATAGACACACGAAGCTGGTCTTGGAAGATTGATGTGATCAGAGACAATTTTACTGCTCAGGATGCCACGGCCATACTAAATATCCCAATTAGGCAAGGCGGGGGCGATGATTTTCTTGCATGGGCATTTGACAAATCAGGTAACTATACTGTTAAAACGGCGTACCATGCTCTCGTGACTCATAACGAGCGTTTGGCTCTAGAGGAAGGGACGGCTACCGAAGCTTCATCGGACGATCAACAGTTGTGGAAAGCCTTATGGAAGTTAAATGTTATCCCAAAAGTGAGAGTGTTCTGGTGGAGAGTGTTCCGTGGCATTCTTCCAGATGAAACTACTCTTAACTATAGTCACATTGCAGATGCTCGGCAATGCAGTGTTTGTCGCTCTATGGATGAGGATTTGAAGCATGCACTAATACACTGTATACATGCACAGAGCTTCTGGGAGGAGGCGTGGACATGGCTTGGTCTCCGTCTTCCACCTCTCCACTCGGTTACATGGGCTCGAGACATAACCTGTGATCCTCAGTTCACTATCGATGAACGTGCAAAGATCACCACTATTATGTAGTCTATTTGGCACTCTAGAAATCGAATCAAACATGGTGATGGAGGAAGAGATCCCACAGCAACTATCAGACACATTAAGGAGGCTATTTCCCTCCTTCAGTTACCACGCAAGGAAACCCTGGTTCTACCGGGTTATGGTTGGCGTCCCCCGGAGGAGGGGTCGGTCAAGATCAATACAGACGGTGCTTTGCAGATTGATGAAGGCCGGGCGGTGCTGGAGGAGTGGCCCGATCTTCCTCAGCACTCCTGGGTTCATGGTGCAAACCATACACGGGAGTCTTGGATCCCTTGATGATGGAGTGTCTGTCACTACGAGATGGAGTCCTCTTTGCTCGACTTCGAGGATTCCAACATGTGATCATGGAAGTCGACTGTTTGGAGCTGGTGAAGTACTGGCAATCTCGCCACAATTCTCATTCGATTGTGGCTCCTTTACTTTTAGAAATAGGAGAGCTTTGTACCTCTTTTTCTTCGTTTGACATCTTTCATGTAAATCGAACGGCAAACGTTCCGGCGCATCTGTGTGCGAAGCGTGCTTGCACACTGAATGTGACGGAAAGCTGGCTCGATGAAACCCCTAGCTTCTTGGTGACTAACCTTTTGGCTGACTGCACCGATTGTGCTTTCATGAAATAAAGCTCTCCAATTTTCCCGCAAAAAAAAATAGCCCAGCCACCATGCTCGTCCACTAGCCCCACTAACACACGCACAATACTAGCCAACTACTTGCATGCATCTAACGTGTTTCCTAGATTCTCTCCTATATATGTCCCAAAGACTAGGCCATCAACTATGCAGCTAACAAACTCACCCATAGCTAGCTAACTAACACTTGCATGCAACCTCTTCTCAACGGCCATGCCACACGACCCAGCCAAACGCATCTATCACTACTAGTACTAACATGACATGCAACACATCCATCATGCACACTTGACGTGTAACACATGTCAAGATTAATCCTAACTGAGGGCACACGCACCTGAGCGGCGAAGAACGACCGGCCCCGCATATGGCGACGTGACGGAGTTCGGCGATGGTGTATCTCCAGCAGACGCGCGCGGCCGATGGCTGGAAGGGGAGACACTGCACTCTCTCCGGGTTGACGTGCCAGCCATCTGGCAGGTGGACATTAGTCCACAACAGCAGGGTGGCCTCATCCCAGTACTGCTAGCATTGTTCGATGCCGATGTAGATACACTGCCAATGGGCAGAAGGCGATGTCAGGGCGAAACTTGTCGAGCGGTGGGGTGGCCCAGAGGACCTAGAGGATGAGTCGGCCTTGTGTCCGTGCTTACCGGGCTTCCACGGTATCCACTTCCACGTCATTTTGGTCGGCGGGGCAGTGGTGGGCAGCGGCGGCTAGGATTTGTAGGACGTCTGGGGGGCAGAGGGAGAAGAAGACCGGGAACTAGACTAGACGGCCCCTTCACCCACAAGTGTGGCATTAAAAAGGACTAGGGTGGAGGTGACTGGGCGGAAGACTTGTGGGGCCCTTTCACACGCATGGATTAAATGGGAAATATGCACGCTGGTTGGGCGACCGACGCGCGGGCCTAAGGTGGACACCGAGAGGACACAATACCAAAGCTATATGTAAGCAAAGAAAAAAAAGAAAAGAAAACCCAAAGCGATCAGATTCATGATCAGAAAACTAAAGCAGTGACCATATCTGCATCAACTATCTCGTGACACCGAGCCTTCACGAAGGAAACACGCTCAAGCGCCATCATCATTGGATCCAACAAACCAAGGCCAGAATCTAGGTTTTCACCCCGAAGAAAACAGTTTGAGCTTATCAGCAATGCTTTCGACAAGGTAACAACATACTAGAAAGTTGCCAATGCATGCATCGGAACGGAACATATGTTATGATGTTCAAAGTGATAAAGAAGGCGAAGATCAAGCATAAAATATATATTAGAATGAAAAATATATGAAATAGTTGAAATTAAAATTTGGTTCATGCATAAGACGTGTCATATAAATTAAAATGAAAACATTACTTCTACGGTTCTTGTCAATGCTGTCTTTCACACTACCTAACACAACTAAATGTGAGTGTGACTGTACACTATATTCTTCGAAAATTTCCTAATGGAAAGAAAATTGTGTTAGATAGGCAGAGAGGATTAATGTATGACAAACACTCCATTCATTTTTCAATAGAAAGTGGAATAACTGAAGTATGTGCTCTTCCATGCTTAAAAAATCCATAATATAAGAAAGGTAGGATGATAAGTCGATTGACAATCAAATAATGCTTAGGCTATGCAATATAGTTACTTATCAGGAATAGCATAAATAATTGGAAAGTTAAAACATCAAAGAAGAAAAATGCCCAAATGGTGAAACCTTGGACCAAAATTATCCATTGAAAATCATGAAGAACCTAACAATGAACTGAGCGCAGATATTTTGTAGGAAATTTTCCATGATTGTAATGTACATATATTAGACTGAATGTATACTACATAAAACAATGTGAATGAACTACGCACTGCTCTTTTTTTTGTCCCAATCTTTCTAAATAAGTAAAGAGGACTCATTAGCAATGACTTACAAATTTTCAGTCAATTAAACAATTCAACTCATTTGAACAAAGTAAACAAAAGGGAAATGAATAAAGGGGCATTAGTGGACCAGAAATTATGACAGTATTGTACATTAATAAGAAATTGTGACAACTCATAACGATACTCTTATAAAGCTTGAATATATATTTTAATTAATCAGGTACAACCATTCACACCAATTGATGGTTTTAATGCCCTCCCCTGGTCAACCGCAATAAAAAAAATGGCCTCCACAGTTCTTGGATGAATCAAGAAAGGACGGTTGCTCATGTCAAAGAAGGAAAAAAAAAGAAAGGACAATTGCTTAACAAAGTTCAGTAGGCTTTTTATTAACATGGATCCCATCCATCATCGTCACAAGGATGTTGTTTCTTTTGACCACAAGAGGTAAGTTTAATCGAAACCATCTTCTGTCTTCTTATACCCATCACATTGCAGTCCTATAAACAAGGGGAAATCCCTCCTATATAAGCTAAGAGAAGAAGTGTTAGGAGCTGCCATGGGTATGAGATCTTGGAGGTGTCACTAAGTGTCATATGGTAGCGATAGGTAGACACTTTGTGTTGTACAAATTTAAGAAATATTGAACAAAGATTTGAGTTGTCCCATTGTAAGAGTGGCAATCTCTCAAGATTTTGAATGTCCTCGAGAGTGTGGTTAGTGTAGCCACCACTCGATAGTTGTACCAATTCAGAGTGGAAGGAGCCCCCGGTTTTTCAACATAACATGCCTGAGATGCTTTGATATTAATAATTTAGCATAACTGATAGATGATTATATAGGGAAGAACTGAATTTTTTTCCGAAATGATTATATAGAACTTTACCAAGATATATACTGGAGAACATGCATATCTCTGGCCTACATAGAGGACAAAACATAGTTAGCACAATGCAATGTACACTACACTTAATTAGACATGCATTTTAAGGAAAACATCATGGAGAAACATTACGTTGCAATCTTCCATCAGTTGGTCCGAAGATGCAACCCAAGCTGATGTACACCTTGGACGTGCTCAAGTCAGAGGAGATGGCGATCCCAATCACCAACGAAACCATCATCCCTTGTGGCCAACAGTGCACCTTACCCATGCACAGTGAAACTGCGAGGATCATGCTCCAGAAGAAGCAGACAATCAATCCAAGCTACTTTGCTATCACATATTGATACAAGTTTACTCAACGTGCAATGAAGGTGAAAACAGAGTTTGTTATGGACCAAAGGTAAGAAGGAAAATAAGAAGACCAAAATTGTGCTATGATGTAAGAAAAGTGAACATTGCCC
>NC_041381.1:16463381-16471941 GCF_002162155.2 Triticum dicoccoides | reverse complement strand
TTGAATCCACATTGTGATATTTAAAGTGTATTTAAATGCTCCACCATGAGGTTACTATGGCCATGGGAAACCTTTTATGTATGGGGCAGAAAGTCATACGATGAACATAAACTCAAGAAAACAAATTAATGCCATTGGATGGCCTCTGGTTTTGGATGCGCACAACCAACTAGATAAATATGCCGAATTAAAATGTCTAGGTGATCGTTGAAACATGGTTGAGTAACATGCAAAAGGAATTAGAAAACTTCTCACCAATCACGCCGAAACGAAGTGATGAAATCGATGAACGGGGTCGAAGAAGATGCAAAATTCTTCGCGTGTGGTCGACGGAATGCGTTCCTTCTTCTCTGAATTTATTTATGGTGTGGAGGAGGTCCTTCGGGTGCAAGGGTGCTGGTGGAGATGGCCTATGTCACCGGGATCGAGCGTCGGCGTCTATAGACAACATGATTTCAAGGAGAAAACTTGGGAGAAATGGAAAGGAAGAGGGCATGGGTTTCTATGGAAATGGAAGAGGAGGTGGAGGGGCTTCTAATGGTGCCTTCAATTTTCCAAATTGATGGAGTTAGGATAATCGTGACCTGATTCATTCAAAGTTAGTTGTGTTAGTTGCATGTATGATCCATTGGTGGCTAGCCCGCGTCATGCGCGATTGGGGTGTGGCGTCGGTGTGGCCATGCCAGGTGGATCGCGCGCGAGGGGCCGAGGCCGAGGGCGAGGCGTAGCATGTGTGAGCCCGTGCATAAAACCCCCGTGTGTACCGATCGAGTGTGGCGGTGCGTTGCCGAGCCGAGTTTGAGCTCAAGGCAAAAAACGCCATTCGTGCGGCGAAGCGTTCGTCGCTGGAAGATCTTGTGTCCAGCGCGCTCCTCTTCTTCTTCCACCTCCATACAGCCGAGCATATGTAAGCAAGAGAGGGAGAGCTACCTAGGATTCGTCCTGGTTCATCCGAAAATTGGCATCAGAGCTTGGTTGTCTTGGGCGTTGTTCCCCTTGCTGGAGGCATGCCGGTGGCTGTGTTATGAAGCTCCGGGGCATGTGTCGGCCTATGGAGGTGCGTGGCGATGCGACTGTCTTGGTGATGCAGAGACGGAGGTTCAGCTCCGTCACCAGGCGTGAAGCTATCAACGGCATGTCTTGCCGGAGTCGGAGAAGAAAAGCGGCGTTGTGTCGCCAGAGACAAAGAAGAAGGTGGCCTTATTCGCACATATATGAGGCATGCAGCGGTGTTCACGTCCGGGAGGCCATAGCGGCAGCCATGATAACGACGACCACGCTGAGCATTGTCAAGTCCGTGCTGAATGGACCACTTAGCTACGCCAACTTGGCGCTTGCAGAGGATGTGGCTGTGGAGCTCAGAGTCCGCCATGACCAGGTGTGCATCGATGTAGGCTTTCCTTGAGTCCGCTCATGAAGAGGGACATGCCAATAGAGTGGTAAAGGTCTGGGTGACACAAGTCCGCGAAATCACCTATGACGTCTAGGACTGCCTCCAAAAACTTGTTGTGCACCTAGAGAAGTAATCTTTGTGGCGTGTCCGTCGCGACCTACTCAATCGGTGCCGTGTGGCATAGCAAACTCATCAAGGGCACTAGCTCCAAAGTTGTCATGGCTGCTAAGCAATCTAGCATTTCTTCTGCAACACTTTTTGGCATTGAGGAATCAAGGACTACATCAAAGCACGAGAAATCAAAACTGGATCTTTTTCAGCTAATCAACCAGAAGGAGAATGGCCTGAGGGTGATCGCGGTGTGGGGAACAAGTGTTGATCTTGGACAAACGTGCATAATCATGATGGTGTACGAAAAACCAGATATTGAAAGCAAGTTTCCTTGCCGAGGTTGGGTCAGGGTGATGCATCCTTTTAATCCAAAAGACTTCTTTTGTGTTTCCTGGAGTAGTTTCACGCAGCCGTAGGTGTTGATGTTCTGTTGGAAACATAGAAGACGTTCCAAGAGTTGACCGGCGAATTCAATGGATATGTGGAGAAGAAGCGGTACCTGATTGTGCTTAGTGACCTATCCACCATTGAGGAGTGAGACCGGATTAAAAATTGCTTCCAAGCAACAATATGGGGAGTAGGATCATAGTATCCACAGCTCAAGTTGAAGTTGCAGGCTTATGTACAGGGCAAGGAAGCATGGTAGCACAGCTCAGCCTGCTCAGGCAATTGTCTGCTCATCAGAATATTTATGCTTTCCACCAAAATGTAGTATTCAAAGTTCCACCTTATGTCTTCATCTAGATCAGCCTTAGTTGGTTGGTTGTGGAGTTAATTACATGATTAATTGTTTAATTTACAGGTCTTCTATGACAAAAATGACCCAAACGAGTGTGACACATTAGGTTTATCGTTTCTAGTAATTAGTACCTCAGTTTGTACCATATTATCCTTGGCTAAATAAACAACATTGTTTAGTCCCTGTAATACTGTGATGTTATTTCCAAAGTAGCAACTCTATTTCACCACATTTATAATTACAAGTAAAACATGTTAGTATGTAAGTAGTATCTAACGGTAAAAACATTTAAAATTCTAGGTTAGCCTTTTGAGAACAGAATGCACACCTCCTTTCTAGTTGTGATGTCTGTGCATATCTTCACATGTTTGGTTCAATTTATTCTGTATTCTAGGTTTTGTAGGCAATGAGACAGGAATATTTCAGTTTATGTCCGAATGGGAAATTTTGCATCTGAATTATTCAATCGATTCTATAGTCTACTTATTTAGCATTATTCTACATTCATTCATGTATAGGATTCTCAACATGGATAAACAATTAAACATTGCTCGCTTGTGAACAGGTTTCTCAAGATGATACAGATTTAATTAAGACAAAATATAGATCAAATTGTGCCATTACCAATTGAACATATAAACCCTGAAGAAGTCCTAGGAAGGATGAAGGTGGCCACCTCGCCTTTAAATCGTAAATCGCCATGAACAGTACTCGTGCCACCGCCTGTAAATTCCGTGCCCCGCCAGGGGCATTTTCGTCATTTTGCATACGGGGGTATAAAACGCAACCCGCCCGTGGAGAAACCCTAGCCGCTGCCTCCGCCTGCACTCTCTGTTCTCTTCCCCGATCCCCTCCCACCTAGTCGCCGCCGCCCCCTCATTCTCCTCCTCCTCTCTCTCCCTCGATGTCGGTGGCGACGCGGCGGAGCTCGTGGTCGGCCGGAGTCCCCTCCGACGTCCGTCCCAGCGGGGCCGGCGACCTGCAGCCAAAGGGTGATGGCGGCTAGGAGAGAGATAAGATGAGAGGGAGAGAGAAGTGGAAGGGGGCGAGGTAGAAAGAGAGAGGTTGCTGCGCGCGGTGGTTTCGGATCGGGTGCAGCCGAGGCCGCGGCGAGGGCTCCTCCTGCGCCGGGGCCGCCTGATGGGGTTATGTACCTAGGGTAGGGTCATGGACCTGTTCCAAGTAACTTACCCTAGGACGTCCCTAGAAGAGGTCGCCTTCCAGTCGACCAACGAGGATTCACTCGACTGGCCTGAAGGACTCGACCACGAAGACTCACTCGACCACCAGGAGGTCAAGAGGCACTCTGCACCGCAACGGCCTGTAATTAAGTAGACTTTATGATAGTAAAGGCACTTTATGTGGGGCGTTACCAGTAACGCCCCAGACTTAACTCACCTTAAACCCTCTCCTACGTGGGCTGGCTGGGGTCCTGGCGCACTCTATATAAGCCATCCCCCTCCACAGGCAGAAGGGTTCGGCACCTTGTAATCCATACATTGATAATCCACTCGACCGCCTCCGGGCTCCGAGACGTAGGGCTGTTACTTCTTCCGAGAAGGGCCTGAACTCGTATATCCCTTGTGCTTACAACCTCTCCATAGCTAGGACCTTGCCTCTCCATACCTACCCCCCACTCTATTGTCAGGCCTAGAACCACGACAGTTGGCGCCCACCGTGGGGCTAGTGTTTTAGCGATTTTGTGGAGAAGTTGCGATTCTTCCGAGTACTTTCATCATGGTGTCTGCTGGAATTTTGGTCGAGGGTCAAGAGATCCGTCTCGGCGCTCTCGCCTTCATCGCCGACGACTCCGCATGGCTCCAGGAGGCTCCACTCGACGTAGATGCGCTCCCCGTCCGCGGTGCGACGCATTTTCGCGCATGTGTCCGCGGTGTTCTGCTGCGGCAACCATCGACCCAGTATCGGTCGGCTCCTCCATCTTCCACCCTCCCGGTCTCCCGCCAGCGCAAGCGCTCAGGCCGGTCGAGGCTTCAACGATGGGTGAGTTACGCGGTGGCTCGCCAGTCGGCCACTACACAAGTTGCGGCAATCGAGCCCAACGAATCTCTCTACGGCCTGTTCGATCAGTCGACTGGCTCCGGAGAGACTGCATCCGAGTGCGGAAGCAGTGATCCAGCGGCGGAAATCTTGATGGTCGACGGGCCCCACAGTCCTCCTGGCTTCGCCCGTGGTGGTGGAGCAGGCGACGGCGGCGATCCTGCACGAGGCTACAAAGAGTACCAGCCCGAGCCACTCGACTCTCTGCAAAGAGAAGAGCTTCGCCGCAGGAACGAGGATCCCCTGCGTATTCCCATCGCAGGAGAAACCCCCGAGGCTCGTGCCTTAGAGGAGGCGCGTCTCGCCAATTTGGCCGAGCGCACTCGACTGGAGAACCTTCAGCGAGCACTCGACGAGCGCGCGCGGCAACGAGTTCCCGACACCAGTCGACGTCAACTCTTCCCGCCGACTCAGGTATATCGAACCCCAATTCAGAATTTAGCAGCTGCGACCCGTATAGCAGAGTCCATTCAGCCTTCGCAGTCAGAGGCTGGCAGAGGTTTGCTGCAGATCAGGGATCTGCTCCGAGCAGCAGGAGATCAGAATTCAGCCGTGTCTCAGTCGCGCAACAGAATTCACAGTCGATCCGTCACTGTGAATACGGTTCAGTCGGCTCACAGCCCCAGATCGCCTCCGCGGCGCGAAGGGCGTGAGAATCGGCGAGATCAATATGGCGACAGACTCGACCGAGATGATAGGCGTCGAGTGCCCTATTCCCCTCCGAGGGGTGGGTCTTACGCTCCTCGGCAGCCAGATGATAGGCGTCAGTACAGTACAGGGCGTAGGGTTCCAGTTGACCCCAGAGAGCCAGGCTTCGATGCGCGATCCATTATCGTGCAAGGGTTGGTCGACCGGAACAGAGCCCATCGAGGTGCACTCGACAGAGATGTACCCACGAGCAGTCGAGTACATGTTTCTGGTCCTGAATGTTTCAGCAGAGCTATCAGAGCCGCAGTTATCCCCCCCAATTTCAGGTTGGCAACAGGAGTCAGCAAGTTCACTGGTGAGTCTAAGCCTGAAACTTGGCTTGAAGACTACCGAGTGGCAGTTCAGATCGGTGGTGGGAACGACGAGGTGGCCATGAAGCATTTGCCCCTCATGTTGGAAGGTTCTGCCAGGGCATGGTTGACTCAATTGCCTCCTAGCAGCATTTACACTTGGGAAGATCTGTCCCGAGTGTTCGTCAGAACGTTCGAAGGGACTTGCAAGCGACCAGCGGGATTGACAGAGTTGCAAGTCTGCGTGCAGAAAACCAATGAGACTCTCAGAGAGTACATTCAGAGGTGGATCACTTCGCACCACACTGTGGAAAATGTCTCTGACCATCAGGCAGTATGCGCCTTCAAAGATGGTGTCAAGAACAGAGAACTGAGTTTGAAATTTGGTCGAACCGGTGACATGACCTTGAGTCGGATGATGGAGATTGCTACCAAGTACGCCAACGACGAAGAAGAAGACCGACTCCGAAGCGGCAAGCACAAGCCGAGTCAGTCGGAAAAAGGAAACACCAGTCGGAAACAGAAGCGGAAGGCTGAACCGGCAGCTCCTGGAGAGGCTCTGGCCGTGACTCAAGGAAAGTTTAAGGGGAAACCAAAAGGATCCTGGAACCCCAAGAAGGTAAAGGATAAAGAAGGGAACGACGTGATGGATATGCCGTGTCATATTCACACGAAGAAAGATGAAGAGGGGAATATCATTTACCCAAAGCACACCACTCGCCAATGTCGACTCCTGATCCAGCAGTTTCAGGGAAAACAGTCTAAGGACAAGGAGAAGGAGCCGGACAAGGCCGAAGACAAAGAGGACAGTGAGGGAGGATATCCACATATCAACTCCACTCTGATGATCTTCGCAGATGTGGAAAACAGAAGTCGACTGAAAGTGATTAACCGAGAGGTTAACATGGTTGCCCCAGCAAAGGCAAATTATCTGAAGTGGTCTCAAACACCCATCACATTCGACCAATCTGATCACCCGACTCATATTGCCACCCCTGGGAGGCAAGCTTTGGTGGTCGATCCAGTTGTCGAAGGCACTCGACTGACAAAGGTGCTGATGGACGGTGGAAGTGGGCTGAATCTGTTATATGCAGACACGTTGAAAGGTATGGGCATTCCGATGTCCCGACTGAGCACTAGTAACATGAGCTTCCATGGAGTTATACCAGGGAAGAAGGCCGAGTCACTCGGCCAGATAGCTTTGGACGTAGTGTTTGGCGATTCAAAGCATTTTCGCAAAGAAAAGTTGACGTTTGAGGTCGTGGATTTTCAAAGTGCATATCATGCCATTTTGGGGAGACCAGCCTATGCACGGTTCATGGCTCGACCATGTTACGTGTACCTCAAATTGAAGATGCTCGGTCCCAAAGGTGTGATCACTGTCACCGGTGATAGGAAAAAGGCAGAGGAGTGCTTTCAGAAGGGCTCCAAAATTGCCGATTCCCAAGTGACAGCGGTCGAGTTCGAAGAATACAAGCAAAACGCAGATCCAAGTGACTTGCTGCGATCCAAGAAGCCCGCCACAGAATCTGCATTCCAGTCGTCCGGTGAGACGACGCCTGTTCACATTCACCCGACCGACCCCGAAGCAGCTCCGACCCGCATCTCCACAACACTCGACCCAAAATAGGAAGAAGCGCTCATCCAGTTCCTCCGTGAGAACTGGGACATTTTTGCATGGAAGCCCGCTGACATGCCAGGTGTTCCCAGGGGACTGGCTGAGCATCGCCTAAGAGTCGACTCGTCTGCAAAGCCAGTCAAAGAACATCTTCGGCGGTCCGCCGTCCAGAAGAGAAAGGCCATCGGTGAAGAAGTGGCTCGACTGTTGGCGGCAGGATTTATCCGAGAGATATTCCACTCCGAGTGGCTCGCTAATGTCGTCATGGTTCCTAAGAAGGACAAGTCGCTCCGAATGTGCATTGATTTCAAGCACATCAACCGGGCCTGCCCGAAAGATCACTTTCCTCTCCCTCGCATAGATGAAATTGTTGACTCGACCGCGGGATGCGAGAGGTTGTCTTTTTTAGATGCTTACTCCGGGTACCACCAGATCCGTCTGTATGGGCCCGATGAAGTAAAAACAGCTTTCATCACTCCATTCGGGTGCTTCTGCTATATCACCATGCCATTCGGCCTCAAGAATGCCGGAGCCACATTTATGCGAATGATCCAGAAGTGTCTACTCACTCAAATCAGTCGGAATGTGGAAGCTTATATAGATGATATTGTTGTCAAGTCACGAAAAGGTTCCGACCTGCTCGCTGACCTCGCCGAAACATTTGCCAACCTCAGAAGGTATGATATCAAGCTCAATCCATCAAAGTGCACATTTGGAGTTCCTGGTGGCAAGTTACTCGGTTTTCTCGTTTCCGAACGGGGAATCGACGCCAACCCAGAAAAGATTGGCACTATTCTCCGAATGAAACGCCCTGTGCGAGTGCACGATGTCCAGAAGCTTACTGGATGCTTGGCCGCATTAAGTCGATTCATCTCACGACTCGGTGAAAAGGCATTGCCTCTTTACCGACTGATGAAGAAGGCTGACAAGTTCGAGTGGACTCCAGAAGCTGATGCAGCGTTTGCCGAGCTAAAAGCTCTGCTCTCCACCCAGCCGGTGCTTGCTGCTCCAATCAGCAAAGAGCCTCTGTTGCTCTACATCGCAGCCACAGGACAAGTCGTCAGTACTGTGCTAATGGTCGAGCGGGAAGAAGAAGGAAAAGCTCTCAAAGTTCAACGCCCAGTGTATTATTTGTCTGAAGTCTTGACTCCATCCAAGCTGAGATATCCTCATTATCAGAAGCTTGTGTATAGAATATACATGACCACAAAGAAGGTTGCTCATTATTTCTCTGACCATTCAATCACAGTCGTCAGCGACGCTCCACTATCAGAGATTTTGCACAACAGAGATGCAACTGGTCGAGTGGCCAAATGGGCGATTGAACTTCTTCCCCTTGATATCAAGTTTGAGGCAAAGAAAGCCATTAAGTCCCAGGCAATAGCAGATTTCCTCGCCGAGTGGATCGAACAGCAGCAGCCGACTGAAGTTCACTCGGAGCATTGGACCATGTTTTTCGATGGTTCTAAGATGTTGAATGGTTCCGGTGCTGGGGTTGTCCTGGTTTCCCCCAGAGGAGATAAGCTCAGATATGTGCTCCAGATTCACTTTGATTCCTCCAACAATGAGGCAGAATATGAGGCCCTCCTATATGGGTTGCGCATGGCCATTTCACTCGGCGTCCGTCGCCTAATGGTCTATGG
>NC_041381.1:16459291-16463066 GCF_002162155.2 Triticum dicoccoides | reverse complement strand
ATGCCCGGTCCCAAAGGTGTGATCACTGTCACCGGTGATAGGAAAAAGGCAGAGGAGTGCTTTCAGAAGGGCTCCAAAATTGCCGATTCCCAAGTGACAGCGGTCGAGTTCGAAGAATACAAGCAAAACGCAGATCCAAGTGACTTGCTGCGATCCAAGAAGCCCGCCACAGAATCTGCATTCCAGTCGTCCGGTGAGACGAAGCCTGTTCACATTCACCCGACCGACCCCGAAGCAGCTCCGACCCGCATCTCCACAACACTCGACCCAAAATAGGAAGAAGCGCTCATCCAGTTCCTCCGTGAGAACTGGGACATTTTTGCATGGAAGCCCGCTGACATGCCAGGTGTTCCCAGGGGACTGGCTGAGCATCGCCTAAGAGTCGACTCGTCTGCAAAGCCAGTCAAAGAACATCTTCGGCGGTCCGCCGTCCAGAAGAGAAAGGCTATCGGTGAAGAAGTGGCTCGACTGTATGCGGCAGGATTTATCCGAGAGATATTCCACTCCGAGTGGCTCGCTAATGTCGTCATGGTTCCTAAGAAGGACAAGTCGCTCCGAATGTGCATTGATTTCAAGCACATCAACCGGGCCTGCCCGAAAGATCACTTTCCTCTCCCTCGCATAGATCAAATTGTTGACTCGACCGCGGGATGCGAGAGGTTGTCTTTTTTAGATGCTTACTCCGGGTACCACCAGATCCGTCTGTATGGGCCCGATGAAGTAAAAACAGCTTTCATCACTCCATTCGGGTGCTTCTGCTATATCACCATGCCATTCGGCCTCAAGAATGCCGGAGCCACATTTATGCGAATGATCCAGAAGTGTCTACTCACTCAAATCAGTCGGAATGTGGAAGCTTATATGGATGATATTGTTGTCAAGTCACGAAAAGGTTCCGACCTGCTCGCTGACCTCGCCGAAACATTTGCCAACCTCAGAAGTTATGATATCAAGCTCAATCCATCAAAGTGCACATTTGGAGTTCCTGGTGGCAAGTTACTCGGTTTTCTCGTTTCCGAACGGGGAATCGACGCCAACCCAGAAAAGATTGGCACTATTCTCCGAATGAAACGCCCTGTGCGAGTGCACGATGTCCAGAAGCTTACTGGATGCTTGGCCGCATTAAGTCGATTCATCTCACGACTCGGTGAAAAGGCATTGCCTCTTTACCGACTGATGAAGAAGGCTGACAAGTTCGAGTGGACTCCAGAAGCTGATGCAGCGTTTGCCGAGCTAAAAGCTCTGCTCTCCACCCAGCCGGTGCTTGCTGCTCCAATCAGCAAAGAGCCTCTGTTGCTCTACATCGCAGCCACAGGACAAGTCGTCAGTACTGTGCTAACGGTCGAGCGGGAAGAAGAAGGAAAAGCTCTCAAAGTTCAGCGCCCAGTGTATTATTTGTCTGAAGTCTTGACTCCATCCAAGCAGAGATATCCTCATTATCAGAAGCTTGTGTATGGAATATACATGACCACAAAGAAGGTTGCTCATTATTTCTCTGACCATTCAATCACAGTCATCAGCGACGCTCCACTATCAGAGATTCTGCACAACAGAGATGCAACTGGTCGAGTGGCCAAATGGGCGATTGAACTTCTTCCCCTTGATATCAAGTTTGAGGCAAAGAAAGCCATTAAGTCCCAGGCAATAGCAGATTTCCTCGCCGAGTGGATCGAACAGCAGCAGCCGACTGAAGTTCACTCGGAGCATTGGACCATGTTTTTCGATGGTTCTAAGATGTTGAATGGTTCCGGTGCTGGGGTTGTCCTGGTTTCCCCCAGAGGAGATAAGCTCAGATATGTGCTCCAGATTCACTTTGATTCCTCCAACAATGAGGCAGAATATGAGGCCCTCCTATATGGGTTGCGCATGGCCATTTCACTCGGCGTCCGTCGCCTAATGGTCTATGGCGACTCGGATTTAGTGGTCAATCAGGTGATGAAAGAGTGGGACGTGAGAAGCCCAGCCATGACTGGATACTGCAGTGCAGTGAGGAAGCTAGAGAAAAAGTTCGAGGGGTTGGAGCTCCATCATATACCCCGACTGAAAAATCAAGCAGCTGATGATCTAGCAAAGATAGGTTCCAAGAGAGAAGCCATTCCGAGTGGTGTGTTCTTGGAGCATATACACACTCCGTCAGTCAAAGAAGATCCTTTCACCGAAGAAACTCCACAGCCCAAGAGTGCCACAGATCCGACTGAAGTTGAAGTCCCAGCGGTGGTCGACTTGATCATGGAGGTTTTGGTAGTCATTCCCGACTGGACGATTCCGTATGTCGCATATATCTTGAGGAAAGAGCTTCCGGAGGATGAGGAAGAGGCTCGACGGATCGTCCGTCGATCTAAGGCCTTCACCGTCATCAAAGGACAATTATACAGAGAGAGCACGACTGGAGTCGGTCAGAAGTGCATAACACCAGAAGAAGGTCGACTCATCCTCAATGATATTCACTCGGGGACCTGTGGTCATCATGCGTCCTCCCGGACCATCGTGGCCAAAGCATACCGAGCCGGATTTTACTGGCCCAAGGCGAATGAGATGGCAAAGGAGATAGTGGATAAGTGCGAGGGATGTCAGTTCTACTCGAATATGTCGCACAAACCTGCGTCAGCTTTGAAGACCATCCCACTCATCTGGCCTTTTGCAGTTTGGGGGCTGGAGATGGTCGGCCCTTTGAGAACAGGACGAAGTGGCTTCACGCATGTACTGGTGGCAGTCGACAAGTTCACCAAGTGGATCGAGGCTAAACCAATCAAGAGCCTCGACACCGGTACTGCTGTTAGCTTCATCAGGGAACTAATATTCAGATATGGAGTCCCGCACAGCATCATTACGGATAATGGGTCGAACTTTGACTCAGAGGAATTCAGAACCTTCTGCAACTCCCAGGGCACACGGGTCGACTACGCATCAGTCGCCCATCCGCAGTCGAATGGGCAAGCAGAGCGAGCTAATGGACTGATTCTCAAGGGACTGAAGCCTCGACTGATGCGTGATCTCAAACACGCGGCTGGAGCTTGGGTCGACGAACTTCCATCTGTACTCTGGGGACTGCGGACCACGCCTAATCGGTCGACCGGAAGAACTCCATTCTTCTTGGTCTATGGAGCTGAGGCAGTCTTGCCGAGTGATCTTCTCCACAATGCTCCTCGAGTTGAAATCTACAGCGAAGCAGAAGCTGAACAAGCGCGGCAGGACGCAGTCGACCTTTTAGAGGGAGAAAGGGAGATGGCTCTGATCCGGTCGACCATCTACCAACAAGATCTGCGGCGTTTCCACGCCCGAAATGTGAGAGGTCGAGCCTTCCAGGAAGGGGATTTGGTTCTCCGAGTAGATCAGCACAAACCACACAAGCTTGCTCCTCCTTGGGAAGGCCCCTTCATCGTCACCAAGGTTCTCCACAACGGGGCGTATCGTCTTTACAACGTCGAGCATAATATCGACGAGCCCCGAGCTTGGAACGCGGAGCTACTCCGCCCGTTTTACACTTAAGCTTTATCACTCGGATGAGTTGCAATAAAGTACTTCTGTAGTTCATGGACCCCAAAATAATAAGTGTCATAGTTCCTCCATAATATCTGTCACTTTTTATTTTTTGTCCAATGAAATTCCCCTCAGTGGGTGACTTAGCTGCGAATCCGTTTCGCCTAAGTTTGTAAAAATCCTACCGAGTGAAGAGCAACCCTCTCACTCGGGGGCTTAGCTGCGAATCCGTTTCGCCTAAGGTATCAAATTCCTACCGAGTGGTGAACCAGACTCCCACTCGGAGGCTTAGCTG
>NC_041381.1:16440119-16459221 GCF_002162155.2 Triticum dicoccoides | reverse complement strand
CTAAGTTATAAAAATCCTACCGAGTGGTAAGCCAGCCTTCCACTCGGAGGCTTAGCTGCAGTCCAAGCACTCGCCTAAGTTGCAAAAATCCTACCGAGTGGTAAGCCAGCCTTCCACTCGGAGGCTTAGCTGCAGCCTCGTGCTCGCCTAAGTTATAAAAATCCTACCGAGTGGTAAGCCAGCCTTCCACTCGGAGGCTTAGCTGCAGTCCAAGCACTCGCCTAAGTTGTAAAAATCCTACCGAGTGGTAAGCCAGCCTTCCACTTGGAGGCTTAGCTGCAGCCTCGTGCTCGCCTAAGTTATAAAAATCCTACCGAGTGGTAGAGCAACCCTCTCACTCGGAGGCTTAGCTGCAGTCCAAGCACTCGCCTAAGTTGTGAAAATCCTACCAAGTGAAGAGCAATCCTCTCACTCGGGGGCTTAGCTGCGGCCCTGTGCTCGCCTAAGTTACAAAATCCTACCGAGTGAAGAGCAACCCTCTCACTCGGGGGCTTAGCTGCAGCCCAGTGCTCGTCTAAGTGGACTAAAGAATAAGTCGATTGCAGCACAGGCACCTTGCTTTGAACCTGCAAAAGACATTCCGAGCCGAAGGCAATCGTATTCAAGCACCAAATTCAAGTTTGAATTGATATCTAAAGGAACCGAAACTGCTCAGGCGTCAAGCCTGTTAAGGTTTGTCGGTTACAATTCCACTCGGCATACCGAGGCAAATTTAAAGCGTCGAGCCAGAAGAAGTTTTTTACCCCTCCTGTGGAGGGCTGGAAGGTGCAACAAATTCATCAAGGTCAATCCCGTCGGCGATCCGAGTGGCAGCTGCAAGGAAAGTTTCCATAAAGGATCTGAAGTCGTGCTTCTTGGTATTGGCCACCCGAAGGGCCGCCAGCTTCTCTTCTCGCGCATCTTTGCAGTGGACTCGGGCCAGACACAGAGCGACATCTGCACCACACCGAGCCGAGGACTTCTTCCACTCCTGCACTCGACCAGGGATCGTGTTCAAACGGGCCATCAGCGACTCAAGGTCATTCCGAAGTGTCTCCTCAGGCCAGAGCGTCGAGTCGATGCGAGATGTGGCGGCCTTCAGCCTTGCGAGATAGTCCACGACAGCTGCGACACGAGACTCCAGTCGGAAAACATCCATGGCAACTTCGTCGTTCACCGGAGAATTGACGGGGTCAAGGTTTGGCTCCAGTCGGCTGGTTTCCTCTTCGAAGTTTTGACAAAATTCTGCAAGGGTGATCACTAAGTCAAGGGGATAGTCGAATGGAAGAAGCCACAGTTGGAAATATTTACCAAACATGGAGGTTTACCTTCAAGCATAAGAAACAGCTTCTTGGCAAGGCCACTCAGGAAGGCTTCCAGTTCAGTTTTCTTCTCAATCAATTTGCTGACTTGGTCGGTCAAGGCAGCTTTGTCAGTTCTCAGTCGACTGACTTCCTTGTTGGCAATCCCAAGAGCAGTTTTCAGATTGGTATTGTCTTGTTCGAGCTTGGTGACTGAAGCTAACTTCTCGTCAACAAGCTTGATCTTCTCAGCTAGCTCAAGGTCTTTCTTCTGCTGGGCCTCCCTTACCTTGCCTGCAAGTTACAGCAAGATCAGGTGCTGAAACAAGCAAGGGGAAAAGCAGTCGTCAGGGTCTCACCAAACATACCTTCGGTCTCCTCCTTTGCCTTTGTCAGCTTCTCCTGAACCAGCTTCAAGCTCAGCTCGACTTGAGTATGTTTTTGTTCCAGCTCTGAGTAGCGAGCCACAAGATCACAGGAGTTCTGCGAAGAACCAATCGACTAAACGTCAAATGTAACTCACTTCCGAGTGAAAAAGGGAAAAACACACGTTTCTAAGACTACAGCCGAATACAAGCATTCGACCGTAGTCTCGGGGACTACACCCAGTGGGTGCACTCAGCGTGCCCCCACTAATCCTGATGAAGACAAAGTCGACCAGTCGACCTCAAAAAAAAAAAAAAAACAGTGTGCGAGACGCATTCTCTAAGACTGTGATCAACTGCAAGCAGTCGACCACGGTCTCGGGGACTACACCCAGCGGGTGCACTCAGCGTGCCCCCACCGCTTTGCGAAATCCAGTCGACCAGTCGACTGACAGAAAGATTGACATCATAAAGCCTAAGGCCGACTGCCAGCAGTCGACCTTAGCCTTGGGGACTACACCCAATGGGTGCACTCAGCGTGCCCCCACCGGTTTGCGAAATCCAGTCGACCAGTCGACTGACAGAAAGATTGACATCATAAAGCCTAAGGCCGACTGCCAGCAGTCGACCTTAGCCTTGGGGACTACACCCAGCGGGTGCACTCAGCGTGCCCCCGCTAACACGGAGTTTATTCGACACACCCAGTGGGTGACTAATATAAATTCCGAAAAAGAAAAGTTTTTGGTAGCATATCTAACAGAACAAACAGCGGTCGACTGACCTGGACATTGCTTTGGAGGGCAGAACTGGCGTCATAAGCTGCCTGGCTCGCGTCCCGGATGGTCTTCAGCTGCTCCATCATGAGTCCCGCCTGGCGTATCGCCTCCTTCGCTGTGCCAGCTTGGTCCTCCGGGACGTAGTGCGTCATGAAGAGGGAAGGCTGCTGAGCACTCGTCAGTGGATTCGCGAAGGTCACCGTGTGTCGAGTGGTGTTCTCTTCCTCCACAGTCAGAATTTCAGGCGCCGGCACATCCTGAGGCACCTTACTGGCGGACGCTTTCCGACTCCTCCTGTGCTTCAGCGGCTCTTCATCCTCATCATCATCAGGAAGATCGATAACAGTGTTGGGTGGAGCTGCGGAGAAGGATCAGGATCAGAGATCGCGAGTCAGTCGACTAAGAATGATATTAAGAACACAGTACCTGGATTCGAAGTTGCTGCATCCTCCATCTTGTGGTCATCGGCCCGGGCCGAGGTCTCAGAAGTAGCAGCACTGCAACTCCAAAGGATCAGTCGACTAACCTCAGCGTCGACCAGAGATAAAGTCCGCACAGAATAAGAAAATATGAGCAACACAATTACCCTGATATGGTGGGGATGGACACCTTCTTCTTCGGCAGGAGCTTGGTCGGCTTCGATGAGGCCGCCCTGGGCTGCTTCGGCGCCTTTTCAGTCCGAGGGCGCTTGGTCGACTGAGTGGCGGTCGCAACCCCCTTACCACGTTCGGTCGAAGGGTCGTGGACAAGCTTCGACCGCCTTTCTGAGCGCGGTGGAACGACCTCCTCCTCCTCTTCTTCCTCGTCCTCGATGTCATCTTCATCACCTTCATCATCATCATCGTCGTCATCATCCCCTGCAGCATCCGAGTCCCATTCCTCCTCTTCCTGGCTCTCGCCCCCACTCGCCTCGCCCCCGCTCGCCTCGCCTTCCTCAGTCGAAGCTTGTGCCCCATTGGGCATCGAGTACAACTCGGTGAAGGCCTAGCAGATGCCCAAACAAGGATCAGTCGACCAGTCGGCAGGGTTAGCAGAAATGAATACGACAAGGACACAATGGAAAGCAGAGCAAGTGTACCTTGTTTGGGTCGCTGTTGTGGTCGAGTGGAGAAATCCTTCTGGCTCCGCGCGGGTTGTCCCTGTTTCCGGTAACGGCTACCATCCATCTTTCCAGAGTGGCATCGTCGACTTCTTCTGGATGGACCCTAGTCTCGTCTTCGGGCCCACAGTACAACCACATGCAGTGGCTCCGGAATTGAAGGGGTTGGATGCGACGCCTGAGGAAGACCTCCAGAAGATCCATGCCCGTCACCCCCTCCCGAACCAACTGCACCACGCGCTCCATCAACATCTTCACGTCGGCTTTCTCCTCCGGAATCAGCTTCAGAGGGGAGGGCTTGTTCACTCGGTCCATGGTAAACGGAGGGAGTCCACTCGACTGCCCTGGCGTCGACTGGACCTGACAGTAGAACCAAGTCGACTGCCAGCCTCTGACGGACTCGGGAAAGGACATGGGCGGGAAGGTGCTATTATTCCTCACCTGAATCCCCAGGCCCCCACACATTTGGACGACTCGGGTCTTCTCATCACCTGGGCTCGCCTTCTTCACGGTCTGAGAGCGACACGTGAAGATACGTTTGAACAAACCCCAGTGCGGTCGACAGCCCAAGAAACCCACACACATGGACACGAACGCAGCAAGATAGGCAATGGAGTTTGGGGTAAAGTGGTGGAGCTGCGCTC
The DNA here is from genome assembly GCF_002162155.2 of Triticum dicoccoides. Lineage (NCBI taxonomy): Eukaryota > Viridiplantae > Streptophyta > Magnoliopsida > Poales > Poaceae > Triticum > Triticum dicoccoides. The sequence goes on along the minus strand of NC_041381.1, from coordinate 16,455,057 downwards.
CAAAGAAATTCAAGAAGCCACGGAAGAAAATGCTTGGCGGCAAGGAAAACCCACGATCAACATGAGTGGCCAGAAGCACACACTCACCCTCTTCTGGCTGTGGCTGCCACTCCTTCCCCGGCAACCTCGCAGCTCCGTGAGGGATCAAGCCCTCGTTGGCCATGTCGAGGAGGTCCTTCTCCGTGATGGTCGACTGGATCCAGTCTCCTTGGACCCAGCCTTTCGGCAGGCGGGATCTGGACGAGGACCCTCTGCGGCTGGTGGATCTCCCCTTCGCCTTCTCCGATGCCGACGCCTTCTTGGCACGCTCCAGCGCCGCCACCTTCTCCTTGGCCATGGTCACCGGTGAGATGCACGAAGGGAAGTGGTGCGGGGGCGAGAGCGAGCACGCTGAGCAGGGAGGAAGGAAGCAGAGGGAGAGAGGGAGAATGCTGAGGCGCAGCACAGAAATCCTCGTCGGGCACATTTATAAGGTCCCTTCCGAGTGGCTGACATGTGGGCCCGGTCGATCTAATCATATCTGGGAGCAGTTATGAGGACTGGATACGTGGCGAAAAAGGCGGCGCGGAGATCGAGGCGTCTATGCCCCGTCCCATCCGAACGCCGCGGTCTGCCCCGCTTCGCCCGCGCCCCCAAATTTCGCACCCCGCGGAATCCGCGAGCAACAAATCAGTCTGTCAGACGCGGTGTTTCCGGCGATCCGTCGCTCGGAGATCGTCGAAGCTCGAAAGATCACTCGACGCAAAAATAGAATGGATCGAGTCGACCGAAGACAAATTGCTCCCTGTCAACGAAGAGATTCTTTGATCCAGAACAGCGCACAACTAGAGCGCAAAGGTTAATCGGAAACGACATCAACTCCTTCTTCACTCGAAGCCTCAATCCATTCGGGGGCTAATGATGGGGTTATGTACCTAGGGTAGGGTCATGGACCTGTTCCAAGTAACTTACCCTAGGACGTCCCTAGAAGAGGTCGCCTTCCAGTCGACCAACGAGGATTCACTCGACTGGCCTGAAGGACTCGACCACGAAGACTCACTCGACCACCAGGAGGTCAAGAGGCACTCTGCACCGCAACGGCCTGTAATTAAGTAGACTTTATGATAGTAAAGGCACTTTATGTGGGGCGTTACCAGTAACGCCCCAGACTTAACTCACCTTAAACCCTCTCCTACGTGGGCTGGCTAGGGTCCTGGCGCACTCTATATAAGCCACCCCCCTCCACAGGCAGAAGGGTTCGGCACCTTGTAATCCATACATTGATAATCCACTCGACCGCCTCCGGGCTCCGAGACGTAGGGCTGTTACTTCTTCCGAGAAGGGCCTGAACTCGTATATCCCTTGTGCTTACAACCTCTCCATAGCTAGGACCTTGCCTCTCCATACCTACCCCCCACTCTACTGTCAGGCCTAGAACCACGACACCGCCTACTGCGGTGGCCCAGCCGGCGGGGAGGCAGCTGTTCTCCGTGGAGCTCCGGCCCGGGGAGACGACCATTGTGTCCTGGAAGAAGCTGGTCAATGAGGCAGGCCCGGGAGCCGCCCTCTTTGCCCGCCCCGGCGATACAGCCCATCGTCGCCCCCCTCGTGGGGCCCTCTGGTGTTGCGGTAGGTCTTACCAAGTAGTAGTACTAGATTTGTGCGCAAGTCTTAATTCAACTTGTGGTTGATGTAGATCCTATTTGCTTTCCCCTATAGATGCATGAAAAACTGCTCACCAGGAGCTTGATGGTTTGAATTTCATGGAGGATACTACTGTAGCTCTTACTAATTTGCTGGCATCTGCACCAGCAGAAATCAAGTGTGTGGCCCGCATAGATTTTCATCATTCAATCCTCCACCAAGTTATAGGAGGTAACTCTTATGATTGTGATTTACATCCTTGTCTCATTATTTTAGGATACCTTCAGAAGAACCATTGTTCCAAACATCAGCCCTCTGGATTCTCATATGATAGGCTGGTTAAGATACATTGCTCTTGAAGCTGGGGTGATTGATCAAGGAGGTTTGTATGTTATAACTATGGGAATGGTCCACTTGAATTTATCATTCAAAATTTAGCATGACCACTATGGGCGCCGATCAAGCACGCAAACCAAGGGATCTCAAGTGGGGGGATGGAGAAATTGGGATTGTATTATGTGCATAATATGTTGAGGACTAGCTAGATACAACTGTTAGTGCACTTGTGGGCTGATCAATCCTATTGTAGCCACGTGAGGAGTAATGTTAGTCTATGTAGAGCGAGCGTAAAAGTAGTTTGCAACAGAGAAATTTAGTACAGACAACAAAAGTTAGGAGATGTAAAATAGAGATAATAAGGCATACATCAGGTGTTGTCATGAACAGTGGAACCCTTTGCAATGAGGTAGGATTATGTCTGCTTAGCTTCTTCTCCAGGGCCTCAAAACATATACACGCTTCCACCAAAAGTGCAGCAAAAACCTGAGGAAAATTCAACAAAACTGTTCAGGGTAACTGATGAGGTGGCTACTGTAAAATGAAATTACATACTTTTGATATTATGCACTATACAAGACACAAGGCGTTTTCTAATTAAAATTCCCTGTTGGTAGTTCACAGTATATGGAAAATATTAATGCATTATATATCATCCTTGACGTTCACATTGCCAGCTGCTGCACTTACCCGTTCTTTGGATTAATCAGCCTATCTTGTGTTTGTTTTCACATGTGATAGATAGATTAATTAGTTTTTTGTTGTTGCAGAACAGTTGGATTATTGTTATATTTGATATTGATGCTATCTCATCTTTTTGGAGTCAGGTACATCCAACAGAAAATGACCCAAATGATCCATCACAGTCAAATCGGTTCAATGTAGTTATTGAGAAAATCGAGCGCCTTTACATGGTAATGCACATGTTGTTATCTCAAGATGCATTTTTAACGTTATACACCATGTGCATAACGTCTTTGCCCCAAGTCCTCATACTGCTATTTGATAGGGCAGGCATAGTAGTGACGAAGAAGATCTGGGTGATGTGCCTGATGATAATCAGTATGACACTCAAGATTCTTTCATTGATGACGCTAAATTGGTTACTTTTTTCATTGCTTCAGAGCACTTTCTTACCTGGATGCTAGCAATTTACTTGGATGATGTTGAATTGGTTATTAAACATAAATACTATATAGAACGTGAGGATAAGCCCGGGCGTTCGGTCTTTACGTTTTTTTGGTCCGGTCTCTTCAGTTTGGGAAGTTTTCATTTTCTTGAGAGTGTACATTGTGTTAGTCCCACAGTTCAACAAAGAAGTTCAGGAGATGGACATCTTTTTTGGTTACTATCTATTGTAATTCTGTTAGTTGGAGGTACTGACACTAAAAATAACAGGAGGACTTCTACTGGAGCATTTCTTTTACTGGTACATTATTTTACTTTTACGAGGGCATATTTTTTCCTGGGCCTGATGTTCTTTTTCATATATTTCAGATATCAGTGGTCCATGTCACAATAAACAAGTGATTCATACTTAAACATGACATGAGGAAGCTAGGATACACCTTTCAGGACCAGGATATACTCGATCTGGGGGAACATGGGCTTCTTGCTTCTCTTTCTATCAATTTACCACCACAGACCATATAGACCCCCCACTTCCCTTCAGAGCAGCGGCATACCGAAGCTAAACAAGAAAAAATTATAAGGACCATGGAGCGTCTTATATATTGTGATGTGGCAGTATGTCTAAAAATTCCAAATTATGACCACTAATTTGGTCAGGGGTCTCACACTGGATTTCATTGCAAGCCCATTGGCCCTCCATCAGCGGCAGCGACGAACGGCAGTCAGCACGAGGTCGGCGTGGAGGGTCATGAGCACCAGCAGGCGCATCGAGGGGCACCAGGAGGCACCATGGTCACTGTGGGAGCACGCCAAACCCGAAGGCCATCACCAGCCGCTGCTTAGGTGAGCAAATCCATTCTCCTATCAGATTCAGATATCTTTGGGTAGTCAAGGTAAATCCTTTATGCTTGAGGGTACCGTAAACAGGCTATTGATTGAATGAAACTTGTGGTTGGCTGCTATTGTGTTGTTTGATGTTTGGTTCAGAGGAAAAATTACATTTATTTATATAAAAGGTACTTAGTAAAATTCAGTCTGATTTAATCATCACTCAGCTTCAGGGTTATGTATCTACGTATAGATTTTCAAGTTTAGAGAAAAAACTGTATGTTAAAACAAGATGCCACGGTGAATTAATCTACATCAAGATAGCATCATGTTCTCATCAGAAAAAGGAGTTAAAGTTTCAGCCATGATTGAGACTTGTTTAAAAATGAAGTAATGCTAAAAGGAGCATCATGTTCTCATCAGAAAAAGGAGTTAAAGTTTCAGCCATGATTGAGACCTGTTAAAAATGAACTGATGCTAAAAGGAATAATTAATTGGATATATATGCAGCACACTGCGAGATCGGCGGTCAAGGCCACGTTCACGGCTTCGGGGGACCACCCATGCTCACCAAGGTGGTGGCGTCCGTGTAGGAGAGAGAAAAGATGAGGAGAGAGAGAGAGAAGGAAGGAGAGGAGGGACAAAGAGAGGTCAGCAGAGAGGGAAGTGCAGTGCCGTGAGAAGAATACAATGGGGCACGGTCTTCTCGAGGTGCATTAGGTCCATGCCAAGTGTAACACCCTGGATGTACCTTTCCATCTTTGTATCTCCAACTCTTGCCATTTTCGGCTATGTGATATGATATTCCCTCCGTGGTTGGGTTTGTCTTTTGTTTTTCATTTTATTCATGTCATGCATATCATATCATGTCATCATGTGCATCTCATTTGCATACGTGTTTGTCTCATGCATCCGAGCATTTTCCCCGTTGTCCGTTTCGCAATCCGACACTCCCACATGCACCGGCGCACCCCTCTTGTCTCTTTTCGTGTGCGGGTGTTGAACGTTCTCGGAATGGACCGAGCCTTGCCAAGTGACCCTGGTATAGCACCGGTAGAACACCTGTCAAGTTTCGGGTCATTTGGAGCTCGTTTGGTACTCCAACGGTTAACCGCTTTTCTGCAAAGGCCTCTTTTAAGTTGCAGCCCAACACCCCTCCAAAACAGCCCAATAACCCATCTAACTCCCCTCCATGATCTCCGTCGTTCGATCAAGATCGTGTGGGCGAAAACCGCACCTCATTTGGACACTCCTAGCTCCCTCTACCTATATATATGCCTCCCCCTCCGAAATTCACGGGCAAACCCTAGCGAAATCCCTCTCCGCGCCGCCGGACACGTCCGGATCGGACCGGACGCGTTCGTCCGCCGCCGCCCGTCCAACCGCAGCGCGCCACGTGGCACTCCGGCCTCCGCCGCTGCCCGTTCAACCGCAGCACGCCACGTGGCACTCCGGCCTCCGCCACCGCCGCCGGCCCGCGCAGACCGCGCGAGGCCCGCCCGGCCCGCGCGCCCGCCACCGCCGCGCTCGGCCGTGTGCCCCGCCGCCCGATCCGGTCGCCTCCGCGCCCCGCCGCCGATCCGCCGCCCGGTGACCGCGGCCGCCGCGCCCTCCGGCCGGCCGCCTCCCGCGCCGCCGCCGGGCTCCGCCCTAGCCGCTCAGCCGCGCCGCCCCGACCCTCCTCTCCGGCAGCCGCGCCTCCGGCCGGCCCTGCTCTTCTCCGGCCGCGCCGCCCCGGCCACGACTCCAGCGACGACCTCGAATCCGGCCAGATCCAGATCGAGCCCAGCACGGTTGACTTTCCCCGACCCCCGAAATCGTCCAAGTCTTTTTCTGCATTAAAATTGTTGCATGTTCATCGCATCACATCTTCGCAACCGTAGCTCCGTTTTGGGCGTGTGATATATCGAATTGTTCGCCTCGAAGAGTAAATCATTTCGTTCCATTGCATAATTTACATTTGAGCTCATCTTAAAGCCCGAAATGCTGTTGGAAGAGGGCTTCATACTGTTAGTTTCAGATTCTTATCAGCACGAGCTCTTTTGTCATTTTTGCCATGATTGATGTGTGCATCCTATGAGGTTGATCCCTAAATGTGTTTTGAACTAGGCTATGTCTTCTTTACAGAGGTTCTTACCATGTATTTTTGTGATCAATGTGGTGACTAGCACAAGCATGCAAACTAGGCTTCGTGATAATGCTGATTCTAGTTCCTGTTCTGCTGTAATTTTGATGCCATATAAACATGTTGCTACAGAGAGATCCATGCATAATTTGAGATACTTCAGTAATGGTGTTTTGAAAACATGGTTATGCTCTATCTATCCATGGTCCTGGTTGCAATTATGGAGTAGTCTAGCATGTCATTTTCGTGCTCTACTTTTTCTTCAAAATGTTTCCTGGCAGATTGTTTACATGTTATTCAATTTGGCCAAGGTTGTTGTAGTTAGTCCGGATATGCTATGATGTTGTTTCTTGCCATGTATAGCTTCTATGACATGTCTTCTTGATGGATGTATGCTTAGTTTATCATGAAATGCTCTGTAGTGAGTGCATCGAGCTCATAAAGGTGCCTTCGTAATTATTCCAATGCCATGCTTTGTTTGCTGAAATTTGTTAATGAAACTTGCTATGTTTACGTGGGTGCCATCATATTTTCTGATCCTTTTTGGCTTATGGTCAGTAAGGGACTTTTGATCTATGCTTTTAGTAGATTCATGCCATGTCTTATTTTGCTATTATAAGTTCCTGTAGCATGTTGATAACCTGCTCTGAACATTGCTTCGTGCTGCTGTTTATGCCATGTCCAGCCTGATAATTTTTTGCACTTTCTCCATGCTTGTTTGAACCTGTTATGGTGTGAACTAGCCGTAGCTCAGTGTTCCTCTTTTGTAAAGCATCTCCTGTAGATCACTGCCATATGCTTTTTTTTTATGTTGGGGTGCTGTAGCATAGTTTCTTGTTGCATGCTAAGTAGCATCATGCTGTTAAATGCAGCTTTGTGCCATACTTGTCTTGCTTGCCATTTGCAAACCGTGCATCCGTTCCCGGTGATCTTTATATCGATTTCAACCGAAATCATCTCATCTTTCCAGCGGCATACTTGGTTTGCCAAGTTGATGCCTTGTTCATCATTTTTCCTCCCAAAGCACGCATATGCATTGCATATCTCGCATATCATGACATGTTTTGCATCATGTTGCTTGTGCATTGCACCGTGATTTATTGTGGTTCCTTGCTTGTGTTCTTGCTTTGGGTAGAGCCGGGAGACGAGTACGTGCACGAGGAACCTGTTGAGTACGCTTACGAGGATCCAGCCTTCGACAACTCTAAGAACCTTGCAGGCAAGATGACCATACCTTCGAAATCATTTCTATCTTTGCTTGCTAGTATTCGCTCTTTCGCTATGTTAGCCCTACCTGCCATTGTTTACCAAGTCTACCTATTGCCATGTTAAACCTCTAACCATCCTGTCCTAGCAAACCCTTTGTCTGGCTATGTCACCGCTTTTGCTCAGCCCCTCTTATAGCATTGTTAGCTGCAGGTGAAGATGAAGGTTGTTCCAGGTCAGAACGTGGTTATTTTGGGATATCACAATATCTCCTGTTTAATTTAAAGCACCTTATATACTTGGTAAAGGGTGGAAGGCTCGGCCTTATGCCTGGTGACTTGTTCCACTCTTGCCGCCCTAGTTTCCGTCATACCGGTGTTATGTTCCTTGATTTTGCGTTCCTTACACGGTTGGGTGATTTATGGGACCCGCTTAATAGTTCGCTTTGAATAAAACTCCTCCAGCAAGGCCCAAACTTGGTTTTACCATTTGCCACCTAAGCCCTTTCCCCTTGGGTTTTCGCGAGCCCAAGGGTCATCTTTATTTACCCCCCCGGGCCAGTGCTCCTTCGAGTGTTGGTCCAACCTGAGCGATGTCCGGCGTCCCCTGGGCAACCAGGGTCTATACCAACCCGATGTCTTGCTCATCCGTTGTGCCCTGAGAACGAGATATGCGCAGCTCCTATCGAGATTTGTCAGTGCATCGGGTGGGTTTGCTGGTCTTGTTTTACCATCGTCGAAATGTTTTGCGAACCAGGATTCCGAGACTGATCGGGTCTTCCCGGGAGAAGGTCTATTCCTTCGTTGACCATGAGAGCTTCTGATGGGCTGAGTTGGAACACCCCTGCAGGGTATATGATCTTTCGAAAGCCATGCCCGCGGTTATGAGGCAGATGGGAATTTGTTAATGTCCGGTTGTAGATAACTTGACACTTGACCTCTTTAAAATGCATCAACCGTGTGTGTAGCCGTGATGGTCTCTTCTCGGCAGAGTCCGGGAAGTGAACACGGTTTGTGTTATGCTTGACGTAAGTAGTTTCAAGATCACTTCTTGATCACTTTTAGCTTCTCTACCGCCGCGTTGCTTCTCTTCTCGCTCTCAGTTGCGTATGTTAGCCACCATATATGCTTAGTGCTTGCCGCAGCTCCACCATATTACACCTTACCTTCCTATGAGCTTAAATAGTCTTGATCTCGCGAGTGTGAGATTGCTGAGTCCTCGTGGCTCACAGATTCTACCAAAACAGATGCAGGTGCCGAGGATACTGGCGCAGATGGCGCAACTGAGCTGAAGTGGGAATTTGATGAGGCCCTTGGTCGTTACTATGTATCGTTTCCAGATGATCAGTAGAGGTGCCCAGTCGGGACGATCGGGGATCTAACATTTGGGGTTGTCTTCTTTTCATTTGAACTTGACCGTAGCCGGTCTATGAGTGTATTTTGAATGATGTATGATCTTAATTTATGTATTGTGTGAAGTGGCGATTGTAAGCCAACTCTCTTTATCCCATTCTTGTTCATTACATGGGATTGTGTGAAGATGATCCTTCTTGCGACAAAACCACCATGCGGTTATGCCTCTAAGTCGTGCTTCGACACGTGGGAGATATAGCCGCATCATGGGTGTTATAAGTTGGTAATCAGAGCCATCCCCGACTTAGGAGCCCCCTGCTTGATTGTTTGTTGGCGATGTTGAGTCTAGAAAAAAAATGTTTTGAGTCTTAGGATTGTATATATCGGAGAGTAGGATTCTTTTTACTCCTCAGTCCCTTCGTCGCTCTGGTGAGGTCTCCTGACGTAGATGTTTTGACTATCCTCTTCTCAAAATTTTCACTAAATTTTTTTTTAGGATCACGCGGGTATCTTGGAATTGTTCCGATAGTTTTGTGACGAGAACATTGTTCTTGGTGCCTCCTAACATTTAGGGGTTGTGGCAGTGTCCCGGGGAGTTGAGCTCCGAGGTGTTGTCGTCACAATTTTATCGTTGCAGTTCTGGAATACCTGAGCTTTGCCGACATCAAAAATCTCTTTTATGCAGTTGTTGGTGAGATAACCCCGATAACCCAGTACTGGGGCGAGCTCGGGAGTATTGCCATAACTCGTATAACAGATGCTTTTCGAAGGTTGAGGTACACGATTTCCGAAGGTTTCTTGGTTATGTGTTGACGGATGGATACAGATGGATGTAGGGATTGCTAGTTTGGGTGAGATATATTGCTTCCCCTGTATCCCCAACACCTGATTGCATAACCGAAAAGTTTCGGGAGTTTATAGGTGGGATTCAAGTAGCTCTAGCATTTCTTCCGCAGATATTTGGTTTGTGATTGGGTAATCCTTACCAATTATTTGTTCCAGTTGTACCTTGTTTATTTCATTCATCAATCTCTTATCAAGTGGCTTCTCACCTTATTGGACGTGTGATGTTTACTTTGGAAATTCATTCGTTCATCCTTGTTCGAATGTTTATTGTGAAGACTATATGTTGCAATTTCTATCCGTTGATTCAACTTGTCTATCTGTCTATCAAGATGTTAACGGATGTCACCCTCTTCAGGATGGCTCCGCCAACGCGTCTGAATCCGGATCGAAATGATGGGAGTCAGGCGAACCCTCCACCCCCACCTCCGCCTCCGGAGGCATGGCAAGCTTTGATGGCAGCCTCTAACGCCCATGCTCAGATGATGATCCAGCTCATGCAAGAGCACAACCAAGGCCAAGGCAACCAAGGGAATCAAGGTCAAGGGCAGTTCAATCATCAGCCTCAGTTTCCTACCCTCAACCAATTCCTTGCAAATCAGCCAAAGTCTTTCAGCTATTGTGTCGAGGCCACCGACGCCGATGATTGGCTCGTGGATATCAACAAGCATTTTGAATGCAGCAATGTCAGGCCTGAGGACTATGTCAAGTTCGCTTCTTTTCAGCTCAAGGATCAGGTAGCTGATTGGTTCCAGCAATACAAGGATTCCAGAGGTGGTCGAGTGATTACTTGGACTGATTTCTGTCGGTACTTTAAAGCTCACCATATTCCTACCAGTGTTGTTGAGAGCAAACGAGAGGAGTTCCTCAATCTCAAGCAAGGAAACATGTCAGTGTACGAATACAACAAGCAGTTTCAGTAACTTGCTCGCTTTGCTAAGCAAGATGTTCCAGATGAGAAGAGTATGATCTATCAATTCAGAGGTGGACCTAGAGAGGATCTGCAGTTAGCTCTCGTTCTTATTGAGCTTACTCAGTTTGATCAATTCTACAATATGGCACTCAAGCAAGAAGGTGCTCAGCTCAAGTGTGAGGCTTCTAAGAAGAGAATCGGAGATGCAGTGCAATCTTCTTCTTCCTCACAAGTGGCAGCTAAGCAGCAGAAGTACTACCTGCCTCCTCCTCCGTTTCGTCAGCCTTACCAACAGAAGAACTCAGGTGGTCGTGGATCTTCCCACCCACCCAACCCAAGCTATCAGAACAAGTCTCAGCCTCAAGCTTCAAAGTTGAGTGCTCCTTATCATCGTCCGCTCTCAGAAGTGACTTGCAACAAGTGCCAGCAGAAAGGTCACTACACGAACAAATGCTTAAATCAAAGGCGCCTTCCTCCTCCTCCTCCTGTGAGATCTTCAAGCAATGCAGTGGTCAAGCATAATCCCAAGTCTGCAAAGGTGAACATGATGAATGCAGCTCAGGCAGAGGATTCTTCAGATGTGATCATGGGTAATCTTCCAGTTAATGATATTCCTGCAAAAGTTTTATTTGATACGGGTGCTTCTATTTCATTCATATCAAAGCCTTTTGCATCCATGCACGATTTGCATACGGTTGATCTACCTAAGCCGATAGCGGTTTCCTCTCCGGGTTTATTCATGAACACCAAAATGATGGCTCCAGATGTTTCTATCAAGATGGGCGACTATAAATTTCTGTCTTCTCCAATGGTTCTTGGTGATTCTGATATTGATCTTATTCTTGGGATGGACTGGCTTTCTAAGCACAAGGCTCAGCTTGATTGTGCTGCCAGGCAAATTCAATTGACTCACCCTTCTGAGGATGTTATCATCTATGCCGCTCGTGATGAAACCATTTGGTTGTTTTCTCTCAATGAGAAGGGCGAATTGGACGCTATTTCTCAAATTCCAGTCGTTTGTGAGTACCAAGATGTCTTTCCAGAAGAGCTTCCGGGTATGCCTCCTCATCGGCCAGTCGAGTTCGTTATTGATCTTGAGCCTGGAACAGAACCCGTTTGCAAGCGTCCATACAAGCTTGGGCCCAAGGAGCTGAAAGAATTGAAGAAGCAGCTCGATGAACAAGAGCGTCCGGGTTTGATCAGACCGAGTTCTTCCCCATGGGGTTGTGGAGTTCTTTTTGTCTAGAAGAAGGATGGCACGGACCGACTTTGCGTCGATTACCGTCCATTGAACAAGAAGACAATCAAGAACAAGTACCCACTTCCCAACATCAATGAGCTTTTCGAGCAACTCAAAGGGGCTAAAGTCTTCTCCAAGCTTGGCCTTCGTATGGGTTATCATCAGATTCGCATTCGTGAAGAAGATATTCCCAAGACAGCATTCAGAACAAGCTATGGTTCTTATGAATATACTGTCATGTCTTTCGGCCTTGTCAATGCTCCTCCAACATTCTCTCGCATGATGAACTTTATCTTCAACCCCTACACCAATGAATTTGTTCTGGTGTATCTCGATGATATTTTGGTCTTCTCCAAGAATAAGAAGGATCATGCCAAACATTTGCGATTGGTGCTTGACAAGCTCAGAGAGCATCAATTCTATGCGAAGTTTTCCAAATGTGAGTTCTGGCTTGATGAAGTTCTTTATCTTGGTCACATCATCTCCGCCAAGGGAATTGCTGTTAATCCCGCAAAGGTTTCTGCAGTTCTGAATTGGGAACCTCCTCAGAATGTCAAATAGCTCCGCAGTTTTCTTGGTCTTGCAAGCTATTGCCGAAGATTCGTTGAGAACTTCTCAAAGATTGCAAAGCCTCTTTCCAACCTCCTCCAGAAGCATGTCAAGTATGTCTGGACGCCTGAGTGCGACGTTGCTTTCAACACCCTCAAAGAGAAGCTAGTCACAACTCCTGTTTTGACTCCTCCTGATGAATCCAAGCCATTCGAAGTTTTCTGTGATGCTTCCCTTCAAGGTCTCGGTGCTGTGTTGATGCAAGAGAAAAAGTTGTGGCCTATACCTCTCGTCAGTTGAATCCCAATGAAAAGAAATACCCCACTCACGATCTTGAGTTGGCGGCAGTTGTCCATGCATTGATAACATGGAGACATCTCTTATTGGGAAGGCAAGTGGACATTTTCACCGATCACAAGAGTCTCAAGTATATCTTCACTCAACCCAACCTTAACCTCAGGCAAACTCGATGGGTCAAAATGATTCAAGAGTACAATCCATGTATTGAATATACTCCTGGCAAGGCGAATGTGATTGCAGATGCTCTGAGCAGAAAGGCTTATTGCAATAGTCTAATTCTCAAGTTGTTTCAACCGGATCTTTGTGAAGCCTTCCGAAAGCTGAATCTTCAAGTTGTTCCTCAAGGCTTTCTTGCCAACCTCATAGTCTCTCCTACTTTGGAAGATCAAATTCGTGAGGCACAACTCCTAGATACCATGGTGAAGAAGGTGAAACGTGGTATTGACAAGGGCATTCCTAAATACAAGTGCTATCGCTTGGATGACAAAGATACTCTTTTCTTCGAGGATCGAATTGTGGTTCCAAAAGGTGATCTGAGAAAAGTCATCATGAATGAGGCCCACAATTCCCTCCTATCCATTCATCCTGGAAGTACAAAGATGTACCATGACCTCAAGCAGTCGTATTGGTGGACTGGAATGAAGCGAGAGATTGCTCAATTCGTGAATGAATGTGATGTCTGCAGAAGAGTGAAAGCAGAACACCAAAGACCAGCTGGTCTCCTCCAACCTCTTGCTATTCCGGAATGGAAGTTTGATCATATCGAGATGGACTTCGTGACTGGTTTTCCTAAGTCCAAGCGTGGAAATGATTACCAAAGTGGCTCATTTTCTTCCTATCAAAGAATCTATCACAGCAGCTCAGCTGGCAGAGCTATACACCTCCAGAATTGTCTCCTTGCACGGCATTCCACAATTGATATCTTCAGATCGTGGAAGCATCTTCACTTCAAAGTTCTGGGACTCCTTTCAGACGACCATGGGCACCAACATTCGTTTCAGCACAGCTTTCCATCCTCAAACAAGTGGCCAAGTCGAGCGAGTCAATCAAATCCTTGAAGATATGCTCAGGGCTTGTGTCATTTCCTTTGGCATGAAGTGGGAAGATTGTCTTCCATATGCCGAATTTTCCTACAACAACAGCTTCCAAGCGAGTTCGGGCAAGGCCCCATTCGAAATTCTCTATGGCAGAAAGTGTCGTACTCCTCTCAACTGGTCTGAGACAGGTGAACGCCAACTTCTTGGCAATGACTTGATCACAGAAGCTGAAGAAATGTGCAAAGTCATTCGTGAGAATCTCAAAGCCGCGCAATCGCGCCAAAAGAGTTACTATGATAGCAAGCACCGTGACTTGGCTTTTGAAATCGAAGACCTTGTCTACCTCCGCGTCTCTCCAATGAAAGGCACTCATCGCTTCGGTATCAAAGAGAAGCTTGCCCCTAGATACGTGGGTCCCTTCAAGATCATTGGCAAAAGAGGCGACCTCGCCTATCAACTTGAGCTTCCATCCAACTTTGCAAACGTGCACGATGTGTTTCACGTGTCACAGCTTCGCAAGTGCTTCAAGACTCCTGAGCACGCTATCAACGTCGAAGAGATCGACCTCCAAGAAGATCTCTCTTATCATGAGCACCCCGTTGCTATTCTTGAAGAAACCGAGCGCAAGACTCGCAACAAGTCAATCAAATTCCTGAAAGTGAAGTGGTCACACCATTCCGACCGAGAAGCCACCTGGGAGCGCGAGGATGACCTCAGTTCCGAATATCCGGAGTTCTTTCAGTCCTAGATCTCGGGACGAGATCCTCTTGTAGTGGTGGAGTGTTGTAACACCCCGGATGTAACTTTCCATCTTTGTATCCCCAACTCTTGCCATTTTCGGCTATGTGATATGATATTCCCTCCGTGGTTGGGTTTTGTCTTTTGTTTTTCATTTTATTCATGTCATGCATATCATATCATGTCATCATGTGCATCTCATTTGCATACGTGTTCGTCTCATGCATCCGAGCATTTCCCCCGTTGTCCGTTTCGCAATCCGACACTCCCACATGCACCGGCGCACCCCTCTTGTCTCTTTTCGTGTGCGGGTGTTGAACGTTCTTGGAATGGACCGAGCCTTGCCAAGTGGCCCTGGTATAGCACCAGTAGACCACCTGTCAAGTTTCGGGTCATTTGGAGCTCGTTTGGTACTCGAACGGTTAACCGCTTTTCCGCAAAGGCCTCTTTTAAGTTGCAGCCCAACACCCCTCCAAAACAGCCCAATAACCCATCTAACTCCCCTTCATGCTCTCCGTCGTTCGATCACGATCGTGTGGGCGAAAAGCGCACCTCATTTGGACACTCCTAGCTCCCTCTACCTATATATATGCCTCCCCCTCCGAAATTCACGGGCAAACCCTAGCGAAATCCCTCTCCGCGCCGCCGGACACGTCCGGATCGGACCGGACGCGTCCGTCTGCCGCCGCCCGTCCAACCGCAGCGCGCCACGTGGCA
>NC_041381.1:16437438-16439770 GCF_002162155.2 Triticum dicoccoides | reverse complement strand
CGCCGCCCGGCGACCGCGGCCGCCGCCCCGGCTTCGCCGCGCCCTCCGGCCGGCCGCCTCCCGTGCCGCCGCCGTCAGCCGCCTCCGCGCCGCTGCGGATCCCCGTCGCCGCCGCCGGGCTCCGCCCTGGCCGCTCAGCCGCGCCGCCCCGACCCTCCTCTCCGGCAGCCGCGCCTCCGGCCGGCCCCGCTCTTCTCCGGCCACGCCGCCCCGGCCACGACTTCGGCGACGACCTCGAATCCGGCCAGATCCAGATCGAGCCCAGCGCGGTTGACTTTCCCCGACCCCTGAAATCGTCTAAGTCTTTTTCTGCATTAAAATTGTTGCATGTTCATCGCATCACATCTTCGCAACCGTAGCTCCGTTTTGGGTGTGTGATATATCGAATTGTACGTCTCGAAGAGTACATCATTTCATTCCATTGCATCATTTACATTTGCGCTCATCTTGATTCTCTAAATGCTGTTGGAAGAGGGATTCATACTGTTAGTTTCAGATTCTTATCAGCACGAGCTCTTTTGTCATTTTTGCCATGATTGATGTGTGCATCCTATGAGGTTGATCCCTAAATGTGTTTTGAACTAGGCTATGTATTCTTTACAGAGGTGCTTACCATGTATTTTTGTGATCAATGTGGTGACTAGCACAAGCATGCAAACTAGGCTTCGTGATAATGCTGATTTTAGTTCCTGTTCTGCTGTAATTTTGATGCCATGTAAACATGTTGCTACAGAGAGATCCATGCATAATTTGAGATACTTCAGTAAGAGTGTTTTGAAAACATGTTTATGCTCTAATCCATGGTCCTAGTTGCAATTATGGAGTAGTCTAGCATGTCATTTTCGTGCTCTACTTTTGCTTCAAAATGATTCCTGGCATATTGTTTACATGTTATTCAATTTGGCCAAGGTTGTTGTAGTTGGTCCGGATATGCTATGATGTTGTTTCTTGCCATGTATAGCTTCTATGACATGTCTTCTTGATGGATGTATGCTTAGTTTATCATAAAATGCTCTGTAGTGAGTGCATCGAGCTCACGAAGGTGCCTTCGTAATTATTCCAAAGCCATGCTTTGTTTGCTGAAATCTGTAAACGAAACTTGCTATGTTTACGTGGGTGCCATCATATTTTCTGATCCTTTTTGGCTTATGGTCAGTAAGGGACTTTTGATCTATGCTTTGAGTAGATTCATGCCATGTCTTACTTTGCTATTATAAGTTCTTGTAGCATGTTGATAACCTGCTCTGAACATTGCTTCGTGCTGCTGTTTATGCCATGTCCAGCATGATAATTTTTTGCACTTTCTCCATGCTTGTTTGAACCTGTTATGGTATGAACTAGCCGTAGCTCAGTGTTCCTCTTTTGTAAAGTATCTCCTGTAGATCACTGCCATATGCTTTTTTTTATGTTGGGGTGCTGTAGCATAGTTTCTTGTTGCATGCTAAGTAGCATCATGCTGTTAAACGCAGCTTTGTGCCATACTTGTCTTGCTTGCCATTTGCAAACCGTGCATCCGTTCCCGGTGATCTTTATATCGATTTCAACTGAAAATCATCTCATCTTTCCAGCGGCATACTTGGTTTGCCAAGTTGATGCCTTGTTCATCCTTTTTTCCTCCCGAAGCACACATATGCATTGCATATCACATCTCGCATATCATGACATGTTTTGCATCATGTTGCTTGTGCATTGCACCGTGATTTATTGTGGTTCCTTGCTTGTGTTCTTGCTTTGGGTAGAGCCGGGAGACGAGTACGTGCACGAGGAACCTGTTGAGTACGCTTACGAGGATCCAGCCTTCGACAACTCTGAGAACCTTGCAGGCAAGATGACCATACCTTCGAAATCATTTCTATCTTTGCTTGCTAGTATTCGCTCTTTCGCTATGTTAGCCCTACCTGCCATTGTTTACCATGCCTACCTATTGCCATGTTAAACCTCTAACCATCCTGTCCTAGCAAACCCTTTGTCTGGCTATGTCACCGCTTTTGCTCAGCCCCTCTTATAGCATTGTTAGCTGCAGGTGAAGATGAAGGTTGTTCCAGGTCGGAACGTGGTTATTTTGGGATATCACAATATCTCCTGTTTAATTTAAAGCATCTTATATACTTGGTAAAGGGTGGAAGGCTCGGCCTTATGCCTGGTGACTTGTTCCACTCTTGCCGCCCTAGTTTCCGCCAAACCGGTGTTATGTTCCTTGATTTTGCGTTCCTTACACGGTTGGGTGATTTATGGGACCCGCTTAACAGTTCGCTTTGAATAAAACTCCTCCAGCAAGGCCCAAACTTGGTTTTACCATTTGCCACCTAAGCCCTTTTCCCTTGGGTTTTCG
>NC_041381.1:16418622-16437227 GCF_002162155.2 Triticum dicoccoides | reverse complement strand
GTCAGTGCTCCTTCGAGTGTTGGTCCAACCTGAGCGATGTCCGGCGTCCCCTGGGCAACCAGGGTCTATACCGACCCGACGTCTTGCTCATCCGTTGTGCCCTGAGAACGAGATATGCGCAGCTCCTATCAGGATTTGTCGGCGCATCGGGTGGCTTTGCTGGTCTTGTTTTACCATTGTCGAAATGTTTTGCGAACCGGGATTCCGAGACTGATCGGGTCTTCCCGGGAGAAGGTCTATTCCTTCGTTGACCGTGAGAGCTTGTGATGGGCTGAGTTGGGACACCCCTGCAGGGTATATGATCTTTCGAAAGCCGTGCCCGCGGTTATGAGGCAGATGGGAATTTATTAATGTCCGGTTGTAGATAACTTGACACTTGACCTCTTTAAAATGCATCAACCGTGTGTGTAGCCATGATGGTCTCTTCTCGGCGGAGTCCGGGAAGTGAACACGGTTTGTGTTATGCTTGACGTAAGTAGTTTCAGGATCACTTCTTGATCACTTTTAGCTTCTCGACCGCCGCGTTGCTTCTCTTCTCGCTCTCATTTGCGTATGTTAGCCACCATATATGCTTAGTGCTTGCCGCAGCTCCACCATATTACACCTTACCTTCCTATGAGCTTAAATAGTCTTGATCTCGCGGGTGTGAGATTGCTGAGTCCACGTGGCTCACAGATTCTACCAAAACAGATGCAGGTGCCGAGGATACTGGCGCAGATGGCGCAACTGAGCTGAAGTGGGAATTTGATGAGGCCCTTGGTCGTTACTATGTATCGCTTCCAGATGATCAGTAGAGGTGCCCAGTCGGGACGATCGGGGATCTAGCATTTGGGGTTGTCTTCTTTTCATTTGAACTTGACCGTAGCCGGTCTATGAGTGTATTTTGAATGATGTATGATCTTAATTTATGTATTGTGTGAAGTGGCGATTGTAAGCCAACTCTCTTTATCCCATTCTTGTTCATTACATGGGATTGTGTGAAGATGACCCTTCTTGCGACAAAACCACCATGCGGTTATGCCTCTAAGTCGTGCTTCGACACGTGGGAGATATAGCCGCATCGTGGGTGTTACACCAAGGGCCTCTCGGGCAGCGATTTCCTTGATGAGTATTCCACTGCACCCACGCCTTCCGTTAAATCTGGGGAAGAGAATTCATCACCACCACCATGCATGTTCTTGGCTTGGCTTGGGTTCGTCCGCTGATGGAGATAGATTTGATTTTGCCTGTACTTGCAGGGAAGATAGACTCGTACGTGGTCATGCAGTACGGGAGCCAGGAGCACAACGACAACACGGCCCGAGGTCAGTGCTTCCACTACTCTCTCGTTTTCTATTTTGTTACTCATGCAGTTATGAAAGTTAGAGCACATACATGCTTTATTTTACTTCATTTCATACAGGGCATTCTATAATTACTAAGAACTGATTTGTTGAAGTGTGCCTCCCTATTTTGTCCAGATAACTAGTTCAGGTTAGGCGGGTGAATTAAAAAGGGTAACCATAGATATATGGTTTAGCATCACGAGGTTCAGGTTCCTGCCGTTGATCAACCGTTGCTTCGGTCGAGGTGGGTTATGCTTGATTATTTTCTTCTTTGTATTTTTGTTCATGGCCTACACTGGTGTTATCATCTGTTCTGTTACAAAAATTTCAATGGCTTAGTTTCATGTCCCAGTACCACTTGAAGTACAACTAAGTACCTTCTGACAGGACAACAATGTATGTATTTACCTATGGTTATTGTTTCCTATAAGAAACATGATCATCTCACCTTGGTTTCTCCTGTATCTGACTTGGGACAGTTTTATGTGAGATTTGTTTTGCATTTTCTGTGTGTGTGGATGCTTAGCTATTTGGTTCAGTTAGAGATTAAAGAAGACTGAAACTATGGGCTCGCAGCGAGGATTGCTTTGTCCAACCTGCACAAGAATGCCAAGAAGGACTTCTCGGAGACGTAAGCCACGACGCATGTTTCTCCCATGATTTCCTTCAGTTGGATTTCGTGGATTTAGGTGTTGAAAAATTATTGGTTGTGGATGCAGGATTAAGGACATGTACCTGCACTACAATGAGAGATCTGGGATGGTTCTTTGTGGCTTCCAAAATTGAAATGTTTGTTCGGAAGTTAGTTTAGTTTTTTGTTATGGATTGATAGCTTCTCACATGTACCATCCTCTTAGACCTTTAGATTTCCAAAGAAACTAAATGAAGATATCGTGGTATGGTCTCAATGAAGAATCTGTATCTATGTTAAAGCTTTCCATGCTTTATATTTTCTCTGAAATTTGATCTTGAAGAATCATGTATCTATGTTAGATCCGGTGAGAAAAGGCGGCTTCCAAGCAGAGGATGCGGGAGTGTTGGACACATTTGGTTTTCGACTTGAGTGTCTAAATATTCTCACCATACTTGGCTCCCTCTCGGCCTTTGCGCCATTGGCGCAACGAATCATCTAGTACAGATAACAACTCTACTGCCAGTCAAATATCGGAGGACCAGTCCAAGGGTGCAGATAAGAAAACTAGTAAAAAAGAGCTTCACTCGCCTTAGGATGATGTGACTGCTTTGGAGGGATCTCACCTTGTTGCGCGAGAGAAAGAAAAGGTTGATATATCAAACTAATTTCAGATCAACCTACCCAAGAATTCCAGGTGATCACGGTGTGGGGAATGGGTGGTCTTGGAAAAACCACTCTAGTCAAAGATATCTACCAAAACCAAGAGCTGAGTAGCATGTTTCAGAAGCGTGCTTCGATCATAGTTATGGGTCCCTTCAGTCTCTAAGGTCTTCTTAGAAGCTTCATTATGCAACTAGATAGAGAATCTTCTGAAAAATAGGATGTGGTGGGTTTGATGGGCAGCACAAAGAACAAATTACTATTGATGCCACTTGAAGAATTGATCAAGGAACTGGCAAGGATTTTGGATAGAAAGAGGTGCTTGATTGTTCTTGATGATGTATCATTTACTACCGAACGGAACATGATAATACCAATTTTCCATGGAATGGAAAATACAAGCTGAATCATACAAGGGTAAGAATTATTGCTGAACATTGTTCAGAGAAAAAAGAACACATATACATGCTCAAAGATCTAGAATACAAGGATGCCCTTTAGCTCTTCACTAAAAAGGTACTCAATGACAAAGTATTATCATGCTTATTTTTATGTCTCACGGTCATGCGCCCTAGGTATTTTTTTTCAGTCATATTAGCTCTATTTTGAACGTAATTTGATCTGCCACACATCCTCTCTCTCTCTCTCTCTCTCTCTCTCTCTCTCTCTCTCTCTCTTGCGCTCTCTCTCCAGTCTAGGCCATTGCTCTTTACTGGGAGTAATTCAGCCGTTCCAACATTGCTGTATTTCATTACTACCAACATTATTTTACAAATTACTTATGTGCCGGGCAACCATATATATGCTTACCATGTTGGTGCAAATCTTGTTATGAAGGCAGGTTCAGATATTGCATTAGTTATTAGCTTCATGCATTAGTTGAGAAGGTTAGCTCGTACGTGCACGTGACTGCAACGTGCAGATTGATACGCGCTAAGTAGTTGATTCCTAGCTGAATAATAGGGCCATGCAGCGTGAGTTTGTTCACGACTTGGCGTAGTATACTTGTACTTTCTGTTAGATAGCTAGGCCACCGCAAGCGGCTCGTGGGATGGCATGGCTGCATGTTTGCGTGATGGCAACACCACGATGATCAGGTGGACATGGGATGGCACGGCCAACTTACCCGTTCTGAGCTGGTTTTACGTTTCAGTTCTGCTAGTGTATAATAAGAGAAGAAAGAAAGAAAAGGGGCAAGCAGTTGCGCCTCGCAAAATACTGGTGTCTTTGTGTTCCTCTCTCTTGCTCGTCTCCATCGTGTCCGCGTGTCTACTCCGGCCTGTGATCCAACATACCATTTGGTTGGTCCTTTGCTCAGTCAATTTGGACAACTAAGAAGCAAATGCATTCATGATTGGTAAATCCTAATCACTCCCATCAAATCAAACTGATTAGTCACTGATCCACTCACGGACCCACCAGCCATCTTGCATTCCTATAGTTGCTCCATTCCGTATGACACAATGTTTGATGAATAATTTGAGTAGAAATTGATTAATCTCAAGGCCCACGCATTTCAATAAGTACATTAAAATATTTCTCCCATCCTTAGCTAATTATAGCAATACTAAATAACTTCATCACTTGAATTTTACGTATTCAAAGAGACTAGAGATTTGGACACACAATATCCCGAGCTGGTTGAACATGCAGAACTAATTTTAAAGAAGTGTGGCTGACTCCCTCTTGCAATAGTCACCATAGGTGGCTTCTTGGCTAGCCAACCTGAAAAACCTTTGGAATGGAGGAAATTAAATGATCATATCAGCGCCGAGTTGGAGATCAATCCAGAGCTTGGGACTGTAAGGACTGTCCATATGAGAAGCTATTATGGAAAATAGGTTGAAGCGTCTCTACTCCCGTGCAGGGAGCCGTGTGATCTTATATTGATTGTGGAGAGACCCATCTCTCGGTAGGTTACATGATACGCTAGTTGGACTACCACCGAGATTTTACAGGGAGGTTTAAAGGGATAGTGAGAGATAGAGATAAACTCCAACTAAACTATCCTACAGAAGACTTGGCGCACTAGGCCACACTTGGTGTACATAGCCAAACAACGAACATGTTTAACACCTTCCCTTAATCAAAACTTAACTATGTTGAGATTACGCTTGAATTCTTCAGAGAGTCTTGTAGGCAGCGCTTTTGTAAACCCATCAGCAACTTGATCTCTTGAATGCACAAACCAGATATCCAACTCTTTTTTGGCAACTCTCTCCCTCACAAAGTGAGAAACAATCTCGATATGTTTGGTCCTTGCATGAAAAACAGGATTAGCAGATCAATACGTAGCACCAAAATTGTCACACCAAAGACAAGGAGTTGGAATGTGATGTATCCCAAGTTCTCTCAGCATGGACTTCACCCAAATAATCTCTGAAGTTGCATCTGCTAGTGCCTTGTATTCTGCTTCAGTGCTTGACCTCGAAACTGTGGGTTGTTTCCGTGCATGCCATGAGATTAGGTTAGGTCCAAATAACACAACAAAACCACCAGTTGAGCGTCTGTCATCTGCGCATCCTTCCCAATCAGAGTTAGAGAAAGCACTAACAAGAGTGGACGGTGACTTGTTAAATGTTAACCCAACACTTAACGTATCCTTCTCATATCTTAGTATGCGTTTTGCTGCAGTCCAATGCGCAGTGGTAGGTGCATCAAGAAACTGACAAACTTTGTTAACAGCAAAGGAAATATCAGGCCTTGTAAGAGTCAAATACTGCAGTGCACCTACCAAGCTTGTGTACCTAGTGCCATCCTCTTGACTCAAGGGGCTCACCTTCTACAAGAGACAGTTTTTCTGTGTTGGACAATGGTGTTGATGACGGTTTGCAACCCTGCATTCCAATTCTACTTAAAACATCGGTGGCATACTTTTCCTGAGAAAGATGAAGACCACCTTCCCTATTCCTCTTGACCTCAATACCAAGACAGAAGTGCAAATCTCCTAGGTCCTTGAGAGCAAACTCTGAATTTAAATCCTTCAGCAGAGTTGTAACTGCCTCACTTGATGAGCTTGTAACAATGATATCATCAACATATATAAGCACAAATATGGATGTATTTGACTTATTGTAAATAAACAATGATGTATCAGATTTTGAAGGAGAAAACCGAGTGCTTGTAACTTGGAACTCTACCTAGAGTACCATGCCTTAGGAGCTTGCTTCAGTCCATAGAGGGATTTATCAAGCCTGCATACAAAGGAGGGTCTATTTCTATCTTCAAAACCAGGAGGTTGCTTCATGTCCACTTCCTCTTCCAGAACACCATGAAGAAACGCATTCTGCACATCTAGCTGTCTAAGACTCCATCCTTTGGATACAACAATGGACAAATCAAGACGTATGGTGGCAGCTTTAACAACATGACTAAATGTGTCCTCATGGTATATGCCATACCTTTGTTTGAATCCTTTTGCAAGAAGTCTAGCCTTGTAACGGTCTATGGTGCCATATGACTTTTTCTTTATTCTGAACACCCATTTACAGTCAATCAAATTTTTACCTTTATGTGGTGGGACCAAGTGCAATGTTCTATTTTTCTAAAGTGCTTGGAACTCTTCTTCCATGGATTTCCTCCACCTTGAATCTTTACATGCTTCTTGGAACGTACTAGGTTCTCATGTGGAACAAGTTAGACCAAACTTGATCTTATAATTAACAGGTTGAATTACCCCTGCTCGTAACCTTGTACATGGTGGAGTTTGTGCTGCCTGAGGTGTCACAACTGAAGCTGGCACACAAGATCCAGGAGACAGATCCACAGCAGAGAATCCTGAGGTACTGTTTTCACCAGCATGATCTTCTGTGGCCGGAGTTAGGGATGATGCAGCAGCAGCCGAAACAGTAGATCCGGCCGCACCAGACAACGCTCCAGCCCCACGCGCCTCTGTATCTTGGTGGTGGGGCATGCCCTAGGCTGATTGGCGAGTCGCACGCCTGATGTAGACCTATGGGGTCGTGCCGAACCGGCCAGCCGGCTGGTCTGCGGATGGCGACGCGCGCATGTGGGGCTCCTGGCCCACAACACTCCACCTATCGGACGAGGGTTGGCTGGGGGTGTGTGAAGGAGTATTTTGGAGGGGATTGCGCCAGCTCTGGCACTGCCGATCCCGAGGAGGATCTTGCCACCACCTTGTCACATTGCGCGCACATAAAATGAATTCTGCTTTGAGTGATTTCTTCACCGTTTGTACCAAATTTTTGCCTGCTGCTTCCGTATCTTATCCTGCAACACCAGAAGACTCATTGCCACGGTTAGATGCATTAGTCATATGATCAATATAATTGTCATCCCCTTGCTGAAAACCGGTTAAATTGGAGGGTAATAGGAGTATTTCTTTGCGAAGCAAGGCACCGGTACTAGGATGTCGATGAGCAAAGGGGAAAACAGTTTCATCAAAGACGACATTGATACGTCTCCAACGTATCTATAATTTTTTATTGCTCCATTCTATAGTATCTTCTATTTTGGACATTATTGGGCTTTATAATTCAATTTTCTATTATTTTTGGGACTAACCTATTAACCGGAGGCCCAGGTCAGAATTGCTGTTTTTTGCCTATTTTAGAGTTTCGCAGAAAAAGAATATCGAATGGAGTCCAAATGGAATGAAACCTTCGGGAATGTGATTTTTGGAACGAACATGATCCAGGAGACTTGGACCCTACGTCAAGGAAGCTTCCAGGAAGCCACGAGGTAGGGGGCGCACCTACCCCCCCAGGCGCGCCCTCCATCCTCGTGGGCCCCATGTTGCTCCACCGACGTACTCCTTCCTCCTATATATACCTACGTACCCCGAAATGATCAGATACGGAGCCAAAAATCTAATTCCACGGCCGCAACCTTTTGTACCCACGAGATCCCATCTTGGGGCCTGTTCCAGATCTCCGTCGGAAGGGGCATCGATCACGGAGGGCTTCTACATCAACACCATAGCCTCTCCGATGAAGTGTGAGTAGTTTACCTCAGACCTTTGGGTCCATAGTTATTAGCTAGATGGCTTCCTCTCTCTTTTTGGATCTCAATACAATGTTCTCCCCCTCTCTTGTGGAGATCTATTCGATGTAATCTTCTTGTGCGGTGTGTTTGTTGAGATCGATGAATTGTGGGTTTATGATCAAGTTTATCTATGAACAATATTTGAATCATATGAATTCTTTTATGTATGACTTGGCCTACTAGATTGATCTTTCTTGCAATGGGAGAAGTGCTTAGCTTTGGGTTCAATCTTGCGGTGTCCTTTCCTAGTGATAGTAGGGGTAGCAAGGCACGTATTGTATTGTTGCCATCGAGGATAACAAGATGGTTTTTTTATCATATTGCATGAATTTATCCCTTGACATCATGTCATCTTGCTTAAGGCGTTACTCTCTTCTTATGAAATTAATACTCTAGATGCATGCTGGATAGTGGCCGACGTGTGGAGTAATAGTAGTAGATGCAGGCAGGAAAGTCCCTATCCGGACACGGGACGAAGTCTTCAATCTTGTATCTTCATAGTCCGGGAGTCCGGCCAAAGGTCATAGTCCGGCCATCCGGACACCCCCTAATCCAGGACTCCCTCAGTAGCCCCTGAACCAGGCTTCAATGACGACGAGTCCGGTGCGCAAATTGTCTTCGGCTTTGCAAGGCGGGTTCCTCCTCCGAATACTTCATAGAAGATGTTTGAACACAAGGATAGTGTCCAGCTCTGCAAAAATAAGTTCCACATGCCACCGTAGAGAGAATAATATTTACACAAATCTAATCTGCTGACGTATTCCGCAGCGTGACATCATGCCACGGCCTAGCCTTTATTCATTTTACCATTCCACCTCAGCGCGCTTAGCGAGGCGGTTTCCTTGGCACGTCTTGTCGAAGCAGAGATCGTGTCCCCTTATTCTGGGATTCTCATCAATACGGGCGTGGGTAACCCAACCGCGCCATTAACCGTGGCGCTTGGGAGGTAAGCGAGTTTTGTCAGGCCGGTGGGGCTTGTAGCTTCGGCCGCCCATATAAGGGGATAAGGATCTACCCTTTCCATTTACGCCTTCTTCCTTCTTTGCTTATCCCCTCCTGCGTACTCGAGCTCCAGCGCCCAAGCCCGCACATCTCGCCTCGACCTACTCCAACCATGTCCAGAGCGGGAGGCAAGTGGATGGCCTCCTCCGTCACGGAGGGGCACATCAAAAGGTTGCGGAAAGCCGGATACCTGCACAACAACATTGCGCACCGGCTTCCAGACGAGGGGCAGCTCATCCCCACCCCTAGGCCCCATGAGAGTGTTGTATTTCTTCCCCATTTCCTCCGCGGACTGGGCTTTCCTCTTCACCCGTTCGTCCGGGGGCTCATGTTCTATTATGGCCTGGACTTCCACGATCTGGCCCCAAACTTCATCCTCAACATCTCGGTGTTTATCATCGTGTGCGAAGCCTTCCTCCGCATCGAGCCCCATTTTGGCCTATGGTTGAAGATTTTCAGCGTCAAGCCGAAGGTCGTGAGCGGATGCCAAGCGGAGTGCGGAGGCGCCATGGTGGGCAAGATAGCCAACGTTACATGGCTCGAGGGCGCCTTCGTAGAGACCATCAAAGGGTGGCAATCAGGGTTGTTCTATATCACCGAGCCGCGTGACCCTGAATGGGCAGCGGCCCCCGAATTCCGATCTGGCATCCCCACGCGGCTCACATCTTGGAAAGAGACGGGCCTGTCGTGGGGCAACCCGACAGAAGTGACCGGACTTCAAACCTGCATCAAGGACCTGATCGGCAGGAAAGTTAAACTCGTCACCGTGGTCCAGGTCATGCTCTTCTGCCGGATTCTCCCGTGTCAACGACGAGCTTTCAATTTGTGGGAGTTCGACCCGGCCCAGCACCAGACTCTGTCCCGGCTTTTCGACACAAATCATGAAGATGCCAGGAAGGTGCTATTCAAGAGCTCCGAGGTCCCCCCTCCCGTCACCGAGGATCGCGGATTCTGCGCCAAGCGCCAAGCCAGCATGGTGAGCTTATTTTTCCCATTCGGGATATTTTGTTTTCCATAGTTTGACTCTATGCGGGATCAAAACTCCCTTACGTTTGACAGGACGGGCTGAAGAAGTCCGGGCAGGTCAACTGTCCGGCTCCTTTGCCCGAAGACCCAGCGGATGCTCGCCTAACCAAGATGCTGGTTCCGGCACCCCACGTGGTGCCGGAGAAGAAGGCCAAGAATAAGAACACGGGGACTCGAAAGAGCTCTCGCGCCTCGTGGTGTCGGATTCTTCGCCTGACAGCCCCGAAGCCCCCTCCGCCTCTGAAGACGAGGAAGAGGAAGAAGAAGAAGAGGCCCCTCCCCCTCCAACGGGGGAAGGAAAGAAAAGGAAGGCCGCCCCAACTGGGGAGGCCGGAGGGTCCAAGACGGGGAAAACCCTTCTGCCGGACTACGCCTCCGATGCCGAAGACGGCGGGGAGGAATGGCCATCCAGGGTCAAGCCCGTGGCAAAATCGTAAGTG
Source organism: Triticum dicoccoides (assembly GCF_002162155.2). Taxonomy (NCBI): domain Eukaryota; kingdom Viridiplantae; phylum Streptophyta; class Magnoliopsida; order Poales; family Poaceae; genus Triticum; species Triticum dicoccoides. The sequence goes on along the minus strand of NC_041381.1, from coordinate 16,427,136 downwards.
TCCGGATACCCGAATAACTTATGGCACCCCTCTATTATTCGATAGCTTCTGACGCTGGATTTTAATTATGCAGTCCACCCAGAGCTCAGCTCGGCGATTCATCGAGCGGCTCCCTGAATTCGTCGGATGTGAATAGTGCTTCACTTCCGACGGCTTTCTCCCCGCTCCCTGTGGACGACACCGAGGCGGAGTCCCAAAAGGGACCGAACCAGGAGGAGATGGTCCTAGAGGTGCCCCAAGGCGACCTCCCGGACTCCAGGCCAAAAGGTGGCAAAGCCTTAGAGGGATCTAAGTCCGGCCCAGGGCCGGACACTGCTCCGGAACCACCAACGGTTCCAGAGTCCGACAGGCGGCGCCTTCATAAGAAGGGCGAGCCTACGCCGCCGGCGACCTCTGTCCATCCGGAGGCGCCTGACAATTTGCTGGAGACGCTTAATGGCGCCTCCATCGACGAGGAACACCGCACTGTTATGAGTGTGGTGATTCAAAAGGTTCAGTCCGCCAAAAGCGGGCTGACACGAGCCTGTACAAGTCTGTTAACAGGCTTTGAGGTATGTGTTCAAAACATATAAAAATGTTACCGCATAGACAGTAGCCCCTGATGCTCGGTTCGGCGTTTGGAAAAGAAAAGCCGAGCTGAGGATCTAAAAAGATATACGCAGGAGTCTAATAAAAATATGTCGATATGGGAATGCAGGCTGCGCTGCTGACCTCTGCCGCACTGACTGCGAAGGTCAATGCATTGAAGGGAAGCCTCGAGCGGTCCGAGAGCAAGCTCGGCCGTGCCAAGAAGCAGCTCGAGGACAAGGAGGGTATGTAATACCGTATGTAAATGTATATAGAGATACTTTGTTGCAAATAATGACAGAACCAACTTAAATGTTGTAGGGGCCATGACCGAGGTGGCGACCCTGAAGGAGGCGATCTCCAAGGACGAAAACAGTGCGGCCCTAGAGCACGCCGAGCGAGAGAAGCAGGAGGCGCGGGTGGCAGAGGTGCGACAAGAGCTCCAGGCTCTCGTGGCAAAACATGAGAGTTTGGAGCGTGACTCGAAGACTCGAGAGTCCGAGCTCGCATTGGCGCTGGAGAGTGCCAAAAATGCTAAGGCCGAAGCCCAGAAGGCCCTCCAGGAGATCGAAGCGATGAAGAAAATAGCGGCGGTAAGTCATTTTTTATGCAAAGCAAGAATATAAAAGTTAATTATCTGGTACTTACCCGAATCCGGAGCTCTCCAGGAGCGTTCGCCGATCTGCCCCGTAGTGTGTCTGATGCCGCCGCATACTACCGGGCCGAAGAGGGGAGCTGGATGGAAAAAGTGTTCTAGTCTCAGTATGCTGAGGCCGAACATCCGTTGCCCCAGAGCGACCAGTTGAAGCAGCTGGTCGAGCTCCACAAGGTGGCCGAACAGGCCATGAAGGGCCTCATAGCTTTGCTGTGGCCTGGAGAAGCCATGCCTGGGAGCTACTTCGGTCTGGTGCGGCGGCTGGTGGACGCGTGTCCGTGGATTGAGGTCGTCAAGTGCTCCGTCTGTATCGAAGGTGCCCGTCGGGCCCTTGCCCGTGCTAAAGTGCACTGGGGCAAGCTGGACGCTGAGAAGCTTTTGACGGACGCGCCCCCGCCGGGGAAGGAGTATCACACGCCCGAGATGTATTATAAGGGCGTCCTGAAGGGTGCTTGCCGTATAGCGGACGAATGCACTAAAGATGTAATTTTTGAGTAGGCTCGCATCTGTTATCCTGTACGCTGAAAACTTTGTTCATATGCGCTAAGCAACGCTTGTTAATGTAAAATATTACCTTCTGTGCGGCCGTTTATCAAATCTGAGAGATGCAAGTCGTCGGCTTCGACCCCCATGCCACGAGTGCTGGGGTGTTCGGGATAAACCTGAGCGCTCTTGTTCCCATTCTTGGGTCCATCTAGGGAGGCGCTCAGCACAACGAACCAGGCCGTCGGACTTATAATGCTTTATCACACTCACTTAGCCATAGAATTCTATAATTTTAAATTTCGGCGAAGCCCCTAGTATTCGGAAGACCGAGTTCGGGGCGCTATTCACGCCTAGGCCGGATAAGTCCGGTTCCTCGCGCTAAGCGGCATAAGTCTTTAAGGACTCGAAAAACCTCGCGAACAGCGACCGGTCTCTCGCACTATCATGACGGTCAGTTTTAGCTTTCTCTACTGAGGTGTTAACCCAGCTCAACTGGGGCACAATCGCAGTAGTTCTCCCAGCACTACCTTAGCCAACATTGCGGAACGTAAGGTACCAAAACATGGGAGCCGGGCAAACCCAACTATTGACCAAAGACATGATTCGGAGCCGATGCATATAGTGCTATAAGTTCGGGGTGCCGCACTCATAAGAGTGTTCGGTCTTCTCACACCATGTTGTGGGGTGCTTTAGCCCCTGGTGTATTGGCCGTACCAAAGTGTATGGTTGCATAATGTCATGACTGAACATATTTGTATAAAAATAGATGAATACAATAATAGATAAGAGCTATGTATTGTTTATTAAAAAAGAGCTGCTATGAAGGCAGAACGATACAAAATAGTGCGATAAGCAAGGGATGGGATTATTTGACATGTCCCCCTCCAGGGGCAAGCTGCGTAAATTTAAGCAAAACGGGTATTTAGCTCATTATAGAGACCACCTGGACATATGACGCAGCTTGTTCGCGCCCTGGCTGTTGCATCGTGTGTTCGGCGAGTTTATTGCCGGACAGGCCTTCTGAATAGTTGGGTCCTGAAAGTATACAAAAAAAACGGCGGAATAGGGAGCCCCTAAGTGCGGTTGAGCCGCATTCTGGGCGTGCCGTAGTTGTGCCCCTCCCCTTATGCCCATGGTATTTTCAAAGCGTAATTATGTACACGTGGTACCGATATAACCGTCTGGCGAGGGCTGGGGTTGGGGCCGCACTGCTATGCTTGCTCGGAACATGCCAGCCGGCTTTGTTGGAGGTTGCTTCGGGCGCGCTTGACGTTGTCCGGACGTTTAACACCCGGATTGGGGAGATGCCTTGAGAGGTTGCTCTGTACTTCCGCCGCCAGGGCCGTTGTGTGCTCCTCCATTCGGAGAGAGCGTTCAGTGTTTCCATTTACCGTAATGACTCTGCGAGGACCTGGCATCTCGAGCTTGAGATATGCGTAGTGCGGCACCGCATTGAATTTTGCAAATGCGGTTTGTCCGAGCAGGGCGTGATAGCCACTGTGGAATGAGACTATGTCGAAGATTAACTCTTCACTTTGGAAATTATCCGGGGATCCGAAGAGCACTTCGAGTGTAACCGAGCCTGTACAGCTGGCTTCTACACCTGGTATGACGCCTTTAAAGGTTGTCTTTGTGGGGTTAATCCGTGAGGGATCTATACCCATTTTTTGCACTGCATCTTGATAAAGCAGGTTCAGGCTGCTGTCGCCGTCCATGAGGACTTTAGTGAGGTGAAATCCGTCAATGATTGGGTCTAGGACCAATGTGGTGAATCCACCGTGACGGATGCTAGTGGGGTGGTCCCGTCGATCAAAGGTGATCGGGCAGGAGGACCATGGGTTGAACTTTGGGGCGACTGGCTCCAACGCATAGACGTCCTTGAGGGCACGCTTCCGCTCCCTTTTGGGGATGTGGGTTGCGTATATCATGTTCACCGTCCGCACTTGCGGGGGGAAGCCCTTCTGTCCTCTGTTGTTCGGCGGCCGGGGCTCCTCCCCGTCATCGCTAAGCAGCCCCTTGTCTCTGGTTTCGTCACTTAACTTGCCTGCCTGCTTGAACACCCAACAGCCCCTGTTGGTGTGGTTGGCTGGTTGTTTGGGGGTGCTGTGTATCTGGCACAAGCGATCGAGTATCCGGTCTAAGTTGGATGGGCCCGAAGGGTTTCTTTTTAATAGCTTCTTCCGCTGACCGGGTTTAGAGTCTCTGAATCCGGCGTTGACTGCCGTATCCTTAGTATTGTCGCCATTAATGCGGCGCTTGTGCTTGTTGCGACGTGACCTGCCATTGTTGTCCTTGGTATCCGAATTACCAGGGCTCTTGGTTATGTTATTGCTATGAGCTAGCCAGCTGTCTTCGCCCGCGCAGAAGCAGGTCATGAGTGTCGTGAGGGCTGCCATAGATTTCGGCTTTTCCTGTCCTAGGTGCCGGGCAAGCCATTAGTCTCGGATGTTGTGCCTGAAGGTAGCAAGGGCCTCGGCGTCCGGATAGTCGACTATTTGATTTTTCTTGGTTAGGAACCGTGTCCAGAATTGCCTGGCCGATTCCTCTGGTTGCTACATTATGTGGCTTAGGTCATCGGCGTCTGGTGGTCGCACGTAAGTGCCCTGGAAGTTGTCAAGGAATGCGGATTCCAGATCCTCCCAGCAACTAATTGACTCTGCTGGCAGGCTGTTAAGTCAATGTCGAGCTGGTCCTTTAAGCTTGAGCGGGAGGTATTTGATGGCATATATATCATCACCACGGGCCATGTGGATATGAAGGAGGTAATCCTCGATCCATACCGCGGGATCAGTTGTGCCGTCATATGATTCAATGTTTACGGGCTTGAAACCCTCGGGGATTTGATGATCCATTACTTCTTCTGTGAAGCATAGTGAGTGTGCGGCGCGCCTGTACTGGGCTATATCGCGGCGCAGCTCGGATGAGCTTGGTCTGTTGTATTCGGCCTGGCCGTATTTATCATATTCAGTGTGACGGTTATCATCACGTGATGTGGGGCGCCCACGCGATCCGTAGATCGATCTTGTTTGCCTTGCCTTGTCCTCCAGTATATGTTGCAGGTCTGTTGCGTCTCCCTGTACTCTGTTATGTTTTGAGCGATGCGAGGGTGTGGCTTGGGTCGAGGGCCCGAAGGTCTCTCTGTCGCGGCCACGGGCTGGCCGATCGGGCGCATCGTATGCTGGTAATGTAGGTCTACTTGCTTCCTCCTCAAGTTGGGGTAGCAGCTGCGCTTTGGGTAGCTCTTGGAGGGGCGCTCGAGTTTATACTCTTCGGCCGCCAGGACTTCGGTCCATCTGTCGGCTAGCAAGTCTTGGTCAGCTCTAAGATGCTGCTGTTTTTTCTTGAGGCTGCGTGCCGTGGCCATAAGCCTGCGTTTGAAACGCTCTTGTTCGACGGGATCCTCTGGCACGACGAATTCATCGTCGTCGAGGCTTGCCTCGTCTTCGGAGGGAGGCATATAGTTGTCGTCCTCAACCTCTCTGTCGGTCGCTCTCTCATGAGGGCTGGCTCCTTCGTCCTCCTACAATGAATCCTGCTGCGGGGGGTTATCTTCGGCACTGTCCGGCGTGTTGTTATCTCCGGTGCCGGATTCTCCGTTCTTGCTTTGGCGGGATTTAGAGCGGCGCCGCTGACGTCGGCGCTTGGGTTGCTTCTTGGAGGGGTGATCCTCCGTTTTTCCTAGCCATCCCCTGCTTTGGGGGTGTCCACCATGTATATGTCATATGACGAGGTGGCTTTCCAGTTCCCTATAGGTGCTGGTTCTTGGTCGTCTCCTTCATCGGCGTCCATACCGTCGATGTCTTCGGAGTCAAAGTCGAGCATGTCGGTTAGATCGTCGACAGTGGCTATAAAGTGGGTGGTGGGTGGGTTTCGAATTTCTTCGTCGTCCGTATCCCAACCCTGCTGACCATAATCCGGCCAGGGCTCTCCTGACAAAGAGAGAGACTTTAGGGAGTTCAGGATATCACCAAAGGGCGAGTGCTGAAAGACGTCCGCGGCGGTGAACTCCATGATCGGAGCCCAATCGGGTTCGATCGGAAGGGGTGCGGAAGATTCGGAGTCCGGAACGGAGTCTGGCACCTTGGAGTCACGGGCCTTGCAAAGGACTAGGCTGGTATTCGCCTCTATCACCGTAGAGATTGCGGCTCCTGGGGCGGCGTCCAACCGTCCGTCCCTGGTTAGCGCAGTCGGCTCCGAACTAATGGTCGGAGCGGACTCCTGAGCGGCACCCTAGGCGTTGTCTGGCGGCAGAGCTAGGTCATGCCCATCGAGACAGTGCGGCGCACTCGGCCGTGGCTCGAATCCGTCGAAAATCAAGTCCCCGCGAATGTCGGTCGTGTAGTTTAAGCTTCCAAACCCGACCTGATGGCCAGGGGTGTAGCTTTCGATCTGCTCCAGATGGCCAAACGAGTTGGCCCGCAGTGCAAAGCCGCCGAATACAAAGATCTGTCCGGGGAGAAAGGTCTCGCCCTGGACCGCGTCGTGGTTGATGATCGAAGAAGCCATCGGGCCTAAAGGCGACGACACGGAGGAACTCTCAATGAAAGCACCAATGTCGGTGTCAAAACTAGCAGATCTCGGGTAGGGGGTCCCAAACTGTGCGTCTAGGCGGACGGTAACAGGAGACAAGGGACACGATGTTTTTACCCAGGTTCGGGCCACGCCGCCCCGGCCACGACTCCGGCGACGACCTCGAATCCGGCCAGATCCAGATCGAGCCCAGCATGGTTGACTTTCCCCGACCCCCGAAATCGTCTAAGTCTTTTTCTGCATTAAAATTGTTGCATGTTCATTGCATCACATCTTCGCAACCGTAGCTCCGTTTTGGGTGTGTGATATACCGAATTGTTCGTCTCAAAGAGTACATCATTTCATTACATTGCAGCATTTACATTTGAGCTCATCGTGATGCTCGAAATGCTGTTGGAAGAGGGCTTCATACTGTTAGTTTCAGATTCTTATCAGCACGAGCTCTTTTGTCATTTTTGCCATGATTGATGTGTGCATCCTATGAGGTTGATCCCTAAATGTGTTTTGAACTAGGCTATGTCTTCTTTACAGAGGTGCTTACCATGTATTTTTGTGATCAATGTGGTGACTAGCACAAGCATGCAAACTAGGCTTCGTGATAATGCTGATTTTAGGTCCTGTTCTGCTGTAATTTTGATGCCATGTAAACATATTGCTACAGAGAGATCCATGCATAATTTGAGATACTTCAGTAAGGGTGTTTTGAAAACATGGTTATGCTCTAATCCATGGTCCTGGTTGCAATTATGGAGTAGTCTAGCATGTCATTTTCGTGCTCTACTTTTGCTTCAAAATGTTTCCTGGCAGATTGTTTACATATTATTCAATTTGGCCAAGGTTGTTGTAGTTGGTCCGGATATGCTATGATGTTGTTTCTTGCCATGTATAGCTTCTATGACATGTCTTCTTGATGGATGTATGCTTAGTTTATCATAAAATGCTCTGTAGTGAGTGCATCGAGCTCATGAAGGTGCCTTCGTAATTATTCCAATGCCATGCTTTGTTTGCTGAAATATGTTAACGAAACTTGCTATGTTTACGTGGGTGCCATCATATTTTCTGATCCTTTTTGGCTTATGGTCAGTAAGGGACTTTTGATCTATGCTTTGAGTAGATTCATGCCATGTCTTACTTTGCTATTATAAGTTCCTGTAGCATGTTGATAACCTGCTCTGAACATTGCTTCGTGCTGCTGTTTATGCCATGTCCAGGCTGATAATTTTCTGCACTTTCTCCATGCTTGTTTGAACCTGTTATGGTGTGAACTAGCCGTAGCTCAGTGTTCCTCTTTTGTAAAGCATCTCCTGTAGATCACTGTCATATGCTTTGTTTTTATGTTGGGGTGCTGTAGCATAGTTTCTTGTTGCATGCTAAGTAGCATCATGCTGTTAAACGCAGCTTGGTGCCATACTTGTCTTGCTTGCCATTTGCAAACCGTGCATCCGTTCCCGATGATCTTTATATCGATTTCAACCGAAAATCATCTCATCTTTCCAGTGGTATACTTGGTTTGCCAAGTTGATGCCTTGTTCATCCTTTTTTCCTCCCGAAGCACGCATATGCATTGCATATCACATCTCGCATATCATGACATGTTTTGCATCATGTTGCTTGTGCATTGCACCGTGATTTATTGTGGTTCCTTGCTTGTGTTCTTGCTTTGGGTAGAGCCGGGAGACGAGTACGTGCACGAGGAACCTGTTGAGTACGCTTACGAGGATCCAGCCTTCGACAACTCTGAGAACCTTGCAGGCAAGATGACCATACCTTCGAAATCATTTCTATCTTTGCTTGCTAGTATTTGCTCTTTCGCTATGTTAGCCCTACCTGCCACTGTTTACCATGCCTACATATTGCCATGTTAAACCTCTAACCATCCTGTCCTAGCAAACCCTTTGTCTGGCTATGTCACCGCTTTTGCTCAGCCCCTCTTATAGCATTGTTAGCTGCAGGTGAAGATGAAGGTTGTTCCAGGTCGGAACGTGGTTATTTTGGGATATCACAATATCTCATGTTTAATTTAAAGCACCTTATATACTTGGCAAAGGGTGGAAGGCTCGGCCTTATGTCTGGTGACTTGTTCCAGTCTTGCCGCCCTAGTTTCCGTCATACCGGTGTTATGTTCCTTGATTTTGCGTTCCTTACACAGTTCGGTGATTTATGGGACCCGCTTAACAGTTCGCTTTGAATAAAACTCCTCCAGCAAAGCCCAAACTTGGTTTTACCATTTGCCATCTAAGCCCTTTTCCCTTGGGTTTTCGCGAGCCCAAGGGTCA
>NC_041381.1:16385844-16418226 GCF_002162155.2 Triticum dicoccoides | reverse complement strand
CAACCTAAGCGATGTCCGGCGTCCCCTGGGCAACCAGGGTCTATACCAACCCGACGTCTTGCTCATCCGTTGTGCCCTGAGAACGAGATATGCGCAGCTCCTATCGGGATTTGTCGGCGCATCGGGTGGCTTTGCTGGTCTTGTTTTACCGTTGTCAAAATGTTTTGCGAACCGGGATTCCGAGACTGATCGGGTCTTCCCGGGAGAAGGTCTATTCCTTCGTTGACCGTGAGAGCTTGTGATGGGCTGAGTTGGGACACCCCTGTAGGGTATATGATCTTTCGAAAGCTGTGCCCGCGGTTATGAGGCAGATGGGAATTTATTAATGTCCGATTGTAGATAACTTGACACTTGACCTCTTTAAAATGCATCAACCGTGTGTGTAGCCATGATGGTCTCTTCTCGGCGGAGTCCGGGAAGTGAACACGGTTTGTGTTATGCTTGACGTAAGTAGTTTCAGGATCACTTCTTGATCACTTTTAGCTTCTCGACCGCCGCGTTGCTTCTCTTCTCGCTCTCATTTGCATATGTTAGCCACCATATATGCTTAGTGCTTGCCGCAGCTCCACCATATTACACCTTACCTTCCTATGAGCTTAAATAGTCTTGATCTCGCGGGTGTGAGATTGCTGAGTCCTCGTGGCTCACAGATTCTACCAAAACAGATGCAGGTGCCGAGGATACTGGCGCAGATGGCGCAACTGAGCCGAAGTGGGAATTTGATGAGGCCCTTGGTCATTACTATGTATCGTTTCCAGATGATCAGTAGAGGTGCCCAGTTGGGACGATCGGGGATCTAGCATTTGGGGTTGTCTTCTTTTCATTTGAACTTGACCGTAGCCGGTCTATGAGTGTATTTTGAATGATGTATGATCTTAATTTATGTATTGTGTGAAGTGGCGATTGTAAGCCAACTCTCTTTATCCCATTCTTGTTCATTACATGGGATTGTGTGAAGATGACCCTTCTTGCGACAAAACCACCATGCGGTTATGCCTCTAAGTCGTGCTTCGACACGTGGGAGATATAGCCGCAGCGTGGGTGTTACACCAAGGGCCTCTCGGGCAGCGATTTCCTCGATGAGTATTCCACTGCACCCACGCCTTCCGTTAAATCTGGGGAAGAGAATTCATCACCACCACCACTCTCTCGTTTTTTATTTTGTTACTCATGCAGTTATGAAAGTTAGAGCACATACATGCTTTATTTTACTTCATTTCATACAGGGCATTCTATAATTACTAAGAACTGATTTGTTGAAGTGTGCCTCCCTATTTTGTCCAGATAACTACTTCAGGTTAGGCGGGTGAATTAAAAAGGGTAACCATAGATATATGGTCTAGCATCACGAGGTTCAGGTTCCTGCCGTTGATCAACCGTTGCTCCGGTCGAGGTGGGTTATGCTTGATTATGTTCTTCTTTGTATTTTTGTTCATGGCCTACACTGGTGTTATCATCTATTCTGTTACAAAAATTTCAATGGCTTAGTTTCATGTCCCAGTACCACTTGAAGTACAACTAAGTACCTTCTGACAGGACAACAATGTATGTATTTACCTATGGTTATTGTTTCCTATAAGAAACATGATCATCTCACCTTGGTTTCTCCTGTATCTGACTTGGGACAGTTTTATGTGAGATTTGTTTTGCATTTTCTGTGTGTGTGGATGCTTAGCTATTTGGTTCAGTTAGAGATTAAAGAAGACTGAAATTATGGGCTCGCAGCGAGGATTGCTTTGTCCAACCTGCACAAGAATGCCAAGAAGGCCTTCTCGGAGACGTAAGCCACGACGCATGTTTCTCCCATGATTTCCTTCGGTTGGATTTCATGGATTTAGGTGTTGAAAAATTATTGGTTGTGGATGCAGGATTAAGGACATGTACCTGCACTACAATGAGAGATCTGGGCTGGTTCTTTGTGGCTTCCAAAATTGAAATGTTTGTTCGGAAGTTAGTTTAGTTTTTTGTTATGGATTGATAGCTTCTCACATGTACCATCCTCTTAGACCTTTAGATTTCCAAAGAAACTAAATGAAGATATCGTGGTATGGTCTCAATGAAGAATCGGTATCTATGTTAAAGCTTTCCATGCTTTATATTTTCTCTGAAATTTGATCTTGAAGAATCATGTATCTATGTTAGATCCGGTGAGAAAAGGCGGCTTCCAAGCAGAGGATGCGGGAGTGTTGGCCACATTTGGTTTTCGACTTGAGTGTCTAAATATTCTCACCATACTTGGCTCCCTCTCGGCCTTTGCGCCATTGGCGCAACAAATCATCTAGTACAGATAACAACTCTACTGCCAGTCAAATATCGGAGGACCAGTCCAAGGGTGCAGATAAGAAAACTAGTAAAAAGAGCTTCACTCGCCTTAGGATGATGTGACTGCTTTGGAGGAATCTCACCTTGTTGCGTGAGAGAAAGAAAAGGTTGATATATCAAACTAATTTCAGATCAACCTACCCAAGAATTCCAGGTGATCACGGTGTGGGGAATGGGTGGTCTTGGAAAAACCACTCTAGTCAAAGATATCTACCAAAACCAAGAGCTGAGTAGCATGTTTCAGAAGCGTGCTTCGATCATAGTTATGGGTCCCTTCAGTCTCTAAGGTCTTCTTAGAAGCTTCATTATGCAACTAGATAGAGAATCTTCTGAAAAATAGGATGTGGTGGGTTTGATGGGCAGCACAAAGAACAAATTACTATTGATGCCACTTGAAGAATTGATCAAGGAACTGGCAAGGATTTTGGATAGAAAGAGGTGCTTGATTGTTCTTGATGATGTATCATTTACTACCGAATGGAACATGATAATACCAATTTTCCATGGAATGGAAAATACAAGCCGAATCATACAAGGGTAAGAATTATTGCTGAACATTGTTCAGAGAAAAAAGAACACATATACATGCTCAAAGATCTAGAATACAAGGATGCCCTTTAGCTCTTCACTAAAAAGGTACTCAATGACAAAGTATTATCATGCTTATTTTTATGTCTCACAGTCATGCGCCCTAGGTATTTTTTTTCAGTCATATTAGCTCTATTTTGAACGTAATTTGATCTGCCACACATCCTCTCTCTCTCTCTCTCTCTCTCTCTCGCTCTCTCTCCAGTCTAGGCCATTGCTCTTTACTGGGAGTAATTCAGCCGTTCCAACATTGCTGTATTTCATTACTACCAACATTATTTTACAAATTACTTATGTGCCGGGCAACCATATATATGCTTACCATGTTGGTGCAAATCTTGTTACGAAGGCAGGTTCAGATATTGCATTAGTTATTAGCTTCATGCATTAGTTGAGAAGGTTAGCTCGTACGTGCACGTGACTGCAACGTGCAGATTGATACGCGCTAAGTAGTTGATTCCTAGCTGAATAATAGGGCCATGCAGCGTGAGTTTGTTCACGACTTGGCGTAGTATACTTGTACTTTCTGTTAGATAGCTAGGCCACCGCAAGCGGCTCGTGGGATGGCATGGCTGCATGTTTGCGTGATGGCAACACCACGACGATCAGGTGGACGTGGGATGGCACGGCCAACTTACCCGTTCTGAGCTGGTTTTACGTTTCAGTTCTGCTAGTGTATAATAAGAGAAGAAAGAAAGAAAAGGGGCAAGCAGTTGCGCCTCGCAAAATACTGGTGTCTTTGTGTTCCTCTCTCTTGCTCGTCTCCATCGTGTCCGCGTGTCTACTCCGGCCTGTGATCCAACATACCATTTGGTTGGTCCTTTGCTCAGTCAATTTGGACAACTAAGAAGCAAATGCATTCATGATTGGCAAATCCTAATCACTCCCATCAAATCAAACTGATTAGTCACTGATCCACTCACGGACCCACCAGCCATCTTGCATTCCTATAGTTGCTCCATTCCGTATGACACAATGTTTGATGAATAATTTGAGTAGAAATTGATTAATCTCAAGGCCCACGCATTTCAATAAGTACATTAAAATATTTCTCCCATCCTTAGCTAATTATAGCAATACTAAATAACTTCATCACTTGAATTTTACGTATTCAAAGAGACTAGAGATTTGGACACACAATATCCCGAGCTGGTTGAACATGCAGAACTAATTTTAAAGAAGTGTGGCTGACTCCCTCTTGCAATAGTCACCATAGGTGGCTTCTTGGCTAGCCAACCTGAAAAACCTTTGGAATGGAGGAAATTAAATGATCATATCAGCGCCGAGTTGGAGATCAATCCAGAGCTTGGGACTGTAAGGACTGTCCATATGAGAAGCTATTGTGGAAAATAGGTTGAAGCGTCTCTACTCCCGTGCAGGGAGCCGTGTGATCTTATATTGATTGTGGAGAGACCCATCTCTCGGTAGGTTACATGATACGCTAGTTGGACTACCACCGAGATTTTACAGGGAGGTTTAAAGGAATAGTGAGAGATAGAGATAAACTCCAACTAAACTATCCTATAGAAGACTTGGCGCACAAGGCCACACTTGGTGTACATAGCCAAACAACGAACATGTTTAACACCTTCCCTTAATCAAAACTTAACTATGTTGAGATTACGCTTGAATTCTTCAGAGAGTCTTGTAGGCAGCGCTTTTGTAAACCCATCAGCAACTTGATCTCTTGAATGCACAAACCAGATATCCAACTCTTTTTTGGCAACTCTCTCCCTCACAAAGTGAGAAACAATCTTGATATGTTTGGTCCTTGCATGAAAAACATGATTAGCAGATCAATACGTAGCACCAAAATTGTCACACCAAAGACAAGGAGTTGGAGTGTGATGTATCCCAAGTTCTCTCAGCATGGACTTCACCCAAATAATCTCTGAAGTTGCATCTGCTAGTGCCTTGTATTCTGCTTCAGTGCTTGACCTCGAAACTGTGGGTTGTTTCCGTGCATGCCATGCGATTAGGTTAGGTCCAAATACCACAACAAAACCACCAGTTGAGCGTCTGTCATCTGCGCATCCTGCCCAATCAGAGTTAGAGAAAGCACTAACAAGAGTGGACGGTGACTTGTTAAATGTTAACCCAACACTTAACGTATCCTTCTCATATCTTAGTATGCGTTTTGCTGCAGTCCAATGCGCAGTGGTAGGTGCATCAAGAAACTGACAAACTTTGTTAACAGCAAAGGAAATATCAGGCCTTGTAAGAGTCAAATACTGCAGTGCACCTACCAAGCTTGTGTACCTAGTGCCATCCTCTTGACTCAAGGGGCTCACCTTCTACAAGAGACAGTTTTTCTGTGTTGGACAATGGTGTTGATGACGGTTTGCAACCCTGCATTCCAATTCTACTTAAAACATCGGTGGCATACTTTTCCTGAGAAAGATGAAGACCACCTTCCCTATTCCTCTTGACCTCAATACTAAGACAGAAGTGCAAATCTCCTAGGTCCTTGAGAGCAAACTCTGAATTTAAATCCTTCAGCAGAGTTGTAACTGCCTCACTTGATGAGCTTGTAACAATGATATCATCAACATATATAAGCACAAATATGGATGTATTTGACTTATTGTAAATAAACAATGATGTATCAGATTTTGAAGGAGAAAACCGAGTGCTTGTAACTTGGAACTCTACCTAGAGTACCATGCCTTAGGAGCTTGCTTCAGTCCATAGAGGGATTTATCAAGCCTGCATACAAAGGAGGGTTTATTTCTATCTTCAAAACCAGGAGGTTGCTTCATGTCCACTTCCTCTTCCAGAACACCATGAAGAAACGCATTCTGCACATCTAGCTGTCTGAGACTCCATCCTTTGGATACAACAATGGACAAATCAAGACGTATGGTGGCAGCTTTAACAACATGACTAAATGTGTCCTCATGGTATATGCCATACCTTTGTTTGAATCCTTTTGCAAGAAGTCTAGCCTTGTAACGGTCTATGGTGCCATCTGACTTTTTCTTTATTCTGAACACCCATTTACAGTCAATCAAATTTTTACCTTTATGTGGTGGGACCAAGTGCAATGTTCTATTTTTCTAAAGTGCTTGGAACTCTTCTTCCATGGATTTCCTCCACCTTGAATCTTTACATGCTTCTTGGAACATACTAGGTTCTCATGTGGAACAAGTTAGACCAAACTTGATCTTATAATTAACAGGTTGAATTACCCCTGCTCGTAACCTTGTACATGGTGGAGTTTGTGCTGCTTGAGGTGTCACAACTGAAGCTGGCACACAAGATCCAGGAGACAGATCCACAGCAGAGAATCCTGAGGTACTGTTTTCACCAGCATGATCTTCTGTGGCCGGAGTTAGGGATGATGCAGCAGCAGCCGAAATAGAAGATCCGGCCGCACCAGACAACGCTCCAGCCCCACGCGCCTCTGTATCTTGGTGGTGGGGCATGCCCTAGGCTGATTGGCGAGTCGCACGCCTGATGTAGACCTATGGGGTCGTGCCGAACCGGCCAGCCGGCTGGTCTGCGGATGGCGACGCGCGCATGTGGGGCTCCTGGCCTACAACACCCCACCTATCGGACGAGGGTTGGCTGGGGGTGTGTGAAGGAGTATTTTGGAGGGGATTGCGCCAGCTCTGGCGCTGCCGATCCCGAGGAGGATCTTGCCACCACCTTGTCACGTTGCGCGCACATAAAATGAATTCTGCTTTGAGTGATTTCTTCACCGTTTTTACCAAATTTTTGCCTGCTGCTTCCGTATCTTATCCTACAGCACCAGAAGACTCATTGCCACGGTTAGATGCATTAGTCATATGATCAATATAATTGTCATCCCCTTGCTGAAAACTGGTTAAATTGGAGGGTAATAGGAGTATTTCTTTGCGAAGCAAGGCACCGGTACTAGGATGTCGATGAGCAAAGGGGAAAACAGTTTCATCAAAGACGACATTGATACGTCTCCAACGTATCTATAATTTTTTATTGCTCCATGCTATAGTATCTTCTGTTTTGGACATTATTGGGCTTTATAATTCAATTTTCTATTATTTTGGGGACTATCCTATTAACCGGAGGCCCAGGTCAGAATTGCTGTTTTTTGCCTATTTCAGAGTTTCGCAGAAAAAGAATATCGAATGTAGTCCAAATGGAATGAAACCTTCGGGAATGTGATTTTTGGAACGAACATGATCCAGGAGACTTGGACCCTTCATCAAGGAAGCTTCCAGGAAGCCACGAGGTAGGGGGCGCGCCTACCCCCCCAGGTGTGCCCTCCATCCTCGTGGGCCCCATGTTGCTCCACCGACGTACTCCTTCCTCCTATATATACCTACGTACCCCGAAATGATCAGATACGGAGCCAAAAATCTAATTCCACGGCCGCAACCTTTTGTACCCACGAGATCCCATCTTGGGGCCTGTTCCAGAGCTCCGCCGGAAGGGGCATCGATCACGGAGGGCTTCTACATCAACACCATAGCCTCTCCGATGAAGTGTGAGTAGTTTACCTCAGACCTTCGGGTCCATAGTTATTAGCTAGATGGCTTCCTCTCTCTTTTTGGATCTCAATACAATGTTCTCCCCCCCTCTTGTGCAGATCTATTCGATGTAATCTTCTTGTGCGGTGTGTTTGTTGAGATCGATGAATTGTGGGTTTATGATCAAGTTTATCTATGAACAATATTTGAATCTTATGAATTCTTTTATGTATGACTTGGCCTACTAGATTGATCTTTCTTGCAATGAGAAGTGCTTAGCTTTGGGTTCAATCTTGCGGTGTCCTTTCCTAGTGATAGTAGGGGTAGCAAGGCACGTATTGTATTGTTGCCATCGAGGATAACAAGATGGTTTTTTTATCATATTGCATGAATTTATCCCTCGACATCATGTCATCTTGCTTAAGGTGTTACTCTGTTCTTATGAAATTAATACTCTAGATGCATGCTGGATAGTGGCCGACGTGTGGAGTAATAGTAGTAGATGCAGGCAGGAGTCGGTCTACTTGTCTTAGATGTCATGCCTATATACATGATCATACCTAGATATTCTCATAACTATGCTCAATTATGTCAATTGCTCAACAGTAATTTGTTCACCCACCGTAAAATACTTATGCTCTTGAGAGAAGCCTGTCGGTGTCAAAACCGGCGGATCTCAGGTAGGGGGTCTCGAACTGTGCGTCTAGGCAGATGGTAACAGGAGACAAGGGACACGATGTTTTTACCCAGGTTCGGGCCCTCTCGGTGGAGGTAAAACCCTACTCCTGCTTGATTAATATTGATGGTATGGGTATTACAAGAGTTGATCTACCACGAGATCAGAGAGGCTAAACCCTAGAAGCTAGCCTATGGTATGATTGTTGTTCGTCCTACGGACTAAAACTCTCTAGTTTATATAGACACCAGAGAGGGCTAGGGTTACACAAAGTCGGTTACAATGGGAAGAGATCTTCATATCGTATCGCCAAGCTTGCCTTCCACGCTAAGGAAAGTCCCTATCCGGACACGGGACGAAGTCTTCAATCTTGTATCTTCATAGTCCGGGAGTCCGGCCAAAGGTCATAGTCAGGCCATCCGGACACCCCCTAATCCAGGACTCCCTCAGTAGCCCCTGAACCAGGCTTCAATGACGACGAGTCCGGTGCGCAAATTGTCTTCGGCATTGCAAGGCGGGTTCCTCCTCCGAATACTTCATAGAAGATGTTTGAACACAAGGATAGTGTCCGGCTCTGCAAAAATAAGTTCCACATGCCACCGTAGAGAGAATAATATTTACACAAATCTAATCTGCTGACGTATTCTGTGGCGTGACATCATGCCACGGCCTAGCCTTTATTCATTTTACCATTCCACCTCAGCGCGCTTAGCGAGGCGGTTTCCTTGGCACGTCTTGTCGAAGCAGAGATCGTGTCCCCTTATTCTGGGATTCTCATAGATACGGGCGTGGGTAACCCAACCGCGCCATTAACCGCGGCGCTTGGGAGGTAAGCGAGTTTTGTCAGGCCGGTGGGGGCTTGTAGCTTCGGCCGCTCATATAAGGGGATAAGGATCTACCCTTTCCATTTACGCCTTCTTCCTTCTTTGCTTATCCCCACCTGTGTACTCGAGCTCCAGCGCCCAAGCCCGCACATCTCGCCTTGACCTACTCCAACCATGTCCAGAGCGGGAGGCAAGTGGATGGCCTCCTCCGTCACGGAGGGGCACATCAAAAGGTTGCGAAAAGCCGGATACCTGCACAACAACATTGCGCACCGGCTTCCAGACGAGGGGCAGCTCATCCCCACCCCTAGGCCCCATGAGAGGGTTGTATTTCTACCCCATTTCCTCCGCGGACTGGGCTTTCCTCTTCACCCGTTCATCCGGGGGCTCATGTTCTATTATGGCCTGGACTTCCATGATCTGGCCCCAAACTTCATCCTCAACATCTCGGCATTTATCATCGTGTGCGAGGCCTTCCTCCGCATCGAGCCCCATTTTGGCCTATGGTTGAAGATTTTTAGCGTCAAGCCGAAGGTCGTGAGCGGATGCCAAGCGGAGTGCGGAGGCGCCATGGTGGGCAAGATAGCCAATGTTACATGGCTCGAGGGCGCCTTCGTAGAGACCATCAAAGGGTGGCAATCGGGGTGGTTCTATATCACCGAGCCGCGTGACCCTGAATGGGCAGCAGCCCCCGAATTCCGATCTGGCATCCCCACGAGGCTCACATCTTGGAAAGAGACGGGCCTGTCGTGGGGCAACCCAGCAGAAGTGACCAGACTTCAAACCTGCATCAAGGACCTGATCGGCAGGAAAGTTAAACTCGTCACCGTGGTCCAGGTCATGCTCTTCCGCCGGATTCTCCCATGTCAACGACGGGCTTTCAATTTGTGGGAGTTCGACCCGGCCCAGCACCAAACTCTGTCCCGGCTTTTCGACACAAATCATGAAGATGCCAGGAAGGTGCTATTCAAGAGCTCCGAGGTCCCCCCTCCCGTCACCGAGGATCGCGGATTCTGCGCCAAGCGCCAAGCCAGCACGGTGAGATTATTTTTCCCATTCGGGATATTTTGTTTTCCATAGTTTGACTCTATGCGGGATCAAAACTCCCTTACCTTTGACAGGACGGGCTGAAGAAGTCCGGGCAGGTCAACTGTCCGGCTCCTTTGCCCGAAGACCCAGCGGATGCTCGTCTAACCAAGATGTTGGTTCCGGCACCCCACGTGGTGCCGGAGAAGAAGGCCAAGAAGAAGAACACGGGGACTCAAAAGAGCTCCCACGCCTCGTGGTGTCGGATTCTTCGCCTGACAGCCCCGAAGCCCCCTCCGCCTCTGAAGACGAGGAGGAGGAAGAAGAAGAAGAGGCCCCTCCCCCTCCAACGGGGGAAGGAAAGAAAAGGAAGGCCGCCCCAACTAGGGAGGCCGGAGGGTCCAAGAAGGGGAAAACCCTTCTACCGGACTACGCCTCCGATGCAGAAGACGGCGGGGAGGAATGGCCATCCAGGGTCAAGCCCGTGGCAAAATCGTAAGTGTCTAGATACCCGAATAACTTATGGCACCCCTCTATTATTCGATAGCTTCTGACGCCAGATTTTAATTATGCAGTCCACCCAGAGCTCAGCTCGGTGATTCATTGAGCGGCTCCCTGAATTTGTCGGATGTGAATAGCGCTTCACTTCCTACGGCTTCCTCCCCGCTCCCTGCGGACGACACCGAGGCGGGGTCCCAAAAGGGACCGAACCAGGAGGAGATGGTCCTGGAGGTGCCCCAAGGCGACCTCCCGGACTCCAGGACAAAAGGTGGCAAAGCCTTAGAGGGATCTAAGTCCGGCCCAGGGCCGGACACTGCTCCGGAACCACCAACGGTTCCAGAGTCCGACAGGCGGCGCCTTCATAAGAAGGGCGAGCCTACGCCGCCGGTGACCTCTGTCCATCCGGAGGCGCCTGACAATTTGCTGGAGACGCTTAATGGCGCCTCCATCGACGAGGAACACCGCACTGTTATGAGTGCGGTGATTCAAAAGGTCCAGTCCGCCAAAAGCGGGCTGACAGGAGCCTGTACAAGTCTGTTTACAGGCTTTGAGGTATGTGTTCAAAACATATAAAAATGTTACCGCATAGACAGTAGCCCCTGGTGCTCGGTTCGGCGTTTGGAAAAGAAAAGCCGAGCTGAGGATCTAAAAAGATATATGCAGGAGTCTAATAAAAATATGTTGATATGGGAATGCAGGCTGCGCTGCAGACCTCTGCCGCACTGACTGCGGAGGTCAATGCATTGAAGTGAAGCCTCGAGCGGTCCGAGAGCGAGCTCGGCCGTGCCAAGAAGCAGCTCGAGGACAAGGAGGGTATGTAATACCGTATGTAAATGTATATAGAGATACTTGGTTGCAAATAATGACAGGACCAACTTAAATGTTGTAGGGGCCACGGCCGAGGTGGCGACCCTGAAGGAGGCGGTCTCCAAGGCCAAAAACAGTGCGGCCCTAGAGCGCGTCGAGCGAGAGAAGCAGGAGGCGCGGGTGGCAGTGGTGCGGCAAGAGCTCCAGGCTCTCGTGGCAAAACACGAGAGTTTGGAGCGTGACTCGAAGACTCGAGAGTCCGAGCTCGCATTGGCGCTGGAGAGTGCCAAAAATGCTAAGGCCGAAGCCCAGAAGTCCCTCCAGGAGATCGAGGCGATGAAGAAAATAGCGGCGGGTAAGGCATTTTTTATGCAAAGCAAGAATATAAAAGTTAATTATCTGGTACTTACCCGAATCCGGAGCTCTCCAGGAGCGTTCGCCGATCTGCCCCGTAGTGTGTCTGATGCCGCCGCATTCTACCGGGCCGAAGAGGGGAGCTCGACGAAAAAAGTGTTCTGGTCTCAGTATGCTGAGGCCGAACATCCGGTGCCCCAGAGCGACCAGCTGAAGCAGCTGGTCGAGCTCCACAAGGTGGCCAAACAGGCCATGAAGGGCCTCATAGCTTGGCTGTAGCCTGGAGAAGCCATGCCTGGGAGCTACTTCGGTCTGGTGCGGCGGCTGGTGGACGCGTGTCCGTGGATTGAGGTGCGGCGGTCAAGTGCTCTATCTATATCAAAGGTGCCCGTCGGGCCCTTGGCCGTGCTAAAGTGCACTGGGGCAAGCTGGACGCTGAGAAGCTTTTGACGGACGCGCCCCCGCCGGGCAAGGAGTATCGCACGCCCAAGGTGTATTATAAGGGCATCCTGAAGGGTGCTTGCCGTATAGCGGACGAATGCACTAAAGATGTAATTTTTGAGTAGGCTCGCATCTATTATCCTGTACGCTGAAAACTTTGTTCATATGCGCTAAGCAACGCTTGTTAATGTAAAATATTACCTTCTGTGCGGCCGTTTATCAAATCTGAGAGATGCAAGTCGTCGGCTTCGACCCCCATGCCACGAGTGCTGGGGTGTTTGGGATAAACCTGAGCGCTCTTGTTCCCATTCTTGGGTCCATCTAGGGAGGCGCTCAGCACAACGAACCAGGCCGTTGGACTTATAATGCTTTATCACACTCACTTAGCCATAGAATTCTATAATTTTAAATTTCCGCGAAGCCCCTAGTATTCGGAAGACCGAGTTCGGGGCGCTATCCACGCCTAGGCCGGATAAGTCCGGTTCCTCGCTCTAAGCGGCATAAGTCTTTAAGGACTCGAAAAACCTCGCGAACAGCGACCGGTCTCTCACACTATCATGACGGTCAGTTTTAGCTTTCTCTACTGAGGTGTTAACCCAGCTCAACTGGGGCACAATCGCAGTAGTTCTCCCAGCACTACCTTAGCCAACATTGCGGAACGTAAGGTACCAAAACATGGGAGCCGGGCAAACCCAACTATTGACCAAAGACATGATTCGGAGCCGATGCATATAGTGCTATAAGTTCGGGGTGCCGCACTCATAAGAGTGTTCGGTCTTCTCACACCATGTTGTGGGGTGCTTTAGCCCCTGGTGTATTGGCCGTACCAAAGTGTACGGTTGCATAATGTCATGACTGAACATATTTGTATAAAAATAGATGAATACAATAATAGATAAGAGCTATGTATTGTTTATTAAAAAAGAGCTGCTATGAAGGCAGAACGATACAAAATAGTGCGATAAGCAAGGGATGGGATTATTTGACATGTCCCCCTCCAGGGGCAAGCTGCGTAAATTTAAGCAAAACGGGTATTTAGCTCGTTATAGAGACCACCTGGACATATGACGCAGCTTGTTCGCGCCCTGGCTGTTGCATCGTGTGTTCGGCGAGTTTATTGCCGGGCAGGCCTTCTGAATAGTTGGGTCCTGAAAGTATACAAAAAAACGGCGGAATAGGGATCCCCTAAGTGCGGTTGAGCCGCATTCTGGGCGTGCCTTAGTTGTGCCCCTCCCCTTATGCCCATGGTATTTTCAAAGCGTAATTATGTACACGTGGTACCGATATAACCGTCTGGCAAGGGCTGGGGTTGGGGCCGCACTGCTATGCTTGCTCGGAACGTGCCAGCCGGCTTTGTTGGAGGTTGCTTCGGGCGCGCTTGACGTTGTCTGGACGTTTAACACCCGGATTGGGGAGATGCCTTGAGAGGTTGCTCTGTACTTCCGTCGCCAGGGCCGCTGTGTGCTCCTCCGTTCGGAGAGAGTGTTCAGTGTTTCCATTTACCGTAATGACTCCGCGAGGACCTGTCATATTGAACTTGAGATATGCATAGTGCGGCACCGCATTGAATTTTGCAAATGCGGTTTGTCCGAGCAGGGCGTGATAGCCACTGCGGAATGGGACTATGTCGAAGATTAACTCTTCGCTTTGGAAATTATCCGGGGATCCGAAGAGCACTTCGCGTGTAACCGAGCCTGTACAGCTGGCTTCTACACCTGGTATGATGCCTTTAAAGGTTGTCTTTGTGGGGTTAATCCGTGAGGGATCTATACCCATTTTTTGCACTGCATCCTGATAAAGTCGGTTCAGGCTGCTGCCGCCGTCCATAAGGACTTTAGTGAGGTGAAATCCGTCAATGATTGGGTCTAGGACCAATGCGGCGAATCCGCCGTGACAGATGCTAGTGGGGTGGTCCCGTCAATCAAAGGTGATCGGGCAGGAGGACCATGGGTTGAACTTTGGGGCGACTGGCTCCAACGCATAGACGTCCTTGAGGGCACGCTTCCGCTCCCTTTTGGGGATGTGGGTTGCGTATATCATGTTCACCGTCCGCACTTGCGGGGGGAAGCCCTTCTGTCCTCTGTTGTTCGGCGGCCGGGGCTCCTCCCCGTCATCGCTAAGCAGCCCCTTGTCTCTGGTTTTGGCACTTAACTTGCCTGCCTGCTTGAACACCCAACAGTCCCTGTTGGTGTGGTTGGCTGGTTGTTCGGGGGTGCTGTGTATCTGGCACAAGTGATCGAGTATCCGGTCTAAGTTGGTTGGCTGGTTGTTCGGTTCTTTTGAATGGCTTCTTCCGTTGACCGGGTTTAGAGCCTTTGAATCCGGCATTTACTGTCGTATCCTTAGTATTGTCGCCATTAATGTGTCGCTTGTGCTTGTTGCGACGTGACCTGCCATTGTTGTCCTTGGTATCCGAATTATCAGGGCTCTTGGTTATGTTATTGCTACGAGCTAGCCAGCTGTCTTCGCCCGCGCAGAAGCAGGTCATGAGTGTCGTGAGGGCTGCCATAGATTTCGGCTTTTCCTGTCCTAGGTGTCGGGCAAGCCATTAGTCTCGGATGTTGTGCCTGAAGGCAGCAAGGGCCTCGGCGTCCGGATAGTCGACTATTTGATTTTACTTGGTTAGGAACCGTGTCCAGAATTGCCTGGCCGATTCCTCTGGTTGCTGGATTATGTGGCTTAGGTCATCGGCATCTGGTGGACGCACGTAAGTGCCCTGGAAGTTGTCAAGGAATGCGGATTCCAGATCCTCCTAGCAACTAATTGACTCTGCTGGCAGGCTGTTAAGCCAATGTCGATCTGGTCCTTTAAGCTTGAGCGGGAGGTATTTGATGGCGTATAGATCATCACCACGGGCCATGTGGATATGAAGGAGGTAATCCTCGATCCATACCGCGGGATCAGTTGTGCCGTCATATGATTCAATGTTTACGGGCTTGAAACCCTCGGGGATTTGATGATCCATTACTTCGTCTGTGAAGCATAGTGGGTGTGCGGCGCCCCTGTACTGGGCTATATCGCGGCGCAGCTCAGATGAGCTTGGTCTTTTGTATTCGGCCTGGCCGTATTTATCATATTCAGTGTGACGGTTATCATCACGTGATGTGGGGCGCCCACGCGATCCGTAGATCGATCTTGTTTGCCTTGCCTTGTCCTCCAGTATATCTCGCGGGTCTGTTGCGTCTCCCCGTACTCTGTTATGTTTTGAGCGATGCCAGGGTGTGGCTTGGGTTGAGGGCCCGAAGGTCTCTCTGTCGCGGCCACGGGCTGGCCGATCGTGCGCATCGTATGCTGGTAATGTAGGTCTAGTTGCTTCCTCCTCAAGTTGGGGTAGCAGCTTCGCTTTGGGTAGCTCTTGGAGGGGCGCTCGAGTTTATACTCTTCGGCCGCCAGGACTTCGGTCCATCTGTCGGCTAGCAAGTCTTGGTCAGCTCTAAGCTGCTGCTGTTTTTTCTTGAGGCTGCGTGCCGTGGCCATAAGCCTGCGTTTGAAACGCTCTTGTTCGACGGGATCCTCTGGCACGACGAATTCATCGTCGTCGAGGCTTGCCTCGTCTTCGGAGGGAGGCATATAGTTGTCGTCCTCAACCTCTCTGTCGGTCGCTCTCTCATGAGGGTTGGCTCCTTCGCCCTCCTGCACTGAATCCTGCTGCGGGGGGTTATCTTCGGCACTGTCCGGCGTGTTGTTATCTCCGGTGCCGGATTCGCCGTTCTTGCTTTGGTGGGATTTAGAGCGGCGCCGCTGACGTCGGCGCTTGGGTTGCTTCTTGGAGGGGTGATCCTCCGTTTTTCCTAGACATCCCCTGCTTTGGGGGTGTCCACCATGTATATGTCATATGACGAGGTGGCTTTCCAGTTCCCTATAGGTGTTGGTTCTTGGTCGTCTCCTTCATCGGCGTCCATACCGTCGATGTCTTCGGAGTCAAAGTCGAGCATGTCGGTTAGATCGTCGACAGTGCCTATAAAGTGGGTGGTGGGTGGGTTTCAAATTTCTTCGTCGTCCGTATCCCAACCCTGCTGACCATAATCCGGCCAGGGCTCTCCTGACAAAGAGAGAGACTTTAGGGAGTTCAGGATATCACCAAAGGGCGAGTGCTGAAAGACGTCCGCGGCAGTGAACTCTATGATCGGAGCCCAATCGGGTTCGATCGGAAGGGGTGCAGAAGATTCGGAGTCCAGAACGGAGTCCGGCACCTTGGAGTCACGGGCCTTGCAAAGGACTAGGCTGGTATTCGCCTCTATCGCCGTAGAGATTGCGGCTCCTGGGGCGGCGTCCAACCGTCCGTCCCTGGTTAGCGCAGTCGGCTCCGAACTAATGGTCGGAGCGGACTCCTAAGCGGCACCCTGGGCGCTGTCCGGCGGCAGAGCTAGGTCATGCCCATCGAGACAGTGCGGCGCACTCGGCCGTGGCTCGAATCCGTCGAAAATCAAGTCCCCGCGAATGTCGGCCGTGTAGTTTAAGCTTTCAAACCCGACCTCATGGCCTGGGGCGTAGCTTTCGATCTGCTCCAGATGGCCAAACGAGTTGGCCCGCAGTGCAAAGCCGCCGAATACGAAGATCTGTCCGGGGAGAAAGGTCTCGCCCTGGACCGCGTCGTGGTTGATGATCGAAGAAGCCATCGGGCCTAAAGGCAACGACACAGAGGAACTCTCAATGAAAGCACCAATGTCGGTGTCAAAACCAGCAGATCTCGGGTAGGGGGTCCCAAACTGTGCGTCTAGGCGGATGGTAACAGGAGACAAGGGACACGATGTTTTTACCCAGGTTCGGGCCCTCTCGGTGGAGGTAAAACCCTACTCCTGCTTGATTAATATTGATGGTATGGGTATTACAAGAGTTGATCTACCACGAGATCAGAGAGGCTAAACCCTAGAAGCTAGCCTATGGTATGATTGTTGTTCGTCCTACGGACTAAAACTCTCCGGTTTATATAGACACCGGAGAGGGCTAGGGTTACACAGAGTCGGTTACAATGGGAGGAGATCTTCATATCGTATCGCCAAGCTTGCCTTCTACGCCAAGGAAAGTCCCTATCCGGACACGGGACGAAGTCTTCAATCTTGTATCTTCATAGTCCGGGAGTCCGGCCAAAGGTCATAGTCCGGCCATCCGGACACCCCCTAATCCAGGACTCCCTCAAAGCCACTAGTGAAACCTATGGCCCCCGGGTCTATCTTCATCATATTAATCTTCCAACACTTAGTTATTTCTGTTGCTTTTTTTACTTTGCTTTTAGTTTTGCATCTTTATCATAAAAATACCAAAAATATTATCTTATCATATCTATCAGATCTCATTCTCATAAGTGACCGTGTTGGGATTGACAAGCCCTTATCGCGTTGGTTGCGAGGATTTATTTCTTTTGTGTAGGTGCGAGGGACTCGCGCGTAGCCTCCTACTAGATTGTTACCTTGGTTCTCAAAAACTGAGGGAAATACTTACGCTACTTTGCTGCATCACCCTTTCCTCTTCAAGGGAAAACCAACGCAGTGCTCAAGAGGTAGCAGACATCACGAGATATGTATACACGACCAGTTGGTACATCTAGACATTTAACTCCTTTGTGCTTGGCACCATAGCCAAGAAAATGCACTGTTTGGAGCGGACATGAGCTTGCGGTTGTTGTAAGGGCATAAGTTCGGCCAACAAGTGCAACCGAAGACACGAAGAGAGGTGTAATCTGGCCGTTTATTCAAAAGTCTATGCATGGGTGTATCATTTTGAATGACACGACTGGGAAGCATGTTAATGAGATGGACCACGGTATGGAAGGCCTCATCCCAAAATTTGAGAGGCATGGAGGCACCGGCAAGTAAAGCTGGGCCCACCTAAAAAATGTGCCTATGTTTGCGTTCTGCGGAGCCGTTTTGTTGGTGTGCATGGGGATATGATACATGATGTGAAACACCCATACTTTGGAAAAACGAGTCTAGTTTCTCATACTTGCCACCCCAATCAGATTGGACAACAAGAATTTTGCTATCAAATTGATGTTCAACAAGTGCTTGAAAATGTTGGAAAACTTGGAAAACGTCAGAGCGTTTTTAAGAAGGTAGATCCAAGTATACTTACTAAAATCATCTATGAAACTAACATGGTAAGTATGACGTCCAACAGAAACAGGGGCAGGACCCCACACATCAGAAACAATTAGTTGCAAAGTTCTTGTAGAAACACTAGTAGAAATAGGATATGGAAATTGATGAGATTTTGCTTTCTGAAAAGAATCACATATAGTTTCAAGACTACGCTCACCAACACATGGGAGCTGATTATTTCTAAGCACTTGTTGAACAATGATAAAAGATGGATGTCCTAATCTTGCATGCCACCGCTCGGAAGAGAGTCTGATGACACCACAAACTTGTTAATTGAATCTTCTAAATTTGGGAATCAATGGATAGAGCCCATGAACGCATCTACCTCGGTAGAGAACTTTCCTCGTGACCTGATCTCGGACCAAAATGAAATAAGGGTGAAACTCCAAAAACACCTTGTTATCAATAGCAATACGATGAACATAAAGGAGATTTTTTTGATGTTTCTGGAACATGCAAGATATTTCTAAAATGAATGTTGCGATTTGAGGTTTTGACAATTGTATGACCAATATGATCAATCTTCATACCTTCACCATTTGTGTTTTGGATCTGATCATGGCCATGATACTTCTCGCTCATCGTCACCTTCTCTAGCTCGTTGGTGATGTGGTTTGTGGCTCCGGAGTCAACATTCCAGTTGGTATCAACTCCATATGATGCATTTGCAGCTGGTGCAACCTTCTTTTTGGAGTTGTTCTCGGCATAGCGCCAATCACAATCCTTGGCTATATGGTTATTTTTTCTTGCAAATTTGACACTTGTTCTCATACTCCTCATACCCTTGGAAGGGGCGCCCCCTGCTGTTGTCGTAGTCGGGGCGCCTGTTGTTGATGCTGCCACCGTTCTGGTAGTGGTCGCTGCCACCACCACCCCCGTTGTTGTGGGAGTTGTAGTAGCCGCCACAGCCACCATTATTGGAGTTGTTGTAGTAGCCCCTGCCGCTATTATTGTTGTGGCCGTCGCCACCACCACCGTCGTTCTTTCCATGAGATCCGCCGCCGGCACCGCTTCTGTTGGAGTTGTTGCGGTAGCGAGTGGAGTTGTCATTGCCGTGACCTCGAGATGCAACATTGGCGGATGATTTGAAGGCACCTGCCCCTGTCCCGTGGAACATCTCAATGCACTGGTCGAAGTTTGCGACCATGCCAAAGAAAACTTCCACCGAGAGGGGTTCAGTGCATACGTCCAGCGCCGAAATCAGGGGCTGGTAGTCCATATCAAGCCCTGCAATAATAAATGAAAGAAGATCTTCGTCTGTTATGGGTTTCCCTACTGCAGCTAGTTCATCCGAGAGGGCTCTCATCTGACCGAAATATGTGGTGGCACTCTGGGAACCTTTATGTGCATTGGAGAGGGCTATGCGGCAGTTATTTGCACGCGAGAGGGATTGGGCAGTGAACTTGTTTGCCAGGGCAGTCCATATGGCGCGAGAGGTTTCTAAAGATGCGACCTGGACTAGTACCTCCTTCGTTAGGTTTCTAAGAAGGAAAGCTACGATCTGCTGGTCCTGAACTAGCCATGGGTTGTAGGTAGGATTTGGAACGATGGATTCCTTTCCTTGTGAGTTTTTGGTGATGATGGTCCTGGTTGGCTCGGGTATGGTTTCATCTATGTACCCATATAGTCTGGCACCCATGATCTGGGAGCGGGCTTGGGCCTTCCATAGTTTGTAATTGGTTCTTGTGAGACGCTCCGATGTGGTGGTGGTCAGGCTGATGGATGGGACGTGGTTGGAGGTGGACATGGCTTGGTTTGGTGAAGAAGATGATCGGGGTTTGCAGCGAGAGGAAGATGATCGGGGCTTGCTAGATGTGGCGGAAGAGGGAGGCTCTGATTACCATGTGAAAAGTAGGTTGAAGCGTCTCTACTCCCATACAGGGAGCCGCGTGATCTTATATTGATTGTGGAGAGACCCATCTGTCAGTAGGTTACATGATACGGTAGAGGGAGGCTCTGATTACCACAGAGATTTTACAGGGAGGTTTAAAGGGACAGAGAGAGATAGAGATAAACTCTAACTAAACTACCATATAGAAGACTTGGTGCACAAGGCACAAGGCCACACTTGGCGTACATAGCCAAACAGCGAACATGTTTAACAGCTATGATAGTTTACCTTATCACCTCAAGTCTTGTTTCCTATATATGCCCGTCTTTCCTGAAGATTACAAGGTTGGAAGTGGACAATTGACACATCGGTGGAGTGCAAAGGGTTACTCAAGGGAGATGCACGGTAGATCTGCGGAGGAAATCGCGGATGACTACTTCATGCAACTTCTAAGCAGGAGTATGATCCTACCATCTCAATAATCAATTCGTAATACAAATGGAATTGATTGCTGCCAGGTTCATGAAACTGGTGTCTCAAAGTCAATGGAAGATAATCTTGTTTTTACACTGCAGGAAGGTTGTAACTCAAACAGGCAGGCCACGGTGCGTCACCAGGCTATCAGCGGCAACTGGAAGGGAGATAAGAATGAGTTTGAGAGCATAGTGGACATGTCCCATCTAAGTTCAATTACATGTTTCGGACAGTGGAAGTCATTTTTTATTTCTGACAAGATGAGCTTCCTACGAGTGTTAGACCTGGAAGACACAATAGATCTTTATGATCATCACCTTAAGAATATTGGGAAGTTTCTTCACCTAAGATACCTTTATCTGAGGATGTGATAATATTGTTCACCTTCCAGATTAATTGCAACCTGAGACAGCTTGAGACACTAGACATTAGAGATACCGAAATAGTGCTGGTGCCAAAGACAATCATCAAGCTTCGGAAGGTAAACAATCTTCATGCTGGTAAAAAATCGGTGGATGATGAGTTCGTACATAACTTTACACAGGCTATCCAAAATGGGAAAAGTTTCCCGCCGGACGACCGGCCAAGCGTTCGGCCGGTCACGCCCACGCGAGTGTGCCAAATCAGGCACCACACGTGGCGCCACACAGTTTGGTGGGTCCCATGTACCACACGCGACCACCCCACAACCAACTTATCTCTTCACCGCTTTCAGTGCTACCTTATCTCCTCGCTCTTTCTTTCTCCCACGGACGCCTTTGTTCCTCTTTTGCTGCTTCTTCCATCAGTCCACCACACAATCCATGGCATCTCCTGGTTGCTACACGATGGTAGCAGTCCGCGCTGTTGTCCCGCTTCCAATCAATTTGCGCCTCAAACCAAGGGGACAGGGAGGGGGGAGAATGGTAGCTGTGGGGAAGAGGGGCGGCGACGCCGTGCGGTGAGCAGGGGGCATACCAGCCACTTTTTTTCTGCCGGAGTTGATGACGGGACTGCAGAAATGCTGCATCCCGCCATGGATTTTGCTGGAGCTGGCGTTTTGCAATGCTGGAACGACGGACGGCGTTATCAGCAGCGGGACCAACCTAATTTCTTTTATAGGAACCAACCGAATTTCTCTTTGCTACTACTAACTTCGTTTTTTGCTGCAACTTGCATTCATTGTTGCTACCACCGGCTCATTTTTTTGCTGGAACCAGCGGATCTTTTTGCTACCATCATCTTTGGATTTTGCTGAAACCAACTTTTTTTTTTGCTACCACTGGCTTTGTATTTTGCTGGAACTAGCATCCATTTTTACTACAACCGTATAGGGTTTGTGCTGGATCCGTGTAATTTTGCTACCACCGTCTATTTATTTTGCTGGAACCGGACCAGTTTTTTGCTACCACCGGCTTTGGCGGCAAGTCAAACCATCTCGCCATTAAAGCTGCAACCGGGAGTCGACAGCAACGGCGAGGACGGTTTGCGGCGGACGCCATGGTAGGGCTACCATGGATGCACGAAAGGCGACGGAAAAGCTGCTACGGGTCAACGACTTTTTTTTGCGATTGACAACAGCGAGCGTCGGCGGCGAGCTTCTCCGGCGAGCATCGGAGGCGAGGAAAACCGGCGAGGATGGGAACGCGCGCTGCGGGACAGCGGGAGGATATAGGGGGGCCGCCATGTGTTTCCTTAGTGGCGATGCGAAGGTTGAGAGAGACGATGGAGAACAAATAGATCGAACGGTTACACGCTTTGGGATCCAAGGGCTGCGCGGCGACCGGCCCAATTTGGGCCGGTCGACCGGCGCCTATTAGTCGCCATCCAAAATAGGCCATGCATTTTTTGTCTCAAGCCACTGGTTTCTTGTATAGCGTGTTGTACGGATAAGAAAAAACGTTGGGTCCTAGCCCCCCGTGTCGCTCCCGCGAGCGACGGGGGAAACCCTCGCTGCCGCCGGTCCTAGCCCCCCTCCCCTCCTCCTCTCTCCTCGCCGCTGCCGCCGCACTCACTGGTGGGCAAAGCCCGGCCGGCCGCGGCGGCGGCGGGGCCTCCTCTCCTTCCTGAACGTTGGTGGGCGGCGCGGGACGACCTCGCCGGTCGGGGACGCGGTGCTTCGTGGGGCACGACGGCGCAGGTGGCTGCTGCCCAGTGTGGTGGGCTACGTGTGGTGGTCGTCGGGGGTTCGCCCGTGGTGGCAGAGGCGACGGTGCGGGCTTGGCGGCGGCGGAGGCCCAAATCTATCTGGATTTGGGGGCTGTCCTCTGGCTGGCGGTCCGGGGGCTGGCCACGACCGGGCGTGGTCGTGGCGCTGGGCGTGGACCGAGGTGGCGCACGGCCAGCTGCTGCAGGCGGCTGCTTCCGGTGTTGCGGCGGTCCTCAGTGGATTTGGGCTGCCACGGCATGGTGGGAGCCCATGGTGGTGGCATGGGTCGGCTCATGGCTGCGGTGTTGCATCGGCGTGGTTCAGCTCATGGTGGTGTACAGGTCGTGGCACAACGGCGGTTGGGCTCTCCGGCGTCGGCTCGTATGCACGTAGCCCTTGGGGATGCTGTTGGTCTCTCTCGTGGATGCAGGTTGTGGCCGGTCCGGCTCCTCGCGCCGTTGAGCGTGTGGCTGGTTTGGGCCAGGTGCTGATCCAGGCTGGGAGTCCGGGTTGGGCGTCAGGGGTGAGTCTGGAGAGGTGGTGGGAGAGATGGGTGGCGCCAATGCGGTCGGGCCACCTGTCACCGGCAGGGGTGCCGAACATTGACGTAGTCCGATCCCGCCTCGCCTCTTCTCCGACCTGGTCGCTCCCTGATCGATGTGGCCATTCCTGTTGGCGGCTCTGTCGGTTTTCGGAGCTTGCCGGTTGGCTCATCGCCTACAACCATGGAGGACCTTTCAGGCGTCTTGTTTCTTGGGCAGCGGCCCAGGTGGTGGGAGCCGCGGTGCTCGTGGGCTGAGGCCGCGGCTCAGGTGTGAGGGCGGCTAGCCGCCATGGCCGCATGGGCGGTGTGGTTGTAGTCATTTTGTCATCCTACCGAAGGCGGAGTATGCTTACCGGGGTGAAAACCCTGTCTAGTTTAGGCCAGACCGACGGAGGCGGCGTCTGTGGGTGTCGTTATCTTTCAGAAGTCTCCGTTGTGGTTGCTCCCTCCCTTCGTCGTGCTCCGGATGAAAATCCGATCTCTGGATCGGGCGGTGGCGGCGCTACGGTGTTGTGCCCTTCCTGAAGGCACCATCTTGGAGTGCACGGTGTCGACGATTCCTAACTTCACCTCTTCGTGATCTCATCGGAAGGGCGCCGGCGGCTCCATAGTGATGCTTAATGTCTTCTCTTGTTGTCTACGTCAAGTCTGTCTGTGTGGTGTTGTTGTAGCCCTTTGGCACCTATGTATCTGGCCCTGAGAGAGTGTGGTTCTCTTGTTGTGTGTTGTTGTTTGTATCGGATCCGTTTGTTGGTGGTTGGTGCTTTATATATAAAGCGCGGCGAAAGCTTTTTTGGGTATAGCGTGTTGTGCACCTCAGCTTATGTTTGATATATGGTGACCCCAGCCACCGTGATGCATGCACATTCTGTTGCTGCAATGTATTGCAATGCGCCTGGATTTGCATGGTGTTCTGTTGGCAAGAGGGGTGAAAAAGTTGAAAGCCCTGCTCACACATGGTATTGGATGTTCTACAGGATATAAAAGGACACGCCCAGCTACGCAAGTTGGGAGTGACTGGTCTCAAGAAGGAAAATGGACAAGAGTTGTGTTCAGCAATTGTTGGTCTCACACGCTTGGAGTCATTGTCAATCTGGTCAGAGGGGGAGTGAATTTTGCTAATTAGCATTCCTTGGTGATAAAATGTATGAGTAAAAGCTCTTGGAGATTAGGCGAACATCAGGCCTGCTGTAGTACTCGGGGACAAACAGAGCTTCTGCTGTTGGCTGGGCAGTTTGTGCTTGCAATTTCTGTTGGCGGGCGGGCAGCCATGGCCATGCGGGTGGCATGGGTGCTGGTGGTCGGCGAAGCTTGGGTGCAATGGCGGGGGTTGAGCCGGGGTTATTACTTGCCCAGTTGGACTGGCCGACGGCAGCGGCGTCCGCGGACGTCGTTCCCTTCGTGAAGGCCGCGTCGCGGTTGTTCCCTCCCCATCGCATTGCTCCGGGTGAAAACTTGATCTTCGGGATCGGACGGTGGCGTCGCTTCGTAGTCGTTTCCCTTCTTGGAGGCACTGTCTTAGAGTCCGTGCTTCGTCGTGGTCTGTCTCACCCCTCCTCGGTGGCCATCTAGGCTTGGTGGCGTTGGGGTGGTGTGGCGGTGCCCGGCAGCTATGTATCTTGCCTTGGGTACGTGTGTCGTGTGTGGTGGTGGTGTGTGTTTGGATCGGTTTGTCTGATGGTCTGTGCTTTATATATAAAGCGGGGCGAAAGCCTTTTTCGGTAGTTGTGGATTGCAATCGTTCATGGGCTTGAGAGAGTACTGCCAATGTTTCTCTTTCAACTAAGACATGCGTCAAATTCTTGAAACCAACACCTTTGAACAGTCCAAAAAAAGCGCATACACACACAAAAAAATCACCATATTGAATCCTTACATGATAATCAATAGACATTGAATCGATTGTATGTAAGATGTGAAGACTGCCTGTAAACAACATAGAGATCGCAATAAAAACAACAACGACAAAATCGCCAAGTTTAACTAGAAGCATCATTTTGAACATCTCCATTTGCAACCTCTGTAATTTCAGCAACGAAATGTAGACGTACACAATACACACCCTTCTTCACTTTCATGATCCGGTGCTGGACGTACGTACACGCGGAGCTCGCTAGCCAATCAAGAGGAAACCTACATAAAGTAGTTTTCAGATAAACAAAGAAGCATATTGTGTTAAACTTAATTAATAACGAAGTTATCTGGATGAGATTTGTACCATTTTACAAGTTCATGGCTCATCAGCTTGTATCATTTGATCTTCATCAAACCGCCTTATCTCTAATGTAGGGCGGTTGGGGTGCTCGCGGGCCATAGTCTTGAATGCACCCTCCACAACCTTCGCATCTGCAGCCCTCCCGCCTTCGCAATTCATGGAGACCCGAAACCAACAAAGGCTGGAGAGGTGATGGATGCCAAAATCAAAATCACCACTGGTAAATTTGAACTTCTGTAGGTCGATGCCGAGGTCAAGCCACCTGAGATCCGGCATAGCCCCTGCTTCAATCATCCTCAACCCCATCATATTAAAAACAAATAGTTGTAGCTTTTGATGGTGATGGGTCCCACGCGTGTAGCCGGCAGATTGAACTCAAGCAGATTAGGTATGCTTCCAACCATCTCAACGTCATGCTGGTCCGTCTTCCCTTTCCACACAGTTAAAGTTTCTAGGTTTTTAAGTGACACCAACCATCTACTAATCCAACAGATTTCCCCAGCTCTAATATAAATACGGCGGATGCTGTTGAGAGCAGGGAAGAAGAACGGATGACTTGTGGAGACTGCATCGTCTTCTCTCAGACAAAACATAACAGAGAGGCTGTGAAGCTTGAATTTCTCCAATTTGCAGAGGGAGGACACTAGCTTTTCTCTCTTGCAACTTGCTTTTTCAATTTTACCTGAGTCCCAAAGAATGGACAGCTTCCTCAGATCTGATAAATTCCCAAGCTCTTCCAGAAACTTCAGTGATTGCATAGAGATGCCTATGCGCCCAAGGTCTTGCAAACTCTCCATGTTTCCGATACCATCAGGAAATTTTGTTGCAGTCTGAACAAACAGGCGTTCCAGTCGTCTTAGCTGAGTAGCCGACTCAGGTATCTCATATACTAATGTGTCTGACACATCTAGTGTCTGTAGATACACCAAGTCTCCAATTTCTTTAGGAAGCTCACTAATATATGTTGAACAAACGTTCAAGTACCTCAACTGAAGAAGTCTTCCAACATCTTTGATATGATTATTTGCTAGTAAACTGCAATCCTGTAGGTCCAGGACACGCAGAGCATTTGTCTTGGCAAGAGACAGAAAATATTCACGGGAGCTCCCAAATGCAACGAGTGACCTAGCATGTGATAAATTCAATTGCTCGACCTTCCCTTCATCATCATTTCCCACCAGAGCGAGCCGACGAACTCTGCTCTCTGGCTTTGAAGGATTGGTTGACAAGGTACAAAAGTTCTCTCCGGTACACTTGTGAATGAGGAAATCAAGAACAGTGTCATGCACTACGCAGAAACATGCCTTGCCATCATACTCTATCTCCATCGGTTGTACTAAACTTCTGTTGACAAGCTCATGGAAATATGCCTCTCCTATATCAACAAGATCATCCCCATATTCACCGTGTATGAAACCTTCCGAAATCCATCTGTGGACTAACCTTCGCCTTTCAATATAGTGATCCTCTGGAAACATACTCAAGTACAATAGGCAACTTCTGAGATGGAGGGGAAGGTCAAAGTAGCTCAGGGACAGTATGTAATTCATTGCATCAATATCATCATTTTTTCCTTGTGCAAAGACAATAGAACTGTGAACCTTATTCCACTCCTGTTTCGTTTTCCCAGTAGCCAACAAGCTGGATATTGCAATGATGGCGAGTGGTAAACCACCACATTTTTTTAAGATATCTTCTGAGGCTTCTTTCAAGTCATCTGGGCACTTTTCTTCACAACCAAATATGCGGTTAAAAAACAACTTCTTCGAGTCAGAAACATCAAGTGGTTGGATTTTGTACAAAAAATCCCCTTCAGAAGAGCAGCATGACTTAGCGACTTCATTTATACGTGTTGTGGTCATTACTACACTACCACAATTGTTCCTCACCAATGCACATTCCAAAGTTCTCCATGCTTTTACATCCCATACATCATCAATTATGATAAAGTACCTGCAGTATATATAAAACGATAGGATGTGCTGAACATAAGAGTATCAAAGCATATGGTTCAACATTTATAGTAATTAAATTGAGAAACTATGCTAAAACTGGAATCTTTTTTATAAATTATGCATATAGTTACAATATTAGGACTAGGTCTAGGTTCTGGCGTGCCTTTTGTCATGATTGAATCACACCAATATTTCCATTTGTTCCTAGAATGTACTCCCTCCGTTCCAAAATAGATGACTCAACTTTGTACTAAAGTTAGTACAAAGTTGGGTCATCTTTTTTAGAACGGAGGGAGTATGAGGGATTAGGAGATGTTAACAATTTCTTTTTTTAGACAAAGGAGATGTTAACAAATGTGCTGAAAAATCTAGTTGAGCCCTATCTTGGGCCTGCACAAACATTGAGAACGAGTGCTGGGCCAATGGCCCACCAACCATCAACCATACCAAACACCTGTACCGGGTCATCAAAACATCACGATCCAGACTTAAACAATTGTGCCACACAAAGGCAGCCAGGCCAAGTCAAATTAGTAATAAACCTCGTTAACCTAAAAGGCGAATCAAGGGACCTCTCTCTCTAAAGCAGAAATTAAACTAGTACGCTCGGTTCTTATTTGCACCCTTCAATGCGCCATCAAAGAAAAGGTGTTGTTTTTGGAACAAAAGGTGTATGGTTTGGGCCGCCATTGACGGGGATATCACAAGGTACTTCTATGCTGCCACCTCACAACGTTCGAGAAAAATGAAAACTATGGTTCTATGAGGACAATGAAGTTGAGTTATTTGACCACGACCACAAGGGTGCTCTGCTAAAAACATATGGGCAGCCACTTAATAGTGGCACAGGCTATGTGGCCCGCGCTACTGCTACTTATCAGTAGCGCAGGCTAAAAGACCACGCTATAGGTACATAGTAGGAGCACGGGTATGGTAACACCGCACTACTGCTAAGTGGTACCACACTTCGTGGAACAAGAGAAAACGGATACGTTTCTACAGATGAACCCTACCACTATTCATGACATTTATACAAATGAACCCTATTGGTCTTACCGGACTCGACAACTTTGGCCTAACTTCTACAGAAAACACTGGCATTCCATAAAACTCTCATCTTCCCCATCTTCCATGAATTCTATTCCTCAGAGCATCTACAACCGGAGTCCTCATGCCCCCAGCCCTAGATGTCCGGGCGGCCATGCCGGTCATAAAAACAAGATCCAACCCCCGACCACCCCCACACAAACCCAGCCCAAACATCCAGGCTGTCTAGCACCCCTCATATCCAGCCCATATGTTGGGCGGATATTTGGACGCCCAGACTCATCCGCCATGTCGGATTAACGAACGGGACCCATTCAAAAACCCATCAGTCTGCCGGGTTCCTCCAATTTGGTGAGGACGCATTCATGTCGCTACTCAGGCATGCCACCCGAGGGACCAAATCCGGCTATTTAGGTCGGGCGGCAGGGGAAAAACCTAGGCGCCCCCATTCCCTCTTGTCCCTCACATCCGCGCCGCCGTTCCCTTTGTCTCCTCTTCGACTTCCACAACAACATCTCTGTCCACCATGGTCCGCCCAAATATAAATTACTAAAAATGCTCATGCCCGAGTGGCGGAAAGAGACCGCTGCCAAGATGCACACCAAGGAAGGATGCCGCACCACTCAAATTGCAGTGGAGCATGAGGAGGAGGAGGTGTGGGAGAACGAGGAGGTAGGCCTGGAGGACATTGAGGAGGCGTCGACCATGGAGGTTGAGCCCGGCGGCTTGGCATGGAGGACGCAGAGGCAGAGTTCCAACACACCCATGTGGCGAAGGCCGTGGTGTACATTGAGACGGAGAAAGCTGCCATCCTCGACTCGATCCAACCCGAGCGGGAGGTGCTGACGTGAGGCAGGAGCCTCTCTTCAATGATCTTGACGATGACAATGAGTATGAGAAGCAAGATATGTGGCCAGCTGTCAATGATGATGAGGCCAATCTGTCCGGTATGGGGTTCATCTATATCTCTGACGAGAAGTAGAAGTAGTGTAGTTTTCAGTCGAATGTAGCTCATTTTATCAATGTATTCTGAACTACGTAGGGTGAATTTCACATTGCATTCGTTAGTATTGAATGGGAGTTTGTAAATAAGGGTGATCGGCTCCTATCCACGAACGCACTACGCGTCCATGGACATATAAGGGGTGAGATTTGCACACTATGGTTGCAATTGCTCGTAACTTCAGAATGATTGCTCCTGGACACATTGTCCTACTGCACAAGGATTTCTCCTAGGCACTTTATAGACCTATTTCACTACAAAAATGCCCCATGAAAGCGGTAGCCAAGGTTCTAACCAATAGATTAAATCCCCTGGTCACACTTCTAGTCCACGAGGACTAGCTAGGCTTCATGTCGGGAAGAAATATCGCAGAAACATTTATCTATGCGGCTGACCTACTTCACTCTTGCCACACTCAGAAGGTTCCGACCATGATCCTAAAACTAGATTCACAAAGGCATTCGACTCAAACTTCTGGCCATCATTGCTACTTGTTTTCAGACAATACAACTTTTCAAACATATTTACCTCTTTGAAAACATCACAAAAACGGGAAAAAATGTCAAGCGGTGTCTTGGGGTTCCTGGATCAATTGCAAAAGTCGCCAAGGTGACCCACTCTCACCATACTATTCGTCATTGTTGTTGATGTCCTTACATATATTAATCCACCATCACCAATCCACTTCAATGCTATGCCACCTAATCTATGATAATCTCCGACCTACAAATCTCTAATATGCAGACGACCGTGTGTGCCCTTCTATTAATACCCATGTTAGTAGAAATCAATCCTAGACAACTTTGCCATGGGTCTGACAATCAAGGCACACCCAGGCTGTCACGCAAAGGGCTTGCATCAAAGATGCTTTTTCATGTCTTGGATGATTTGGAAGCGTAGAAATGACTGCATCTTCGACCGTGTGTGCCCTTCTATTAACACCCTTGTTAGTAGAATAAAAGAGGAGGTCAGGGTATGGGCTTCGGCAGGCGCCGCCATGACTTAGAGTTGTCCTACCGATCACCTGGGACGTGCATTAGTATCTGAATACATGCTTGACCTACCTCTTAGGAGGACTGTAGCCTAAACCGTCTCTTTTCAATGAAATGAAAGGCAAAGGTCCTTTGTGTTTTTTCAAAGAAAATCTTTGCCATATCAAAACAGTGGATTCTACCTGGGTCCACCAACATTTGCTAGCTAAGGCTTTCCCGAATCTATTTACACTCGTCTTAGAACCTTTTTTTTCGACAAAGGGTGGATTTTATTGACTCAATATGAAGCATCAAGAGGATACAAACACAATGAGTACACACCCGGCCTCTGCATAGCTAGGATGCGCACAACCAATACCAACACACACACACGCAAAGACACGTCGGCTAATAGCAAAGTCATACAAGACCAAAGCTATGCCTATGTGTGAAAAAAAACCGAAGCGATCAAATCCGCGATAGACAAACTACGACAATGACATTATCCACACCAACTATCTCATGACACCATAAAGACGACAAGATTCTTCAACAGCAACGCCTTCATAAAGGGAGCGACGATCAAGCGCCGCCGTCACCGGATCCAACCACCAAAGGCCAGATTCTAGGTTTTCACCCTGAAAAATGGTCTCGGCATGTCCAAGCAATGCCTCCAACAAGGTAACGACATAAGAACATCGCCATAGCCAGGTATAACCAAACGTACCTAGGTTTTCACCTCGGGGCTCGAGACCGGGTGCTCAAGTAGCACCACCATCGAAGTCACCATGCGTTGTCACCACCGCTTTCTCTCTATCCCAACAGCCATGCGATGTGTGACCATCGTCTCTGCACAACCATACCCTCTGTGTCAAACCATTGTTCGTAGATTGCACCTCGCTGTCAGGACAACCACCGGATCTGGAGAAGAAAACTCTCGCCAAGACCTTTTAATGGCCACTGCAATTCGCAGTGAAGACACCGTCACAGGCCGGAGGGGTCACCACACGATCCAATACGGTGGCACCACTATCCGGGGTCAAGAGATCGACCGATGCCGGCACCAGACGGGATCGAGGAAAGGAGCCAGCACGCCCTGGACCTGACGGAGTGCGTCTTTGTGCGAGACGGCAGACCAAACAACCGAGAGCTAGTGGCTGGATCGAATCCACCTATAGCCCAGGGATGTTGCAGTCACCTAGATCGCATCATCACATGTTGGACGGGCAAACCAGCCCAGCTTGGATCCATTATATGATGTGTGTTGCCGCTGGGTATTTTGACCCAAGTAGAGCACGCCGCACCTGCAACCGTTCGAAGATCTGATCCGTCGCTGGTGCTTTGCGGCCTGCTGCTACCCGAGATATGCACAAGGAACCTTGATCCGCCGTCTAGCCGAAAGAACGGGCCCCGACGCCGCCACCAACGCGCAGGCTTTGCCTGGCGCCGGCCTCCGGCGGCGGCGAGGGGGAAGAGCAGGTGACGGGGGTCGAAGGTGCTGTGTATTGGGTCGCCGCCCGGGTCGCCTAGGTTAGGCGACGCGGGGGCCCTTTTTTTTGACTCACTCGTCTTAGAACCTAATGTCCTAGTCTAACCTGCGGAATTGCCTAACCAACATTGCTTCTCTCGTGTTACAGTCTTTGTTCTGTTTATTGCAGGATTTCCAGCTCTCCTTTGAGTTAACGACTACTTCCTCAATGCGAGACTAACTTTCTCCATCAAAAACGCCTATTCCGTGCTCATGGGGGTTTATCCAAAGGGCCCAAATGCTGAGCTCATTTGAAGATGCCGAGCGCCCAACAAGGTCAAGTTCTTCACTTGACGACTGATTATCAGACGCAACATCCTTTTCAAGCACATTGTCTACTCAAATCCTTCCCCAGGTGTCAATACCCCGTAGAGGACACGACATATATTCATCCGGTGCCCCTCACTATTCAGCATTTTGGCACATCTACGTTTACGCATCAACGACGCTGACATCGATGATCTTTGGGATCTTATCGGTTGACCAAGACTCCACTATGACATCTGGCTCTCCCTGCTCACATACTTTGGAAGATCTGGGATGCCACGAACACAATGGTCTTCACTACTATTGATCAGAACCGTCAGAAATACCGTAG
>NC_041381.1:16379499-16385595 GCF_002162155.2 Triticum dicoccoides | reverse complement strand
CCCACTCACAAACAGAGACAAGGTTATTATTGAAACAACACGTGTTGTGGCGTGATACACTTTCTTACTAGCTATGATTTACTGTACAAAAGAATTAATTATTTGTGCAGCGCTAAAAGTGAGATACAGCAGTCCAGCATACAAATTGTGGAATGTGTGTCAGTCTGCATAGTTGAAAGAAGCGTTTATGCAGACAACAACTGGGAAATACAGCAGGGGCACTTGTGAAAAATTATACAATTTTTAATTTCACAAATTAAAGGAAATAAATTCGTCTATAACTCACATCAATTAAAATTAGGTCATTATGAATGATTCTGCATAAAGTCAAAGTGATTTGCTTGAACTTTAAGTAGCAGCACTTGTATAAGTACCTTTTATCTTGAAGGAATTTCCTGATCTGGTCGATGATTTGCTGATGCCTTTCCCTTGCATCCTCTTTTCCATTGCTGATTTCAGATAATATTGAACTCAAAATTTTTGTCATATCAGGATTTCGTGAGACTGACACAAAAGCTTGACAGTCATAGTTTGCTCCAAGCTTGTCATAGACCTGTTTGGCAAGGGTTGTCTTGCCTAACCCACCATATCCGACAACTGAGACAACTCTTTGTCGATGTGGCAATTCACCCTCCTGGTCACTCAGCCACTCCACGAGCTCATCTCTTGGACCATCAATGCCGACAAGCCCAGATGCATCTCTATATATTGCCACAATTCGTGGGTCAACATTTGCATTTCTAGCTTTTGAGGACTCATCGATTTTGTACCTTTCGATTGTAGAGAAAGAAGTTAGTCATGAAGGGGCAGATGTGATAATATTTGACTGGGACATCAATATGTTAATGGAAGTAAAACAAATAACTTGTAAAAAAATCATTTGTGTACCTCCTATATCTACTGCAGATCTCCTTCACTTGGCTCTTGATGTCTTGGATGTCCTTGGCGATTTTATGACGGATCTTGACATCTGCTATCTTGTTCATGCTTTTGTTGAAAAGCTTCATCAAGCCATCTGATTTGGAACTAGGCTCACCTTCCACAAGTACCATGAACTTGTCGATGTTGTCCTCGATCTCGTAAGACATCTCTCTCACGGCATTCGCACGGATCTTAGCTTGCTCATCCGGTTCCTCCTCTTCTCCCATCATGATGAGGAATGCTTGCATGGCCTCAAGCTCGTCCTTGAGGAACTTGATGTCCTTACGAACACCCTTGAGCAGCTTGTATTCATCACTCAACATAGTGCCCAACTTTCTTAGGACAGAGCCCATGGCTCCAGTGGATGCGCTCACCAAAAATCTTTCCATTGTCGCTCAGACAGAGTTCTTTCTGCTCCGTGGGTGTTGGCTATGGAAATGTTGTGTTAGTGTGGATAGAGGGAAAGGGCTCCTTTTTCAATATGATGGAGGAAAGAATCATCCATGTATGTTATACTATCTCCTGAGCCATAGACAGTCTCTTCCAGCCAAGGGGACAACCACTGCAGTTCGTCAAATAAAAAGTATTGGAGCAATATATAGAAAATAATGTCCTTCCTACTCCAACACAATGAGCTTTGGATATGTGTGCGTGGCAACCTTATCAGTTCACTTATTCTATTGGCAAGTTGGAAAATGATATGTGTACTAATGCTTTAATTTACATGCATGATTTTGAGGCATATAATGGTGGTACCTATGTACAATAACCAGTTGTTCTAGCTTAATACTAAACAACTACTGGAAAATTCGAATCTGAACCCGAGCTCATCTGCTCCTGCGCTCACGAAAAAAATCAAAATAAATACTAAACAAATTCAAAAAATTCCAAAAAAAATTGGGGTGGTATACAATTTGATGCGTGAGGTACACTCCAATTTTCAAAACATTTGGACTTCTGTGCGGCTCTCAGCAAAAAAGACAAATCGGAGGTCTGTAAAAATGTGTACTGTTCATATACTGTTCTGGTCTGATTTCTCTTTTTTGCTGAGAGCTGCACAGAAGTCCAAATGTTTTGAAAATTGGAGCGTACCTCACGCATCAAATTGTCTACCACCAAAATTTTTTTGGAATTTTTTGATTTTTTTCTGGATTTTTTACGATTTTTTTTTTGACCGGGTGCAGATGCACCCGGGCACCGAAACGCCGCTCTACTACTCCCTCACTTATTGCAGTTGTTTTTCTATGGCTTGGCAAACCTATAATATAAGATCAATTATTGCTCACTTATTGGCCTGAATATACATAATGTTACATGCTTTCCAGTTTGTTTCCTTGCAGATTGATTATACTACCTAGCCAACTGCTCCATTGTTCTCTAGTGAAACTGAAGTCTTGCATTGACCTGCTAAAATAGAAGGCACCAACAACTTTAGGTACCAACAACTTTCCAGTTACAATCAAGTTTGCCATGTGAACAAATGGGTCTGTATTAACAAATGGGGCATTTAGCTGGTATAAAAAATAACTGAGTGGTATTCAGTAACAAATACACAGTTAACTTGTACTGATTGCAGATGAAATGAAATACTTTACATGTTCCAAGCATAAATACTAGTAACTCCGATCCATAATAAGTGTTGTAGCACTGGTAGAAAAAGGGTCAATCTGAGACACATTAGTGCCGGTTTGATTTTGAGCCGGCACTAATGTGTCCATCAGTGCCGGTTCCAACGGCTAGCCGGCTGCTCTCATTAGTACCAGTTCGTGGCGAACCTTTAGCACCGGTTCGTGCCACGAACCGGTACTAATGCTTTAATTTACATGCATGATTTTGAGGCATATAATGGTGGTACCTATGTACAATAACCAGTTGTTCTAGCTTAATA
This sequence comes from Triticum dicoccoides, assembly GCF_002162155.2. Classification (NCBI taxonomy): domain Eukaryota; kingdom Viridiplantae; phylum Streptophyta; class Magnoliopsida; order Poales; family Poaceae; genus Triticum; species Triticum dicoccoides. Next base: position 16,382,786 of record NC_041381.1, on the reverse strand, counting down.
CTAAACAACTACTGGAAAATTCGAATCTGAACCCGAGCTCATCTGCTCCTGCGCTCACGAAAAAAATCAAAATAAATACTAAACAAATTCAAAAAATTCCAAAAAAAATTGGGGTGGTATACAATTTGATGCGTGAGGTACACTCCAATTTTCAAAACATTTGGACTTCTGTGCGGCTCTCAGCAAAAAAGACAAATCGGAGGTCTGTAAAAATGTGTACTGTTCATATACTGTTCTGGTCTGATTTCTCTTTTTTGCTGAGAGCTGCACAGAAGTCCAAATGTTTTGAAAATTGGAGCGTACCTCACGCATCAAATTGTCTACCACCAAAATTTTTTTGGAATTTTTTGATTTTTTTCTGAATTTTTTACGATTTTTTTTTTGACCGGGTGCAGATGCACCCGGGCACCGAAACGCCGCTCTACTACTCCCTCACTTATTGCAGTTGTTTTTCTATGGCTTGGCAAACCTATAATATAAGATCAATTATTGCTCACTTATTGGCCTGAATATACATAATGTTACATGCTTTCCAGTTTGTTTCCTTGCAGATTGATTATACTACCTAGCCAACTGCTCCATTGTTCTCTAGTGAAACTGAAGTCTTGCATTGACCTGCTAAAATAGAAGGCACCAACAACTTTAGGTACCAACAACTTTCCAGTTACAATCAAGTTTGCCATGTGAACAAATGGGTCTGTATTAACAAATGGGGCATTTAGCTGGTATAAAAAATAACTGAGTGGTATTCAGTAACAAATACACAGTTAACTTGTACTGATTGCAGATGAAATGAAATACTTTACATGTTCCAAGCATAAATACTAGTAACTCCGATCCATAATAAGTGTTGTAGCACTGGTAGAAAAAGGGTCAATCTGAGACACATTAGTGCCGGTTTGATTTTGAGCCGGCACTAATGTGTCCATCAGTGCCGGTTCCAACGGCTAGCCGGCTGCTCAGCATGAAGGTACCGTCTGGCTTCTCCTCGAATATAAAGGGAATAATAAATATGGCAGAGAAAAAGTTCCAGAACCTAAAGTCTCATGACTGCCACGTGATTATGAGGCAACTGCTTCCGGTTGCACTGAGGGGGCTTCTACCGGAAAACGTTCGATTAGCCATTGTGAAGCTATGTGCATTCCTCAGTGCAATCTCTCAGAAGGTAATCGATCCAGAAATCATACCAAGGTTACAGAATGATTTGGTGCAGTGTTTTCAGTTTCGAGTTGGTGTTCCCACCATCCTTCTTCAACATCATGACACACGTCCTAGTTCACCTTTGCGAAGAGATTAACATTTTGGGTCCTGTATTTCTACACAATATGTTCCCCTTTGAGAGGTTCATGGGAGTCTTGAAGAAATATGTTCATAACCGTCTAGGCCAGAAGGAAGCATCGCGAAGGGCCATGAAAATGAGGAGGCCATTGAATTTTGTATTGACTTTATTCCTGACCTTAAGCCGATTGGTGTTCCTGAATCGCGGCATAAGGGCAGACTGGATGGAAAAGGCACGCTAGGAGGGGATCAAATAATATATATGGACGGGCATTCTCTCACTGAAGCACACTACACAGTTCTACAGAATTCCACCTTGGTGGCTCCGTATATGGAGGAACACAAGAATTTTCTACACTCCAAACACCCGGAAAAGTCTGACGACTGGATTAACAGTGAACAAACGAGGACTTTTGCCAGTTGGTTGCGAAAACGTGCCATGCATGATGGCGATATTGAAGATGACCTGTACTCGCTGTCCCAGTTACCATCTTCGAATATAATGACTTTCAAAGGGTACCAGATAAATGGGAATACATTTTACACGATCGCCCAAGATAAGAAGAGCACCAACCAAAACAGTGGTGTCCGCTTTGATTCAACAACCAGCACGGGAAAGGAAACATATTATGGTTACATAGAGGACATATGGGAACTTAACTATGGAGGTGGTTTGAAGGACCCTTTGTTTCGATGCAAATGGGTCAATATGACACGAGGCGGGGTAACGGAAGACCCGCAGTACGGAATGACAACAGTGGATCTCAACAATCTTGCGTATGCAGACGAACCATTCGTCCTAGCCAATGATGTGGAGCAGGTTTTTTATGTGAAAGACATGTCTACCAGGCCGAGAAAAAGAGAAGATAAGGAAGCGAATGGATCATACGACGAGCCAAAGCGCCACATAGTTCTTTCAGGGAAAAGAAACATGGTGGATGTGGATGACAAGACAGACATGTCAGAAGATTATGAAAAGTTTGATGAAATTGCTCCATTCACAGTGAACATTGATCCGAGCATCCTGTTAAATGATGAAGATTTTCCATGACTACGGTGCAAAGGGACACACGTGAAGAAAAGGTTTCACACCCAAAGATCCGGGATGTGATCGGCTTCACTATCATCACTTTTTTCTGTGTTTCACACCCAGGAGGGAATCTCTATAATAGTTAGGGTAGTTATGTGTTTTGGCATTTGAAACGTGAAGAAATTTTATGTGCAAACAAATTCTTTCATGCATTTACTAATTTTTTCATGCAAACAAAATTTAACTATTCAAATTTGAAAATTACCGGCACTAACCTAAAGCAAAAATATTCACAAAGAAACTCTATATACAGCAAAAGACAACTGAAAAATAAATAAAACAAAAATAAATAAAACAAAAATAAATAAAGCAAAAAAATTTAAGAAAATAAAAAAGCCCGCCTAATGGGCCAGAGCGGCCTGCATACGACTAGAGTTTTGGTTGGCCAGGATGCAGGCCCGCAATGGCCCAGTAGGCCCACAGGGAAGAACAGAATAGGTAGGCCCAGTAGGCCTGCTTTGGAGAGGAGCTCGAGAGAGCTACCGCATTGGGGCTTATAAACCAGTGCGGATGCCCCTCGGCTAGCGAGGTGGGACTAAACTTTCGCGCCCCTCTGGCAGCGTCCCCCCTTTAGTACCGGGTCGTGGCTCCAACCGGTACTAAAGGGTGGGTCTTTAGTACCGGTTGGTGCCACCACCCAGTACTAAAGGGTGGGCACTTCCCGCCGCTTGGCCTGGCTAAAACAGACCTTTAGTACCGGTTGGTGGCTCCAATCGGTACTAAAGGTGCCTTGTATATATACAACACTTATAAAAAATTTCAGTTTTTCATCTCTCCCTCGGCTTCTTTCTCCTCTATCCCATCGTCGCCGCCCCTCATCGCCGCCCCCGTCGTCGTCGCCGCCCCTCGTCACCGCCCCCGTCGTCGTCGCCGTCGCCGCCCCTCGTCACCGCCACCGTCGCCGTCGCCGCCCCTCGTC
>NC_041381.1:16324140-16379130 GCF_002162155.2 Triticum dicoccoides | reverse complement strand
GTCGCCGCGCCCAGCCCCGTTGCGCCGCGCCGCGCCCCGCCGTCCCGTCGTCCCCGCCCGGCCCGTCCTCGTCCCCGTCGTCGCCGCCCCGTCCCCATCGTCCTCGTCACCGCCCGCCTCCGTCCCTGTCGCCGCCCCCCGTGGCCGCGCCTCGCCGGTGAGCTCCTACCCCGGCCGCCATGTCCACACACACACACACACACACATTAGTATTTTAGTTATAGAATTTTTTTTCTGTTTTTTAGTTATAGAAATGTTAGAAATTGCATCAATCCTGGCCATGGGTTCCCTGAATATGATGATACAACAATGGGGGAAGAAGCTGAGCCGGCAATATGTCCGGAGCCAACCGTTGGTCGAGCCATACAAGGTCAAGAACCTCCCAACGAGAATGTATGAATTGCATCAATGGTACATGAACATTACCAAGATTTCCGATCAAGAGTCCTTCATGGTGAATATCAAGCATGAGCATTACTACTATGAGAAAACTCTGGCAGTTGAGTATTCAGAACTATTTCAGTTATAGAATCAAGACGCACTCGGCAAGTCTATCGTCAGTTGCTAGTTTGTAAGTGATTTTTTTCTGTAATTTATGTCTCAAGCTAGCTATGTAGTGATAATTTTGATCTATCATTATCCTCACTATATTCTTTTCTGTGGTATTATATGCAGGATGAAGATCTATGAAACAAAAAAATCTGGACGCTATGGCATTGGGTTCTTTGACCCAAATACCATTAATGAGTACACATGGAATCTTGCAAATTATCAAGCAAGTGTAGAGGAAAGCATGCTAGAGTTCTTGAAGCGCCTCAATACTAATGAAGATATACTACTTCCTTACAACTTCATGTGAGTCACACTGTCTTGTAATACAAATTCTGTTTTTGCTTACTAGCGAGCTAGATGTTAATAATTAAGTGTATACGGTTTATGGTAGTTGATTAATTTTATGCACATGCCCACTTAATTAAGACATGCAAACGTGCATGCAGTTTCTACTGGATCTTGTTAGACATTGAAGTCGAGGAAGGAAGAGTTGAATTACTGGACTCACTACATAAAGAAGATAAAGACTACACCATCGTGAAGGGGATAGTCAACAGGTAATTTCAATTATTATTATATATCTCGGCCTATTATTAGTTCGTCATTTCCTGATATGAACTATTTAATAACCCCTTTATTAATTTTCTTTGCCGGCGGGCAGGGCTTGGGCAAAGTTCATCAAGATGACTCCAGGCAAGTGGGCAAAAAAGTTGTTTTGGCATCGACCAAAGGTAAGTAATTAAGTAGTATTAGCTAGCTACCATCTCTTTAATTCTTGTTTCAATATCATTAATTAATTATCATGCTTGATTAATCATTATCTGATTCAATTCCATTCTCGTAAAGGCCCTGAAGCAGGCGTCGGGGAATGATTTGTGTGCATTCTACGTTTGCGAGAACATTCGCATGATGGCATCCGAAAGGAGTAGATCTAAAAGACAGGACTGGGTACATTTTTTAGAACACTATTCATACCATTATCGATATCTAGTCACACAACTAATACATGCATATTGGTCTCCTTCTTAATAGTTCAGAGAGGTGCGGGATAAGCTCCTACCAGCGGACTGCATACTAGCACTTCAAGAGGAAATAGCCGGATTTTTGCTCAACCAGGTCATAAATCCCAAAGGAGAATACTATTACCCGCTACCGCCCCATGAACCACTTGTCATCGTGCTGCGGAGGCACCAAGGCAACATGTAGGAGAAATTGTATATGTATATACATGTGTATGTGTGAATAATTAATGATGTTGGTTGTGAGACATACGATGATATATATTTATATATATATATGCGGTTCTACGTACGAGAAAATCTATTTATATATATGCATAACGTGTACAATTTGTAGTATCGTGAAATATCAGTAAACAAAAAAAATTAAATGGAAAATAAAGTCAAAACTCCCCCAAACATTTAGCACCGGTTGGTGTTACCAACCGGTACTAATATCCTACACGCACCCGGCCCTGGCTCGTGCCACGTGCTGACACTTTAGCGCCGGTTCGTGGCAAACCGTACTAAAGGGGGGGACTTTTAGTCCCCACTCTTTAGTGCCGGCTGCCGAACCGGCACTGAAGGCCGTCACGAACCGGCACTAAAGACCGGTTCTGCACTAGTGTAGTTTTAGTTCAAATTAACAAATACACTTAGGTAGTAAAAAGATTGTGCTATTCAGAAAATAAACAAATACTCAGCTAGTTTGTACTAATTGAAGATGGAACTTTTCTTATTCCTTACATAAACCTCCTTCCGGAATCAACTGTCGCCGAAATGAGTGTTTCTACATACTGAAACACATCTAGATACATTCATTTTAGCGACACTTAATTCTGGACGGAGGGAGTAGGAGTTACTGGTGGCCTTGTTCTTGAACCGATCGACACAAGTAGATTTCATCCTAGCCAGGGGTAAATAATGCCCTGAACGTTTCCTCGTAGTCCCTTTTGAAACATGCATGCAGTTCCAAATCTCTTTGACAAAGAGGCCAACGACTGGGGAGAGTAACTCCATGTTTATGTCATTTGCAAGAGGAAATAGAACTTTGTTTCAAACACACTTTTCTAGAAAAGGACTTAGGTTTACTGACATGTTATAAAAATAACAGTGTGCAGTTTTCAAAAGAAAGTATATATGTGCAGTTTTCCAACTTTGTTGCATGCTATTCTTGTGGCCAATACTAGATCTACAAACCAGTGCTCACTGCAGCATGTGCAAAGCAAAGTGCAAAATTTTATTGATATATTCCCATTCTTGGGGGTTTGTATATAGAAGCATGCAGCTCTCACAACTTGACATTTTCAAGTATTGAACACGAAAAATAGCACAGCTATCGATGTGTATGGACTTACCAGCTTTTGATCAGACTGGAAGCTCTTGTAATTCTTGTGCGTTTATGAGAACTATTGTTAAGACATTATAAATCGTTTTCTCACATCGAATTGATCAAGTGAACAGTCTTTTAACATTGCCCATAATTAATCATGATAAGTGATGCGTCGCTGCTGGCAAGCATTTGCCATGGACGATCGGATCAAGACCTGCTGTTAACTGCTGGCTCCATGTGATGCATATGATTTAAACAATTCATACCTCACTGAGGACAGCAAGCTTAATCTGATTATTTATGATGACCAAATGGTTCTCCTTTGGGATATGGCCCTTCAACAAACAATGGCCACACACATACACAAGCTGTTTGTTTATTCCTTTTCTGAACTATACAGAAAGATAACAAAGCTTTTATTGTTTTACTCAAGACAAGAAAAGGATTGCTCTGGCTGGCTGGCTTCTCCTAACAGCTAACCCAATAAGAGTTTAGTTTCGACAAAGTGGCCGCCGTACCTACCGGCAAGTTGGTGTTAGAAAAGGAAGACTGGAGGGTACTTGAGTGAGTCAAGCACGGCAATGGTAAGCATCCACCTTCTTTCTTCAGTACAAAACAAACTTTTGCCCAACTATTTAGATAGTAACGCTTTGATTGTGGCATCCATTTGTCAGGCAGCACAAGTGATTGACAGGGACTACCTACCAACAGCTGAAGCTGGGAGGGGATCCACATTCCACACTATATATGAAATCATCAACGATCGAAGATGTTGATGATTTGCAAAACGCACACATATGATTACAAGCTGGGAGGCGATTAGCAGCTATTGATTTGTTGATTATTACAGGTCCGAATTCTTACCCACAAGCACGAAAAGGGGGCAAGAGGATATATATCTGTAAAGATCTGTAAATGGCGAATTCACGCTAGCAGTCATGGAGAGCTGGAATATTGGGTTGCTTACCTTGTTGCCGGCCGGGCGATGCCAAAGATCTGCAGTACGCCCTCCGGCCAGGGCCACCATTGTGGCCGAACCTGTGCGCACAGGGGCAACACTCGCGGCGCCGCCGGCAAGACAAGCCCTCGCCGGTGGCACGGTCAGTTAGACAGCAATGACAACGGGTCACCGCGAGTAAGATCTAGCAGTCATGGGGAGAATTCGCGATCTTACTCTGAGGCCTGAAGCGTTTTCTGCGGCCCCATTTAACGGGGCCCACTAACAGTACATTGTTTCCAGTTCTTTCTCTCTTTCCTTTCAATAAAGGATATAAAAAAACAATTCTTTCAACAAATATAAATCCAAATTTTGTTGTAAAAAAATATAAATCCAACTTTTATATTCACGTTCTACTCATTTCACAAATCAGTTTGAATAGGAAAACGAATGTCACATATACAAAAATTAAAATAAATAGATAAAAACAAAATCTAAATCAAAAACTAAGAGTACAAACACGAATAACAATGAAATAAGGAAAATAAATAAAAAATAAGCATACATGTAAAAAGTGAAAATAAACAACAATGGAAAAATGTAACCCCATTAGTTGTGACAGACGGAAAATAATATTAACCATGGGTCAGCACTATTCCTTTTTCTCCCAAATCATTCCTTAAGGGTTGCCCTTGTATAAGGTCACTCGCATCTTCTCAGGCGCTTACATGTGCGTCTCTTGTCCCAACCTGAGATTATTTTTTCCTTTTTCGTACATTCATCTTCTCTTAGAATCATGTGTCCAAATTTTGAACCGTTTTCATCTTTGATGTCTTGCGTCGAGATCTTCAAAATTAGATCCCATGTTAATAAATTTAACGAACTTTCTTCACACAAAAAAAATGAAAAAAAATAACTATAAAAATATAATAAAACCAAAAACCAAAAAAATGCCAAAAAATCCAATGATAAAAAACGGACGAAAAAACCAGGAGGTAGAAGCACATTTTTTCTTCATTTTTTTCCTTTCCGTTATGCTTCTTGTGAAAATTAATATGTGCCTCCACAAAAAGCAAAATATGTGCCTTTTCCTTTTGTGTGTTTCAGACGGAAGCAAATATGTGCTTCTCATGGAAGCTTATTTCTTTTTCGAGAAGCATAGTTATGCTTCACGCGGAAGCAAATCTGTGACTCCACGAGAAGCAAATATGTGCTCCTCATGGAAGCGCATATTTTCCCCTTTTCGGACAAGCATAGTTGTGCTTGACGCGGAAGCAAATTGATGATGTTATGGATATATCATTGGAGCCACGTGGGATGTTGGATATAGGTGGTTGAATGCTTAGATAATTTGACTTTACCAAACTCGTGTTTTTTTATGTAATAGTAGATTTGTGGAAAAATCATCATACCCTCCAAGGGAGAATGACTACTGATCGAGCCCTACTCGTGGGCTTGGCCCAATAATGGGTACTTGCGATAATGATGATTTTATAAAACATGTATATTTAGGTTTAGATTACAATTTGTTTTGTATATTTAGCGCTCAAAAAAATGTAAAACATGTATATTTAATAGTTTTTATTGTTCACAAAAGAGGAACTGATTTGGATCATAAGGAAAACCTGATGTGTTAGGCAAACAATTTGCACGAAATATGTGAATAATTACACTAACATGGACTTACCTTTTCTCATGAAAAAAGATCATTAGATCAAGGCTCCTCATAGCTGGCTAACGTTTGCGAGCTAGGGTGGCAGTTCCGAACTCCCCGATGGCATTTTTTGTGTATTGTGTGAACTGGGGTGACATTTTGCAAAACTTCCATGGTAGTTCCTTCTTTTTTGTTTTTTTTTTTGTCTTTTCTTTGGGAAAACTGACATCCATCAAATGTAGATCGTGTGGTTCAGGGGGTTCGCTGGCAAAACGTCGCTTACTGATGTTCGTCAGCTAAACTTTCCGTAGATCAAACATCCACACGCTCGTGTTAATCTCAGGTTCCATTCATATTGGACGGACCAGATTTCGCTGAAAGAGTTAAACAAGGAAGCTTGCACGTATGGCAAAGCACGCAGACACCACACCTCGTCCTTTCTCATTCGGCGTCGCCGCCAGCGGCGGCTGGATGGAAGGAGGAGGCCGGCGACGAGGAGGAGAAGGAGGCGGAGAACCCGATTGCTTTTTTGAAGAAAAACTAGGGACCTGATTGCATTTTTAGCACGTTTATGTGTGGGGTCGGGCAGTCAGATTCGCGTTTAACCCAGGCAAAGTGAGCAGTTTTCACACTTGGTAGTTTTTTGTCACGGATTAATAAAAAAGTGGTAGTTTTCGGAACAAAATCGTAAAGTGGTAGTTTTCTGTCACGTTTCCGCGAATTGTGGTAGTTTTTGGTTAAATACTCTTCAGGAACAGAATGCACACTCCCATTCATGGTGTGATGTGTGTGTATACCTGTGCATGTTTGATTGAATTTAATTTGTATTTCAGTTTAGGTTCAAATGAGAAATTTTGCATCCTAATTATCTCAATCGATCCTTATGGTATACTTATTTAGCATTATTTTACGTTCATTCGTGCATAGGGTTCTCAACATGCACTAGTAGAAAAACACCTAATAGTCCCGCTTCGTGAGGGCCTTTAGTCCCGGTTCATGAACCGGGACTAATGGGCCGTTACTAATACCTCCACCCATTAGTCCCGGTTCAAACAAGAACCGGGACTAATGTGCCTCCACGTGGCTCTGTGCGCTGAGCCCAGTCAGGGGGCCTTTGGTCCCGGTTGGTGGCACCAACCGGGACCAAAAGTCAATGTTTTTTTTGGAAAGTGGCTGCTTTAGAGGTTTTGAGTTTTTTTTCTACTAGTGTTATATTAGCTAGCTAATAGAGAGAAGTGTCCTCTCTTATATCTTCGTCCTTGGTTTACCAACGCTACTGCTATATATGTTCATTTTACCCGCTGATATAATAACTCATGCATGCTCGCATACATCAGCATATATAATAACAAGTACTCGTCCTACTAATCATGCATCATCATACAACTTCTACTCGTTATTAATAATAAGTCATACGATCATCATCCTCATAGTCATCGAACCCGACCCTACATAATTGTTCTTAACACATGATCATCAGTATCAGGTAGGACCTAAACACCCTTAAGGTAAAATAGCATAAAACAATATAGACCCTGACTCTCCATTATGAAGAATGGCGATCATCCTGTCTCCAATTTTTGCCCTTCGCTGAATGTTGCTTCCAAGAAGCTCCTTACGACTGTCCATACATTTTTTCCATTCTTTGATTGTCATGTCTCCACTTCTTTTAGAAACCCGGTATGGACAGTTCAGATTCGTAGGAAGACCTGGTTGTATGTTCAAAACATGAAGGCTACCGTGTGTATACATCAGATGAGGCACACAATCATTCGGGATTATCTGTTGAAAAACATAGTAATAACTTTGTAGTTAGCAATGATATGATCTACTAGTTTTAGAAGTGTGCAAAAAGATGCACGGATGTCGTAATAGTAAAAAATCTTACCAGGGTATCTTCATGGTAGTTACCGTAGTTCAACACGTGCACTAGTGGCACGTATTGACCATAATGTTGAGGAGTTCGATTGTAGACATTGTAATTCTTAAGATCAGTACAAAATGTGACCAGATGATTTTTCTCCTGATAAGTTAGTTCGGAGCCTTCGGTGTAGTAGGTTCTGTCTACCATCTTCCGCACATTCTTTGAAGAATGAAAATAAGCTGTCAATGGAGAATAAGTTGTCAACTATTTTGAAATAAACAATATAAATTACTTAATAACTATGTTAAGCTCACATGGGGGAAGAATTGGAGGTGTATCCACAAGGACGAAAATCATAGGTCTCTCTTGCTCGATTGTAGGATTACCAAGATCCATGGTAACAAGCATACCCTCATCAAAACCATACATCTTGCAAAGTGCTTCCCAATTTTTGCACCCAAAATGGGTTACATTCTGAGCATTGTACAGCTTTACTTGAAAATCAACACCATGATGGGTACTTAGGATAATTTTTTTGGTTTCGAAACTTTCATGGTCTTCAAAACCCATCCTCTCCAAGACATAGCGTCTTCCAAAGCATGGGATAAGCTAGTCGAATTGGAAAAGATGAAAAATATTGTCATGATTAGAATAGTTGAAGTCATGAGTAATTACGAAAAAATGTTGCAGATACCTAATCATCGGTTGCGTATCGTATGAACATCGAAGGTCTCCTCGAGCTTAATGCACCAGTCATGAAGCGACGATCTTCGTCCAGCTCAATGAACCTGTCGCAGATACCTCGGTCATCGTGGCACCAGTCGCACTCCCCCGGGCGGTTTTCGTCATCCGAGTACGACATTTCCGGCCTATGTTCATAATTCATATATTAAACTAGATTATTAATCACGGGATGACTATCGGTGATGTACGTAGCTCCTCCTTTCATTCCCGAGTGCATTATTACATCAAATTGTCTAGCACACGGGAATGAAGGAGAACTTATCCAATATGAGCATTCAGTAAGCAAAACCAAATCATAAAATAAGCAAAACCAAATCATAAAATAAAGTAGTATTCAAATTAGCATGCATTCAATAATTATAAGCAAAAGTACATCATCTCTTGGTGTCCGTACATCGTCGAATATTATCACTAATATAGCATCACTAATACAACTACAACCGTAGCGCCCGACGGGTATCGACGCGGGCGGTGGACACCCAAAGATAAGGAACCATCACAGGATCATAGCTCCAGTGAGATCCCTGGAGAACCTGCCAGGTATTGTCGAACCTGCCCTCCAATGCAACCATGTAGCGACGGACGTGCTCGTCCTCCTCGCTGACACGGTAACGTACCACCTCCGCGGTGTCCGGAAGCCTCGACACCGTCACTGGACCACGCGACCGCCACCAAACAAGGATTGGGTCAACAATGGGCTGCCTCCTCACCAACCTACGTCCCCCGGAAGGTAGCACCTCTCAATACCAGCCCGGCGGAGCCCAGTCCCGAACATGGCCATGATATAGCAAGCCTCCACCGCCGAGTCGACAACGACGAGGATGCGGGATAGGCATCGCCGACGTCGATGCGGGAACTACTTCTATATATAGTTAAATAAAGTAGTTTTATTAATTAAATAAACTAGCTAGTTCAACTACTAAACACTTACTATAAATAAATAAAGTAGTACTTAATAAAAACAAACTACTTCTATATATAGTAAAATAAAGTAGTTTATTAAATCAACTAGCTAGTTCAACTATATATGAAGCACTTACTATAAATAAAATAAAGTAGAATTACTAAAAATAAACTAGTATTTTTCTAACTAATTATAGTAAACACTTTCTCTTTTTATTTTTTCATTTTTCTAAATACGTACTATGAACAAAAAAATCATTAAAATTCTATAAACAAAATTACAACAGAAAAAAATCATAAAGATTCTATGAACAGAAAATCTATGAACTAGACATCTAAATTACTACACATCCAACAAAAAAAATCTATGAACTACCAAAAAATCTAATTTGTCTTGCATGAATCCAAGTATTATCGATCGAGTGCTTCTTAACGTTTGTCTTGCATGAATGCAGACGCTAGCTGCACAGGACAAATTGCTCCCGTGGTAAAAAGAACACCAAATGCTGCTAACCTTTCTGAACCTTGATTTATGTAAGGAAATGACCACAGTCTAGCATACGCCTGCGGTAGCTACTTGAATGTTTTCCACTATCAGCCTATCCAGGAGATAGTCAAAAACTGCCTTATGCACGTCACATCACAGATTTTGGTAGATTCACTTTTCACTATCCTCAGCACTAAATGGGCAACAAAACCTTCTTGTGCTTGTTTCTGATTCAGCACGCAGAACCGTCCAACACAATCTGAACGCACACATTACTTGTTGTTAGAGATATGACATGCAATCGAACACGATGAAGAACGAAATCAAACACAGGGACACAAGAATTTAACTTGGAAAATCTCTCCAACACGAAAGGGAAAAGACCACGTGCGCCAGTCAGCAAATCTTCACTATATCGGGGAAAGTTATAAATGACGGAGATTTACAACCGAACAACCTAACTCGTGCGGTGGCTTACAATAGATATATGTATATACTATATAGTAGAGGTGACCTAGCTAGATCAATACTGATCCGTACAACATAACACTTGCCAGGAGAGAAGAAATTAAAACACGGTGAAACTCACATCGGAGACGACATCAGTTGGCTGCCATAGCGTGTGTGCGATGCCTGTCGATCTATGAAAGGGAAGAAAACATATTACACTTCATCAGTTTTTAGACTCGGCACATCGACCAAAAATTTCGCACCTAATGCTCCAGCAGCAGTACACATATATATATAGGAGAATGAAACAAGGAGCCGTAACTTATTTCTCAGGCATGGATTGGAAGACCTTATATATATATCCATCAGGTTTGCATGTTAACAACCGGAGAGATCACAGATACAGCACCTGCACAAACATTTACAAGCCAGTTATCGGTCTGCGTCATCAGTGTGGGCGACATGGGTGGCCTCCTGATCCACTTTTTCAGCGAGCCTTTCCCCAAGCGTCCTCACTTCGCCGCTGCCGGGAGTCGCCACCGGGCTTGCCCCCGCTGCCGACGGCGGCGGCGGGGGTCTGTTCCTGTTGCTGTTGGACGGTGCATTACGATGTACAGTAAATGGCTTGATGCAATATAGATGGCTATTGTGCAACAGCGGCAGCAGTTCGCGGCCCGTAGGGGTGGCAGCGTGCCTTCGCAATCCTTGAATCCATCGGGTTTCAACTTTCAAGAGACACCCAAGTAATAGAGGAAAGGTAGGACATCCAGCAACGCCATGTCCCTTGATCTGGAGAGCCAGTACTCCTCCAGAGGCACCTCATTGGTGTCGTGGCAGCGGGATGATGCGGTGGCCAGGCCATCCCCTAAGCCGCATGCTGCGATGTGGTGGTGGCCCTGTAGTAGATGCCGCCGTGGCCGTCGCAAGCGATCTGGTCTGCGCGCTGCTTGGCGGCGTTGGCCGTGGCGCTACCTTCGGGGATGCATAATCGGCTGGACGCTGGGTGCCGAAAGGTCAGAGGGAATTGGACCTTCTGATCCGGCAAGTTTCGTGATCTGAATCGGTAACGGCGATGCATGACGGCGCTCATGTCCTCCACGCCGGTGTAATCTGCTGCCACGAGCAAGGATGACGAAATTAGTGACGGCATGTGGTGATTTTGTCTCATGCAGATCGGTCATCGCTGCCACTTGGGAGGATGGTGCGTCCCAACTCAGGATTTTGGCGGTGCATGGCCTTCCTCACTCGTCAAAGTCTACGTCCCTTGTGTTATCGGGGTCGTGAAAAGTGGAGGAGATAGCATATGATGGCTCTGATTTGTGGTGCTTTTTGGAGTACCAGATCACGAGCTCCATGGAGAAAACCCTAGGTTTGTCAATACCCGGCAATGATGGTGTTTTTTTTTCCGTTGTTACCTTGTTGAAGGCATTGGTTGAAATTTGCTCGGACTTGATCTTCCAAGTAGAAACTCATGATTTGGCCTTCGAAGGTTGGATCTAGGCGTTGCTTTTGGAAAACCTTTGTCGTACTCATTGTGTTGTCAAAATACAAATGGTGTTGAGGGTCATTGTTGTATATCATCGATCGCTGCTGTTTTGATCTCTTCAGGCTTTTTATCTTTTTCTCTCTTCGCCTTGGCATAGCTTCGGTCTTTTATGACTTAGCTCTTTGCTAGCATGTGTGTTAGTGTTGGCTGCAGTGTGTATCCTACCTATGCAGAGATCAGATGTGTGCTGATTATGATTTGAGCCCCCGATGCTATATTATGTGTCAATAAAATATGCCCTTTATCCAAAAAATATATCCCTTGCATACTTACAGTCATCATGTGTGCAAGTTAAAACATGTGGATGCATCAACCATTTTGTTGGTTAGGAAGATGGCTTGTTTACAAACTGGGCTATCTGTGCAAGTCCCAACAAATTTATCTTAAATATTGGGGCTTGTGTGTTAGGAGGATTGGAACTTATATTACTCAAAGGTCAAGGGAAATAAGCAAGAAACGCCATATACAATGGTTTCTTTGCAAATTGTGGGTGCTGTTTAGGTAAAGAGGCTATGGATGATATGGATAAAAGGGGAGCTCGCTTTGGCTGCAAGAGTGTATCCACTAGTTGCCTAATTTGCTTTAGTAAATTGAGCAATTGGTATTATTATAAGAACAAGACCAAGACTAGAGGCTGTGCGCGCGGGGTCCAAGTCCTAGTAATCAACGAATGTTTAGCAGGGAAGCAAAGTACATCGCGACGCTCCTCGACAGCACTGCAAAAACTTGGAGTAGATGGGAACATGATGGCTCAACAGCAATGCCCACTATAACTTGTTTTAGTGGAACGCGAAATTGGCTGCAAATGGACAAAGCCTTGGAAGTGATCACGCAGATAAGAAGAGAGGAATTGGTGATGGGATCACCGTGCGCTGGGAACGGGGCGCTGAGGAAAGCTCATGTATTGATAATCAGTTTGCTCTCTGCAAATTAAAATCAGATCAACACCGAATCTCAATCCACACTACGAAACAAACATCATACCTATACAATTGTACTATACATACAAAAGGTCACCTGCACAACGCAGAAGCTAGATGTCGAAGTTGCAACTAATTAGAGAAAAAAGAAAGGCAAGCAAATAAATAGAGAGTGGGGCAGGTGTGGTGATGATCTCGTTCTCGTCAATGCGTTGAGTGTCCCAAAAGCAGATGCACTGGCTCCTGCTTATCACAACCACCCCCTCTCCTGCCCACCGCTACTGAGAGAGAGAGAGAGAGAGAGAGAGAGAGAGAGAGAGAGAGAGAGAGAGAGAGAGAGAGAGAGAGAGACGGCTATGGCGAGGCACTTCCTGCTCAACACCGGAGCCAGGATGCCCTCGGTGGGGCTCGGCACCTGGCAGGCCGAACCTGGCATTCTCGGGGACGCCGTCTATGCCGCCGTCAAGGTCTGCACATGCCTCCTCCTGTTTTTTTTTCTCACCACTCTCTTCACCAATCACCATCTTTTATTTTTGGCAACAAGCTTCAATACTGTGTTTGTTTCCTTGTTTTTATCTTCGACAAGATCGCCAATAGTATTTCATTTCTCAATTGCTTCTGGGTCGTGCAGGCCGGTTACCGGCACATCGATTGCGCCAGAGAATACCACAATGAGAAGGAGGTAAAACCACTGTCAACTACTACTAGCTATCTGTAAAGGTTTATTTTGTTCAGTCCACTTAAAAAACAGCTTTTGGTCAGTCCTGTATGATTTCTCAATGTGTGTATGATCTGCTACCCTTGCAAAAGCAACTAGAAAAGCAAGACAGCAACATAACGTCACACTGGGAATTTCTTCTGTCCATCTCTTTCCATCATTTAACTATGCGATATGGGCTTATAATGAACCTGCCAAGGATTCAGATAAAGGGTTAATTCAGGACTATTTGAAATATCAGTGGCCTGATTGCAATGACATCCATAGCTGACAAGCAGCACTTACTCCCTTCATAAATTAAGACATGTGCTGCCTGTTGTATCGTCTTGATTCATGTTACGTAATAATTGGAGCAGTGGAAGGCTGATACCAATTATTTGCATTATCCAGATCGGTTTGGCGCTGAAAAAGCTATTTGAAGACGGGGTAGTGAAGCGTAAAGATCTGTTTATCACCTCTAAGCTATGGTAACCGAAATCTCTGGTGGTATCTTAGTAGTTCTGTCTATCGAGGCAGATCAAGTCGAGTATACAGATGCCTATTTGCTGTTTTTAATCGTTCTCATCTAACTTCTTTGGATGCCTTATGTTTTCAGGAATGACTGTCACGCTCCTGAAGATGTGCCAGAAGCACTAAATGAAAGCCTGAATGATTTACAGCTTGATTACTTGGATCTTTATCTTGTGAGCACCTCATATTTACGATTATATTTCAGTACCTGAGTTCCTCTATTCTGGCCTCTATATCATCAATATCTCGTTTTTATGCGTACTGATAGCACTACTTTTGTATGTTATCATTTAGAGAAAAGGATGTTTTTGGTCCCACGAGTTCACGAAAAGTATACATTTGGTTCCTCGGAATTTTTTAGAAGACATTGGGTCGTTCAAGTCTCAAAACCAGACATAATTCGTCCAAAACTAGAAACGAAGCGATACTAGTCTGATATGTCGATGTTTTTGACTGAAACATCAGGTTGACTGCCACCTGCTGGTTGCGCTCAGCCTCGGCTCCCATGTCGTGCACGCGCTCGTGGCCTCGTGCCCCCGAGACAACACATGACTCATGCTCGGCAAGAAGCTCGACGCACTCAGTCGCCACCGCATCACCGACATTGCCGCGTGCCAAGGTTGGCACTGTTGACAGCATGAATTCAATAGGCACTGCATTGGATCAGGTGTGGAAGCTTCGAATCGATGAGGCCCGCTGCGCGCTTGAGCCCGAGAGCGTCGTGGCCATTGTTGACAGCGTCGACCAGATCGATGAAGCCATTGAGATGTCGTGGTGCGAGGGGATGATGCCGTCTGTAGGGGAAGAGTAGCGCCAAGCAGCAGCGATGGCATGGGGACGAGATTGTTGGTGCAGGAGCAAGCCGCGGTGAGACTGACTGGGTAATGAGGGGACCCGCACAGCGGTGCCATCCAGGAGGAGGGAGGTCACGCGGTGGTGGTGGATGTGTTCGGTAGGGGAGAAGAGAGGTAATGAGGAAAAAAAAGGCCCATCCGACGTGGCATGTGAGGAAAGAGAAAACCGGTGACACGTGGGTGGTTTTCCACATAAACCAGGATTAGGACGGAATAAAGCTACTTTCGAAACTTGAAGGACGAAATATCGCCTAAAAAATTTTGAGGGGCCAAATATATACTTTTGGTGAACTTAAGGGACTAAAAACATACATTTCTCTATCATTTAATTAGAAAGTTTCCTCACCAGGAATTGAATACTTGTCTGGTCTATATTATTCATAAATGTTAAATCATAATTGATGACAAAATTATGTATCCATGCTAGCCAATCGTGTGTTGTTGCCATGGTCTATAATGTGCAAACTGGGCATATGGTTTTGTGTCATTTTCTAACACATGTGCCATATTCCTTGAATTCTGTCTATTCAGTTAACCATATTACATACATATACGTTTTGCCATCATATTTGGTATGGATTAACATGGTCTTATTGATTTCCGGTGTCAAATTGTCAATTGTTTCCAGATAACATCTGTTGTTCACCTTTGGCATCTTGAATACATTGAGAAAAGATTATGTTTGTCCAGTGAGTTTTATCTCTTTTTTTGTTTGACAGTTTCTTCTGGTACCTTCAGCTTAGCATTACATGATTACGTGTTCAAACTGTTAAGTATGGCGTGTACAAATGATATGGTTAAAATCTCTGATTCTCCATGTATTTTGTAGATCCACTGCCCATTTAGTGTCAAGAAGGGAACAAACCACAGCCCTGAAAACTATGTTACACCTGACATCCCTGCTACTTGGGGGGCAATGGAAAAGTTACATGATGCTGGCAAAGCTCTCGCGATTGGTGTGAGTAACTTTTCATCAAAGAAGTTGGGTGACTTGCTTGATGTAGCTCGCGTACCTCCTGCTGTTAATCAGGTGGAATGTCATCCTTGTTGGCAGCAAACTAAGCTCCACAACTTTTGTCAGTCAACTGGCGTTCATCTTAGTGTAAGTCTGATTATCTTTTGTGTTATTTACGACTAAATAAGCTGGATTGCTTTTGCGGTACACTATTTTGTTGTTGTTCTTTCCTCACCTGTATGTTTTTTGCAGGCTTACTCACCACTAGGTTCACCTGGTACTTCTTGGATGAATGGTAATGTCCTTGAAGAGCCAGTAATCATCTCAATAGCTGAGAAACTCCGCAAGACACCTGGACAAGTCGCTCTGCTCTGGAACATTCAGATGGGCCACGGTGTACTACCAAAGAGTACAAATCCAGAAAGGATAAAGCAAAACCTTGATGTTTATGATTGGACATTTCCAGCTGACATGCTTGCAAAGTTCTCAGAGATTAAGCAGGTACATATCATATATGCACCGAGTAACCTTAGCAATACTTTAATGAGGATAAAGCAATGATATTTATTGGTGATAACTAAAGATCTTTATAGGATGACAAATGAACAAATCTCTTGGATCTTTATAGGGTTAAGTAGCATTTTTTCATTTTTGTGCTTCTTGGAGCTTGAAACACCAGTGTATCATGACAGGATTCAAATAAGGGCACAACTGTTTTATTCACTCTTAAAATGGCAGTATTAGTTACCTTGGGTAGAACTGAATTCTCACTATTGATATACGATGTTCATTTTTCTAGCTGCATAGGGCACAACCATATTGTTCAATACTCCCTCCGTATTGTTCCCTCACATATTAGCTTTTACTGATGCCAAACTTTATAAAGCTTGACCAAGTCTGTAGAAAATAATATGAACACTTACAATAACAAATCTATATGATGTGAAAATATATTCAACGAGGAATCCAATGATATTAAATTGGTGGTGTACAAGTTAATATAGTTTTCCAGAAACTTGCTGAAAGTTCATAAAACCTGACTCTAGGCAAACCTAATATGCAGAGTAAATAAACACAGAGGGAGTGTAAATAGCTCCAGTTTGGCATGGATCCACCTGGGATAAGCACAAGTCATCTCGATCAGCCCCTGTTATCAATTGTTTTTCTAGAAATATATTAATAGCAGTAGGAGCGTCGATCATAATACCGTGGCGTGCAATTGCAATGTTTTACGATGTGGGTGAGTTCCTGCGTCGCAGAAACTTCTAGAACGTCATTCGACCATTCATTTATTCATTGTTAATTTTCATCCACTTTTTTCCCTTTTAACACCTTTTCACTAGGAAAAGTGAGCGCATCTGACATTTTTTATCTTGTTGTCTTCAGGCTAGGCTTCTGAGAGGCAACATGATGATTAATCCACAGAGCGTTTACAAGACCTACGAGGAGCTCTGGGACGGTGAAATTTAGGTTTCATCCTCCTAAACGAAAAAAAAGTAATAGATGTCTGTAAAGGTTTTCCAGCCATGGCTGCCAAATTCAGTTATACAGATTGTGAAAACACGAATCTCTGAAAATTCCATGTGATGTAACTGTGATTATCACCGTCTCTTGAGCAGCCACAAGACAGATCATGTATGCAATGGAGATACGAGAGAGCATTTGCAGATTAATAATTAATGAAACCGGGGAACGAAACTTTTGTAAGATGATCTCAGGGATCTCTAAAATGACGAGATTACATGATGCTTCCGTTCATAATGAGCAAGTTGTGAGTGCAGAGCACATGCCTTGCCCTTGTACGTGTATATGTGTTCCACTCTACAAGAGTTCCGGAGAAGCAGAGTACAGGCTTAAAATTATTCTTCCTGTCAGGAACTAGCAAGAAGTATTTCAGAAATTGCCCTGCGCAACGTGCAAATTTTGGTCGTGGCTCTGTAGGATTAGTGTGCTCATGATTTTCCATTTTGTTGGGAATACAATGCATGGTGATGAGAGGAGGATTTATGAGCTGATCCTCGTAGTATTACCAGTTTGTTCATCATAATTACTAGCCGGAAACAACCCCATGTCGCCTGGCCCACGGCCGATGGCATCCTCCGCCTCTATTGGGCAGCAGATTCAGAACGTGTGTCAGCGCGTTGGGGCCACCGGACTCCGGCGACCGAACGTGCCATCCACTTGTGAAGTGTGCAGGAAAGGTGATGGGTTGATGGCTGAAACGCAGTAAAACAGGGATGCTCAGGGAATTTTCCTAGGGTTTTGGCCACCAACCAACAGAGGTGCGAGCTTGAGGTAGCCGGAACAGGGCGGCTAGTGTTTAACACTTTAGAAAATGAGATGCCCAAGTCTCCACAAATCACAGGCTTTATTGCAATTACTCCCTCCATTCCTGTATAATCCAATGGAAAAGCAAAACAGAAAGAATGGGAGCAGCTGAGTGTCGGAAAAGGAACAGCGACGTCGAGCGCCCTGTAGCCGTCCGATCGAAGATCCATGTCGACAAACAGGCTGGAAACGATTCAGATGCATACATGATCAGGTGATATGTGACTTATACATAACTATCAGGACACCAGCGGGCCTCGCATCTTATACATAACTACAGGTGATATGTGACTTTGAAACAAGCCATCGACCAACACGAATGTAAATATGAATGATTAACTACTCATAGATATTCTTAACAAAAAGAAAACATGCTCACAGATACTGCACACAAATGAAAACACAGACAATACTCCTAGCTTGCCTTGGATTGTTGCGTGTGATTGACCTCTGAAGCTCGATCAGATCCTCTTCACGACGGGTCGATGTGGATTCTCAGCGAGCTCGGCCCTCAGGTATGCCAATTCAGAGTCATTGTAGTAACCCTGGAGCACTACTTCGTTGAGGCTGGCGAGAGATGGTAGACCCAAAACAGAACTACTGTCGATGTATGTACCGAAACCAAACTTGAGCACCTCAAGCTTCGGGGCTGCTCCTTGTTCAAACTTGACGGACTTGAGCCATTCTTCGCGTCCCAAGCTCAGCTCCAGCACGACCAGGCTTGAGAACGTCCCCTGCTCGAAACTGAGACGGACCTCTTCACCCTCGAGTGACTTCTTCAACAGATGCAGGAACGCCAGATTGGGTAGATTCCCAAGGACTTGCATGGCTGTATCGTGCTCTGTTATCCTGGAGCTCCGCAGCTTCAGCTTCACCAGATTCTTGAGGCCCTGGACCCATTCCGGCAATTCCACGAGGTTGCCGTACAGCTTGAGGCTCTGCAGTGTCTCTGGAAACGAGAACTTTCCCTCCAAGCACCCACATAAACCAGGCTTCCCCTCTGACCTACATTTCCGGTCAGAGTTTTAAATTTTATTATTCTGCTCTGAGACTAGTCATAGATTGCCATTTAGCTTTCTTCTGAGACAGAGTACTAGAACATAGGTTGGCCTATTTAGCTTTCTTGTACTAGTCATCTGTCTGACTTGTTGGCCTATTTAAAAAGCTCATCTCCTTTTGTTTTATCAGGTTCTCAGGCAACTAGAGCAGCAAGCTGGACAAACTTTTGGCCATTCAAAAACTCGATGATAATGACACTGTAAGAACAATTCATATGTATGGCAACATCATTCTCATCCTGGCTTGGTGTGTAAAAATATAATTGATTGTGACAAGTACCCTCTATTGCATTATGTTTTTTGTTGTGAAAGATCATGTTGCTATGAAGATATTATTGGTTCCAAGTAAAGCTGTTATGAGAGATTATGTTGCTGTGATGTCATTGATATTGTTGTGATGAGATATTGATTCCAAGTCAAGCAAGATTATGTTGTTGATGTGAAGAACTGTTTTCACATTTTTTATTAGGTGTCATTTACAATTTTATAGCAAGTGTGTCTAGCCATGTAGCTATTTAAACTGTAAAGATTGAATTTTTAACTATTTTACACCATTTTAACTCAATATGGCAATCCCTCCCTACCAAACAGTGTTTTATATGGAGGGGATTGTGGCTGAAAGGGGATTTGAGTTTTCAAGGGGATCTGAGGGGACTGGGTGGAAGAGGGGGATACACCAAATCCCCTTAAATCCCCTCCTTCCCAAACCTCCCAAATCCGCTCCTACCAAACGAAGCATGGAGGATTTATGAGCTGATCCTCATGGTATTACCAGTTTGTTCATCATAATTACTAGGCGGAAACAACCCCATTTCGCACGTCCGACGGCGCCCTCCGCCTCTATTGGGTGGCAGATTCGGAAGGTGTGAACACTCAAGTGTTCAGTGGAACATGATGAAACGCAGTAAAACTGGGGACGCTTTCTGGAATTTTCTTTGGGTTTTGGACACCAACCAACAGAGGTGCCGGAACACGGCGGCTAGCGTT
The DNA here is from genome assembly GCF_002162155.2 of Triticum dicoccoides. Taxonomy (NCBI): domain Eukaryota; kingdom Viridiplantae; phylum Streptophyta; class Magnoliopsida; order Poales; family Poaceae; genus Triticum; species Triticum dicoccoides. The sequence continues at coordinate 16,359,332 of NC_041381.1, read as the reverse complement.
TAGGCCTTTACAAAACGAGATGCCCAAGTCTCCACAAGTCACATGCTTTATAGCCATTACAATCCAATGGAAAAGCAAACAGAAAGAAAGGGAGCAGGTGAGAGTGTCGGAAAAGGAACAGCGACGTGGAGCGGCCAGCAGCCATCCAAACGAACATCCATGTCCATAACGAGCTCATGCTGGCACGATGCGGCAGGAGAGGTCTTGAGGTGTTGGATGAAGAAGGATGGACGGCTGAATCTAAATTACTGTCAAAGCTGTACGCTGCCTGTTAACTGAATATATAAGATCAGGTGTCGAATTCTTCAGACCGGCGCCTGATCTATTAAACTGAATATAAGATGAGGTGTCCATTTCTTCAGACCGGTGCCTGACCTTTTAAACTGAGTATAAGATCAGGTGCCGATTTCTTCATACCGGTGCTTGAAACAGCGCCTCTCCGGCCTTGCTCGCGTCAATTTCATGATGTTTCTCCATGGCGCGAGGGATGAAGATGTGGAGGCTGCGGAGGGTGCGGTCAAGAGCATGGCCGATGCGCGCCCCGACGGTCTCACATTTAAAATTCACAGATTTGAAGGTCTCATGAATGCTGCACGACTGTAGGCAATGCTGAACTCTTACCTCTTGTTTCTTTTTCAGCATTCATAGCAGGGCGTATATCAAAAGTTAGGATGGCCATACAGACTGGATTTTGATCCTCTTTCAATACTGCAATAGTTAGTGACAGCAGGCTGATGGCGTTGTTCTATGCTTTGTGCTGAATCACCTAAATTTGGCTCCAGTATTACCATGGACATGGAACTGCAGTCAGTGTTGCTCAAAATTTGTTTCTGATTCAGCATGCATCCATGCATGCTGCAGCCAGAATCCTCCGCTGAGAGCACACATATTTAGCAGGAGAGAATAAATCAAGACACAGTGAGTGGGAGACCCACATATATACGAGAAGAAAAGATTACGCCAAACACAAGTTGGCTGCCATTGCCATGCCAGATGAACAATAACAAGTATAGCAAACAGGCTGGAAACGATGCAGATGCAGACATGAACAAGCTGTACATAATTACAGGATATATGTGACTCTGAACTGAAACAATCATCAACAGTACTCCTAATTAACTTGCCTTGGATTGCTGGGCGTGATTGACTTCTGAAGCTCGATCAGACCGTCTTCAGTACAGGTCGGTTTGGGTTCTTGGCGAGCTCGGCCCTCGGGTGTGCCATGTGATAAAAGACACATTCTAGCACAACTTCCTTGAGGCTGGCGAGAGATGGTAGACCCAAAACGGAACTTCGAAGGACGTGAGAAGCACTCCTGTCAAACTTGAGCACCTCAAGCTTCGGGGTTGTTCCTTGTTCAAACTTGACAGACCTGAGGCTTGATCCAAGTCCCATGCTCAGCTCCAGCACCACCAGGCTCCCCAACATCCCCTGCTGGAAATTGAGATGGACCTCTTCACCCTCGAGTGACTTCTTCAACAGATGCAGGAATGCCAGATTTGTTAGGTTCCCAAGGACTTGTATGGCATCATCGTGCTCTAGTATCATGGAGCTCCGCAGCTTCAGCTTCACCAGATTCTTGAGCCCCTGGATCCATTCCGGCAGTTTGACCAGGTTGCCATACAACTTGAGGCTCTGCAGTGTCTCTGGAAACGAGAACTTTCCCTCCAAGCACTCACATAAACCTGGCTTCCCCTCTGACCGGATTGACAATGACTCCAGGTGGCTCAAACCAACAATTGCTGAACATAACTCTTTGCCATTTCCCTTGTTGACGCCAGTCACTCCCAACTTGCGCAGCTGAGCGAGTCCTTTTATGTCCAGTAGAACATCCTTCCCACGCCGCCCGATGTTCACAACACCCAGTGTGCGCAGGGCTTTAAGCTTCCTCATCCTTCTAGGCACTAGAACACCATACAAGTCCAGGCACATTGCAAAAGCAGGGAGTATAGAACAGCACATCATAGTGCATCTATCATGGATTTTCAAGTCATCACGATATTTAGATAATAAATAAGAAAACAGCAAGCACTGAGGCAAGAGGCATAGCCTGTTCCTCATTTTTTCTGGAATTGCTTTTAACAGTTCTTCCTCATATGAGACATCCTCATCATACGAGTTTCTACCAACACGAAGATATTGTAGCTTCCGAAGCTTGATGATGGTGTTTGGCAGCATAAATATGTGTGTATCTCTGATGTCTAGTGTCTCAAGTTTTCTCAGGTCACCCACCGAATCTGGAAGGTCAAAAATATTCTCGCATCCTTTAAGAGAAATGTATGTTAGGTGAAGAAGCCTCCCGATATGCTTAAGGTGATGATCAGAAAGACCTGTGGTGTCTTCGAGGTCCAGCACTAGCAGAAGACTCATCTTATCAGAAATGAAAAATGACTTCCACTCACCAAAAACTGTTACTGATCTTACACGGGACATGTCCACTATGCTCTCAAACTCAGTCTTATCTCCTTCCCAATTGCCGTTTATAGCAAGGTGTCGTGCTATGCCCTGGGTGTTTACGCTGCAGCCTTGCTCTAGTGTAAAAACAAGATTTTCTTCCATTGACTTTGACATGCCGATTTCACGCATGAGGTCATGGACTTGGCATGAATTAAATCCTTTTGCACTATGAATTGATTGTTGATATGGTAGGATCATACTGCTTCTTATAAGCTCCATGAAGTAGCTAGCCCCTATTTCCTCCGCAGACCTGCCGTGCACCGCCCTTGAGTAACCCTCTGCACTCCACCGACGTGCCAAGCGCCCTCGTCCAATCCTGTAGTCTTCGGGAAAGATGGGCAAATACAGGAAACAAGACTTGAGATGATAAGGTAAGCCATCATAGCTTCTCATAAGGATAGTTCTTATGGTCCCAAGCTCTGGATTCATCTCCAACTCGACACTGATATACTCATTCAATTTCCTCCATTCTACAGCAGTTTTTGGTTGGTTTGCCAGAAAGCCCCCAATGGTGACTATTGCAATAGGAAGTCCCTTGCATTTCTTTAGGATCAGGTTTGCCTGTTCAACTAACTCGGGATACTGCTCATTCAAATTCGTAGTCCTATCAAATACCTGAAATTGATACAAGTTAAGATCATAAGTATTTGCATCAATTTTAATCAGTTATATGTGTTATAACCCGACCACATGACGTTAAAATCTACAAGATATATATGCATTTTTAAAATCCAAGCAAATGAAGCACATGACCATACACTGTTTGTACCTTTTCAATGAAGAGGTCACGTGCGCTGTTCTGTCCCAGACTTTTGAGCTCGTATATTTTCTCATATTCAGAATTCTTGGAACAGTGCTTAGCAATATCCTTTATCCTTGTGGTGACTATGATTCGGCTGGATGTTTCTGTTGGAGGAAGATATGGTATTATGGCGTCCCATTCTGTGGTGGCTAATAGATCATCAAGGACAATCAAGTATTTCTTCATTTCTAATTGTTTGACCAAATCTTCCACATCCTTGCATTCCAACTGCTTAGCTAAGTTTTTTAGGAGCTCTTGAGGATTGAAAGGACGCATAATTGTGACACAAGCACGCTTCTCAAAATTGCCAATGAGTTCTTGGCATTGGTAGACATCTTTGATTATTGTGGTTTTTCCAACACCGCCCATTCCCCATAGGCAGATCACCTCACATCGCCGGCTATCTTCATTTGCAATTAGCTTGAGAATATCTGATTTTTCATTCTCTCGCCCGATGAGCTGAGATTCCTTAAAAGCTACTAGCATCGTCTCTGTGCGATTGAGCATCTTCTTACTGGTAGAGTTGTCACTGCTGTTGGTGTCCACATTTGAGCTAGACCCCGCCTCCATTAAATCCATTCCAACTTGTGAACCCTAGTCACAAGCAAGCAATGATTAGGTGGGAAAATACACAGGAGGTCTTGGATGCTCCACAACCCTATATGAATTTCAAATGTAAAAAATACCCAAAAAATAAAAAAATTCTGAAATTTGGGGATGTCAAACCTGGGTTCTCAATCTACTCCCGTGTGAAATTTCATGAAAAATATACCAGGAGACATATCCGTGGCTAAGTAAATATTGTCCGAACAAAAATCCATCCATTTTTGTCTTTATTGTCACGAATACGTTTCCTGGTTTTTTTCACGAAATTTCACATGGGAGTAGATCGGGAACCCAGGTTTGATATCCCAAAATCCCAGATTTTTTTCAAACTTCTCGGTATTTATTTGAATTTAATGTTCGTATAGGGGTGTGGAGCACCCGGATGCTACAAATCCGCTTCCTGATTAGGTGCTGCTTTCTTTCATATTCTAGGATGATAGCTGGTCGCGTGTTCAACCTTGAAAGTGGTCTATGCTTTTTTTTTCCATTCTTTAGCTTTAAGCAAACATTTTACAACTATAAAATCTTCTCTAAAGTGCAGCTCAGACCGTAATTCAAGGGATCGTATTGGTCTGAAAGTCTTAATTCAGTATATATAAATAGAAGTTTTGCTACTGCTCAGTCGATGTCCACCTTAGCCGCAGGATTAGCCTGATCCTTGTTCAAGATTTCTGCGTGGATATTTTTGGTTACATCTCGCTATAAATTATCATTTTTTATTTTGTCCTAGTTGCACAGTTTTTTTTTGATAATTTTTTAACACAATTCCCTTTTTTTTCTTATTCATCATTCTGTATTTTTATTCTATTTGTATAGGCAACAGACTAGTATCCCATGGCTAATCCCTCGACGGAGATTTTATAACATGCTGGTTGACTATGATGACGACATGCCCTAAAAAAATAGATACAAATTGTGAGAGAAAATTGTTTGAGGTGGGAAAATTTTCAAAGCTAGATTTTTTATCGGCATGTTGTTGCATCAAACAGATGTTGGTTTCGAATGGGAGTTCATGGTTGACTATGGTCCTGCTGATACAGGTTGCCAAGACATGCCACGTTTCTTTGGTTAAAATTGCACATTTCAATTGTTATCCAAGAAGATAAAATTCCTAGATATTTCTATTGAGAGAGTTAACGATCCAATTTGAATTGAATCATGTGGGATGGTTATTATTCCATAACTTTCCTAACAAAAACTCTGCGCAAATTAGCCAAGAAGATTAACCAAAAAACAATTAAAGGAGCAACAATAGTTAGATTATTTAAGAATCTTCATATTACCTTCTTGTAGAAAACATGAAGAGTATGGTCAGCAAACAATTGCTTATGCTCTGGTGCTCCATTCTCTGCCCCTATGCATAAGCTTGCAACTCCAATTTGCTGTGTGGAAACCAAGAGCAGACTTCCTTCTTATTGTCTGGGAAGCATGTTTTAATCTGATCCCACTCTCCAATGCTGTGTACATCATTCAGCACAATCAAGTAACTCCTTTCATTCAGATATTTCTTGACCTCATGAGCAAAATCACCTTCATCAATCGTCCCCATGATCTTCAGAACTTGGGCTCCAAGAGCTGCTTTTTCTTCTATCCCCACCTCTTGAAGAAAATTAACGTAGAACTGCTCAAGCACGCCTTTCAAGAACTCAGTTGAATTGAAGGGTCGCATCAACCCAGCAACCCAGGCTCGGCATTTGAACTTCTTATGTACCTCTGGATCTTCATAGGCACTTCTGATGATGGATGTCTCTCAGAGATCACCAATACATTTCCCCCACACGGAGATCACCCTAAGGTCAATCTCCATCTTGTACATCAAGCGAATGAGATCAAATTTTGCTCTGTCCCGCTGCCGCCTTGCTTCGTCGATGCCAGACATAGCTGTACTAGCAACTGCAAACTGTCCATCGGTGGTTGGAGGCCGGGAGCCAGGGCCCTTGATGAGGTTGTAGCGCATGTTCCTCTGGCTAACATCCTCAACAGTGGCTCTGAGCTCCTTCATCTGCTTTGCCACACGGCGCCGATCAAGAAGTGTGCGATGAATACGCCACCAAGATTGCTTCTTGAGGCGCACGGCGAATTCCTGGAGAGTGTCCTCGACATCATAGGCGACATCGCGTACCTGCTTCACCCAGACCTTGACCACCCTGCTATCGTCTCCCTCGTCATGAGCGGACTGAAGGAAAGCCTGCATCATCTCCAGCTCATTGGTGATGAAGACCTGATCACGGCGGACTCCAAGCTGCAGAGCCACCTCCTCCGCCAGCGCCGATTTTGCGTAGCTAAGAGCTCCATTCAGCACGGACTTGCCAACGCTCAGCACAGTGGCCTCCATTAGCTGGTTTTTGGTTTATGTGGATTGGTTGTGATGGATAGAGGCAGCTGTGACAAGCTTGGGCGCATGTAGATGTAGATGCAAAAGCTGGTTGACTAAACGGAGGAGCTTGCTTGGCTACAAGAGCATGTCCGCAAGGTGATTTTGCCTCAATACAAGGAAGGGGACCAAGACTCAACAAGGCTGCGCTCGGGTGCAAGTCCTAATAATTAAGTTCAGTTTAGCAGGGAGGCATGTGCTACCTAACTTGGATGGAGGTTGATGAGCATCTCTAGAGGAGCTTGCTTGGCTGCAAGAGTGTGGCGACTAGTTGCCAAATTGTCCTTTGTAAATTGGGCAAGTGGTATCATTATAAGGAGAAGAGCAAGACTCGAGGCCAGCTGGGTCCAAGTCCTAACAATTAACTTAAGTTTAGCAGGGAGGCAAGTGCTTCGTGACGCGCCTCGAGATTGGTCAAGCTACTCTGCTTGCTGCTGGATGCTGGGCATCTTCCATTAGGATGAGCACAAAACATGGAGTAGATGGGATCGTGATGCGGTTTGAAAACGCGATCCCGCGACAGCAGAGGCATGCGGCAGGTCGGCAGCGGAGGGTCGCGGCGGTTCAGTACATCACAGGCGGTCCATGTTTCTGCCGAACACAGTGATAACCCGGCGCGCGGAAGGTGGCTTGCAGGCGCAGCGAAGCAAAGCGGGCACCGTGGAGTTGTAGCGGCTCGGACTCAACAGCAATGCAAAATATAACTATTGGGAAGATGGATGCTCAAGCAGGGCAAAACTATGTAGTTTGGACGGCAGACGAGATAGTTTATAGAAAAATAGAGACAAATTTCCATAGTGAGAGGGACGCCTCAACTAAACAGGGAAGAGCCATGGAGGCATTTCCTCACATCAGCACGTCACAACTTTGTTTGTAAGTCATAAATGTTAACGTGTATCTTCTGGGTACAACATCGTTTTCCTTGGAGGTTAAACTATTGTTACTCAACCATCAATCAAAAAAAAAATGAAGGCGGGTCTGCAAGTTGGTACCTCCAACTCAAACCATGTTAATGTAATCAAATCATGCATGAGCTTTCGTGCATAACGTCATTTTCCAGCTTGGCCAATATATACTTTAGGTGAAGTTATAAGGATCTATCCAGATTCATGCATGAATTCAGAAAAAAAAAGAAAAAAAAAGAAAAAAAAAGAGATAAGGATTGATGGATGCATGCATGTGATCCAGATTAGCACGGATCGGTAGGTAAGGCAGAGGCAGCAGTTTCTGCGTGCAATGGTAGGTAAGTTGCCAGGCAGATACTATCAAAAAAAGTTGCCAGGGAGATAGCTTACTGTTAACTCTGCCAGGCAGACAGCTTCATGTAGTAAAGCAAGACAGAGATCAAGAGAAGAAAGGAGTGGAGTGGTTACAACTCATGGTTGAATTACTTTGAACACTATACAGCACTAGTTGCCTATATCCACTTCAGCACTAATTTGCTCCTCTGATGTAGGATGCAAAAAAATGAGGAATATATATACTTGTGCAGAAAACCTCTAAAAAGGTAGATTAGATTCAGTGATCTATTTGACATAGACAGTCAGCTCATAACTGTTATGGTCATGGTTAAGACAGTCTTAGAAAACTTCGATGATACAAGTGCAACGGGCATGGCTGTGTGCATTACTTGATGCAGACACCGGGGTTATCCTCCTTTTTGAAAAAAAGAGTCACGGGTGATGCTTCCGACTATGACAGTCTTAGAAAACTTCGATGTAGAGCAACACCAAACATCAATCAGAACTTTGGTATAACAACATCACATAAGTACGATCCATTTCAGATATGCGTGCAACACCAATTCCAGGGTGAAAAGCTCATGTATTGCTAATCAGTTTGCTCTCTTCAAATTCAAATAAGATCAACACCGAATACCAATCAACATTCTGAAGCAAGATCATACCCACACATACAAGAAGCCACCAGGACAACTTAAGCTACATGTCGAACTTGCAGCTCAGAGGAAAAGAAAGACGCAACAAATGAACAGAGTGGGCAGGCGTGGGCATGATCTCCTCCTCGTCAATGCGTCGAGCGTGCCAAAAGCAGATAAACCTCCTGCTGACAATCACGCAACAACACATCAGGTGAGACCAAAAATGCTTTAAAAAATAGAAGGGGGTTGGATTGTTACCTGTGTTCTCTGTTTTTGACTTTGGCCTAGATTCTTCAATGCTGTCCATCGGTGTTTCATACTACATATACTGTACTAAGACGGACCTCATCCTGTTACCAAATGCAAGACTGGGCGTACATTTCAGCTTCTGCTGTCAACAACATTGTTTTACATGGCCTCAGTTAAGACGCAACATTGTAACAGCTCAAGGTTGTAGACGCAGTACAAGACCAAGAAGATCTTCACACAGATCAGGGTTACATTGCCATTTTTCTCCAGTTATTACCAATAGAAGAACATGAATAACCAAATTTGCAATTGGCTGGGACTGATACACAACACAACAAATATCAAGCCTTACCCTTGATCTAAGTAAACTGCATCAGTCACAAAGTGAAGAAGATCACACCGTAAGTTGATGCACATCAAGCATTATTACCAATCAAAGCTTATATTTCTAGTACAAACGTACATGCAGTTGCTCTGTGAGGAACACTTCCATACAACAACCTTACGAATTCACAAGAAATTCAATGTGAACTAGAATGAACGGACATCAATACGGTGAGGAGAGACAAACTATCATGCTTGGGCTCCGAACCTCTTCAACACAGCACCACTTTGATTCGCGGCAACCTGGTCACGCAAGTCCTTCACGAAGTCTTCCTTGTACTCTTGGTCATACAACATAAATTCCTTGAGGCTTGGGAGAGATGATAGCCCGCGAAACAACCCAATGTTGGGTGCAGCGGTCCAAAGGACTTGTGCAGCGGTCCAAAGGACTGATACACTTTGATAGGACTTGTGCTCGGGTTCTCAAAGGACGCTATTTACCACACTATGATTTTTGGAACGCGCCCAAGCCGAGGTCGTCATTCTATACTTGGAGAAGTATTCTTTATGGCCTAGAGCTTGTTAAGACTGCAGTTCGGTGAGGAATTGCTAATGGCATAAAAGTTAAAATCATGACAGATCACTGGATTCCTGGACGACCACCGTACATATTTTTTTTTGAAAAAGGGGACTCCCCGGCCTCTGCATCAGAACGATGCATACGGCCACATTTATGGATAAATAAAGAGGTTCAACAAGGTCTTATAGTCTGAAAGGAAAAACACGGCAAGCTCACAAAGAGCCACAACGCCAAAAACAAAAGGCCCAAAAGCCACGACCGGCTGGCATACCAAAGATAGGTAAACTAATCGTCTATCCTATTACATGACCGCCATCCAAACCGGTTGAAGATATCGCACGCTACCATCTCTCACCGGACATATCCATTAACCAAACGCTCCCTGGCCTCCGTCGGAGTGAGTAACGACCACATACTGATCAGTGCAGTAGCTCGGAATAAAAACTGTAAAAAATGAATAGTTGTTGTTCTGTTAAAAGCCAAATCATTTCTGCAGTTCCAAATTACCCATAACAACGCACATACTCCTACACATATGTGTCTAGTTGTTTCGGACTCTATCCCAACAAGCCACGTTCCAAATAACGTACTGACCGAATTCAGAGGAGTAATGTTAAAGGCAATTTGCACCGTGTGCCACAAAACTCTCGCCAACCACTACTAGGAAAATGGCTATAGATGGAATTGACACTAATGGCCCACCAGACATGTGGTGCGCCATTACTATATACTAATGGCGCACCATGTGTTGGTACGTCATTAGTGTCCAAATACTAATGGCGCACCACATCGCGGGTGCGCCATTAGTAAAAAAAAAATTTAAAATTTTTTGTCAAAACTACTAATGGCGCACCGTGGGAGTGGTGCGCCATTACTAGTTGAGCTAGTAATGGCGCATCATGCCACGGTGCGCCATTAGTAACTTGGCCACCACTTCCACCGAATGCACCCCCGGTGGATAGCCTTTTCAGTTTTAAAAAAAATAAAAGAAAATGATGAAAATGTCAAAAAAATAAAAGAAAATAAGTTTCCCATGTGATATGTGGTCTAGTTGTTGGGAAAATTTGCAAATATGAATTTCGACTTCATTTGCAAAATCTCTCGAGAATTTGTAAAAATGGGCATAACTTTTGCATACTAACTCGGATGAAAAAGTTTTTTATATGAAAAATCATCTACTCGAAAAGTTACATCCGAATTTAACGGGGGAAACCCCGTTAAACATTTTCAAAATCCTCAAAACCTAACAGAAAAAAAGATACGGGGCTTTTAAGATCTGGAGAGGCAAAAAAATTCAAAAAAATTCAAACTCACTAATGGCGCACCTGCCCATGGTGCGCCATTAGTATCTTCCCGCCTTCAAAATTTAAAATAAGTCAAAAAAATAAAAAAAAAAGTTACTAATGGCGCACCTGCCCATGGTGCGCCATTAGTATCTTCCCGCCTTCAAAATTCAAAATAAGTCAAAAAAATAAAAAAAATTACTAATGGCGCACCGGCCCATGGTGCGTCATTAGTATCTTCCCGCCTTCAAAATTCAAAATAAGTCAAAAAAATAAAAATAAAAGTTAGTAATGGCGCACCTGCCCACGGTGCGCCATTACTATGTCGTATATATGGCTGGGCGCACCTCCTCCACTCCACCTCTCCTCCACTCCATCTCCTCCTCTCCTCTCCTCCACTCCATCTCCTCCTCTCCTCTCCTCCACTCCTTCTCCTCCTCTCCGGCGACATCCTTCTCCTCTCCGGCGACCTCCTCCTCCTCTCCGGCGACCTCCTCCTCTCCGGGAACCTCCTCCTCCCTCCTCTCCTCCCCTCCCCTCCCCTCACGGTTTCTCCTCCCTCCTCTCCGGTGAGCTCCTCCTCCCTCCTCTCCTCCCATTCCCTCATGGTTTCTCCTTCCTCCTCTCCGATGCTTCGGTGAACTCCTCTCCGTCGACCTCCTCCTCCTCTCCGGCGATGTAGGCGAGCGCCTCTCCAGTGACCTCCTCCTCCTCCTCTCCGGCGAACTCCTCTCCGGCAAAAGAACACGGCAAAAGAACGTACAAGATCCAAAAACAGGAACAAAATTTGAAATAATATCGTGCCAAAAAACGAGCAAAAAAAACTAGCAAAAAATGGGCAAAAAAATCATGATCCAGATCCAAATTCAAAATTCAAAAATAGCAATGGCGCACGGTGGGGGTTAGACGGTGCGCCACTACTATTTTCCCGCCTTCAAAATTCAAAAATACTAATGGCGCACCGTGGCCTATACTAATGGCGCACCAGTGGCCTATACTAATGGCGCACTGTGGCCTATACTAATGGCGCACCAGTGGTGCGCCATTAGTATACCAGATACTAATGGCGCATCAGTGGTGCGCCATTAGTAAAAATTACTAATGGCGTGCTAGTAATGGCACACCAGTGATGCGCCATTAGTAGGCAAAACTGGTGCGCCATTAGTAGGCCGTTTCCTAGTAGTGAACGGGCAATCAAAGAAGAGGTGCTTGATAGTTTCATCCCAATCACAAAAACTACACATAGTAGATCCTGTCCAGTTGCGCTTAACTAGATTATCCTTTGTTAAAATGACTTGTTTATGTACAAACCACATAAACACTTTAATTTTCAAAGGAACTTTTACTTTCCAAACATGTTTGGAACTAGGAATAGCACTAGAGTTAATGACATCGATATACATCGACTTGACTGTGAGCTCTAGACCTAGTAAGCTTCCAACACAACTGATCGGGCTGATGAGTTAGCTGAACCTCCATCAGTCTACTCACCAAATGAAGCCATGCTTCCCACCGGTCGCCAACAAGCACCCTCCTAAACTGAATATTAAGGAGAATGGACTGCATAATCGTTGCAACAAGAGCATCACGTCGTTTAAAAATACGATATAGGGACGGATACTGAAGCGCCAACGGCGTTTCACCAAGCCAAGTATCCTCCCAGAAGCGAGTGGTGTTGCCATTACCGACAATAAACTTTGTTCTATTAAAGAAGGCAGCTTTGACTCTCAAAACGGCGAGTCAGTCGGTCTCACTGTCGCCTTGGACAAAGTCTTGGACTGCAGATACTTACTTCGGAGAATCTGCGCCCATGTTGCCTCAGTCTCAACTGATAACTTATACAACCACTTAATGAGAAGACATCTGTTCTTGACTTCAAGATTCCTAATACCAAGGCCCCCCTGGTCCTTTGGTCGACAGATGATATCCCATTTGGCGAGTCGGTATTTTCTCTTTAGTTCATCACTCTGCTAGAAGAATCGGGATCGATAGAAGTCCAGCCTTTTCCTAACCCCAACTGGGACTTCGAAGAAAGATAAGAGAAACATAGGCATACTCGTGATCACCGAATTAATAAGAATCAATCGGCCTCCATATGACATGAGTTTGCCCTTCCAGCAACTCAATTTCTTCTCAAACCGATCCTCGATGCACTTCCATTCTCTGTTAGTGAGCTTACGATGGTGAATAGGTATATCTAAGTACGTGAAAGGTAATACCCTGAATTCGCATCCAAACAATTGCCTATAAGCCTCTTGTTCCTCATTGGCTCTACCGAAACAGAACAATCACTTTTATGAAAGTTAATCTTCAATCCGGTCAATTGTTCAAATAAGCATAACACCAACTTCATATTTCTCGCTTTTGCCAAGTCGTGCTCCATAAAGATGATTGTATCATCAGCGTACTGCAGGATGGACACATCACCATCAACTAGATGAGGCACCAAGCCACCCACCTGACCACCGTACATGTTGCGAACTCTATCTCCAATTCCAGAATATGCTAAAGTGTGTTGCCTCATGGATGGACATGGTCATTGGAATGAAGAAAACTTGGAGCTTTCTTCCCGGGGGAGACTGCTGAACTCATATTACAAACGCAAATTAGCAGCCATGGAGGAGAGGATTTTGTGTGTTGGCCTAACACTTGCTTTGGACTATATAATGTCCGTTCAGCACACAATCTCGCTCGATCTTCGGATATCTTTTCATCACACAATATGACTTGCCATGAAGTAGGGAAGTTGAGGAGAAATATTGGAAGGCAATCTGGAAATTGAGGCCCCAAACAAAACGAACAAAGTGCTCTCTGGAGGTTCGCACATGACTGCCTCCCATCCGGACTTCAATTACGCTATCGGAATATCCCCACAAATACTGCTTGTGTGCATTGTGGGAGAGTCAAGAGTATTTGACCGTTGTTTGTTGTTCTGTCAGTTTGCTTCTGAGGTTTGGAACAAGGTCAAAAAATGGTTCGACATCCACCTATGTTGCAAGAACTTCTTCTCAATGAAAAAGTGGCTATTCAATTCCATTAACAGAGCATCACCAGAGCAGTCCACTGCCTTGGCAATGACTGTACGGCATATTTGGAAGCAAGGAATGCAGTAAGAAATGGTGAAGGTAATATCCATCCACATCGTGTTGCGTCAGAGATGCATGCTCATATTGATTTGGCTCTGCTGGATCTTTTTAAGACTATCGCGGGACACAGTCGTGAGACACCGTTCATCAGTTTGATGGTCTCCACCGCTGCCTGGATCAGTCCTTATGAAAGTCGACGCTGATATCTTTTCAAACCTGCACAAACTGGGAATTGGCATCCTGATTCGAATGCTTGGTCGCTTGCACCAAGCCACTTAAAGGGATGGTACAGCCCGAACTTGCTGAAAGCTGGGCGCTCCATCATGCCGTGATTCTCGCCGGTGATGAGGGACTGACCTTTGTCATTTTCGCTTCAGAATGACTCTCCTTAGTACAATGAATAACTCTTCATCCATAGACAGGTCTGAAGTGGGTGTAGTGGTGTTAGATATTAAGCGTTTGGTTGCATGTTTTTCTTCTGTTTCCTTATGCCATGTCAACAGGTCATTGAATGTTGCTGCTGACGTACTAGCTAGGTCCTGTGAGTTTGCTAGTTCAAAAGTTGTGTACTATTCTACTCCAGAATGTATCAGGTGAACTCGTACTGATGTGTACTAATTAATAAAATGCAGCATTCTGTCTAAAAAACTAGAGATAACCTAAATAATACCGGGGCCATTGGATACCATTTTGGAGGTAACAGTAACTAACAGTAACCCACCTCATTCACACCACTACCTACTGTCTATGTATATTAATCATGGATTAAGAAACGGAGGTTGGGTGAGCAAGTTGATATATATTTGTTTATGAAGGCACACTCGACGATGAGTATATTTTTATAAGATGCCCCCGAAGATGCGCTTGATGATGTGTATTCATTAGTGAGAACAAGGACATCTCGATATAATGGTTAAAAATCCTAATTTATTTAGTGGCTCAATTATCAGTTGCTTGGGCGAACAAACCACCTACAGCACAATCTTTGTCAAACTGTAGTAAGTTATGAATGGAAATAGTTGTCAGTGTTGTTGCCAAGCCTGGCTGCTCTCTCTCTCTCTCTCAGCTCACTCACGGACAGGGTAGGAGAAAGGAGACACACTTGACACGAGGATTTTTCCGGTCGGCGCACGAACGCCGTCGTGAGCGCACGCACGCCCTAATCTTCTTTCTCTTTCCAATGGCTACATCACTGCAACTCTGGATCTCTCCCGTCTACACACAAGCTCGCAGACTCCTATAAATAGCTGCACACGCATGCAGGGCCGGTCCACTAACGGCATGAGCCACACGATCCACCTACATGCATGCCACACTCATCTGCCTGATCCGCACGCTTCGGACGCGCGCAGACGCGCTCCAACTCGCACGGCCTCCAGCTCACATGCAGCCAACTTGGTCCATGCCCGAGCAACAAACTCGTGCATGCCGCTACATTAGTCTAACAACTAACCGAACGCACGCGCGCACAGACGCGCCATGGACTCCACCGTGCACTCGCACCGGTCGCCACCATCACGAGCATGGCTTGCTGCTAACAGTCTGCTAGCTGTGATGACACCGAACAATGAAGCACGCACAAAGTTGACTAGCCATTTTCCTTCTCTTTTCCTTTTGTGCCAGAAATCTTCCATGGCGATCACAGATGGCAACAGCCAAATTGGAAATGCCTCAATTATTGCATTAGTCAATCAAATAAGTTGTCCTCGTCGATGTTGCTTGTTGGTGGTACATAACAGAGGGATGACGCTCCCGTGCGACTCGTTCCCGTGCGACGCACGCTTCCCGGGCGACGCCTGTGCTCGGCGAGATCTGCGAGCCCGCTGCGAGTATGTGCCCAACTTGGGCTCGGCGCTGCTGATCTTCCGACCGGGTACGATCCGCAGGTGGGGGCAGAGGCTGGAGCTCGTCGACGGCGATGAGGTGGTGGTGGACGCCCGAAGCTGGCCGGAGGATGCGGAGATCACGGTGGGCCGGATGGTGGCGTTCCCCTGCCACTTGGCGCGGTTTGCGACGGTTGATGCGTGGGGCGCTTTGGGGGCGGTTCCCGAGGTAATTAATGGCGACGAGGGGGAGGGGCGTGGGGTTATTTGGCCGACGTATCGGCTTTTCCCACCTTCCTCCACTGCCTCCCCTCTTGCGGATCCGCTCCAAAATCGCCTCGACGCTGCGCAGCTAGGGTTCGATGACGACACGCCAGCAGCAGATGTGGGCGCTGGCGGCCGGCGACGAGGTGCTGATGGGGAGGCTGCGAGAGATCGACCGTTGGTTTCCGACGGCGAAGGCCCTCAACGACGCCTCCGAGATGGTGCGGGATATGCTCAGGGGGGAAGAGATCCTCCGCTGCTTCCCCAACTACGACAGACAGTCGGCGATGGGGTCCTCCTCTGGGCGATGCTGGAGGCGGAATCGCTAGATCCGGTGCAGCGGGAGAAGTGGAAAGTGTTTCGCTCCCTCCGCTATCGCCTGATCCAGCCGAGGGCGCCGCCGCCGATGCAGCCGCAGGGGGGGTCGGTGCTGCAGCCGCAGGCAGTTCAGCAGGCGCAGCCGCAGGTGGCGGTGATGGGGATTCCAGCCCCGGGGTCCAGATGGACTCCTATCGAGATCGAGGAGGACGAGGAGGAGGAGAGGGCGGGGACGACAACGCCAAGACGCAGGAGGGCGATGGCGGCTCCAAAAACTCTCCCTCGACGCTCCCCTCACTTCCCGAGGCGCTCATCTCGCCTCCTGGCCCTCTCCCGCCGCCAGTAGGGGTCTCGCCGGCCGGGAATCGTTTCTGGTTGCTGGCCGGTGAGGACTCTGAGGCGGAGGAGGAGGGGACTCCCTTCTTCTCCAATTCAGGTATGCGTCCAAATCCCAAATACTTGGCATCTACTGCTTCAATTAAGGTGGGTGATGCTAAAATGGGAAGATTCAAAGGGATTGCTAGATTCCGGGGGAGAGATAATGAGAGCAAAGGGTTAATATCCCAGTTTGCAGATGACTGCAAAAAGTGGTTGGAGAGGGATGGGGATAGGTCACATAAGATCAACAAAAAAAAGCTTAAAAAAGGATTTGTTGACAATAATGGTAGAGATGGTAGAATTGATGCACAAACAATCTGTGAGCATATGAATAAGGATGCTATACATCCTATTCCCCCGTGGTTTGATTATGTTGGGGTGGATTTTGGAGATATAGTGATTCATGGGGATCCAATTACAGTTCATGACATCCCAATGGGAAAAGCAAAAAAGAGAGGCGAGGAGAATACCATGGGGAGACCCCTAATTATTTTTGGGGGCTCAATAGGGAATGATGTCAATGTGGACCTGGAGTTGGGCTTGGCGGGATGGGGGCCCAGTGGGCTGAGGGACATCACAGCCCAGGAAGGTGTGGGTGGGTGGGATGCTATAAAAAGGGATGAGGGAGATGGGATTAGTCAACCTCATCAGGTAGGTTTTCCCCCCCTCCCCACCGCGCCGCCGCCAACTGAAAAGATGGCCGGATACCCAAGCAGAGGGTTTGGAGGACCTAGATTTAACCGTGGTGGAGAGGGAAGTTTTGCCAGAGGAAGATTCAACCACAGCGAAAGAGGAGGGTTTCGGTCTGGAGGGAGATTTGCGAAGACTGACAGATTTGGCAGCTTGGGAAGAGGTATTGGTAGATTCGGCGTAGATAATGGGAGTGGCAGAGAAGAGGGGGAGGAAGCAGAATTTGATGCAGAAGATAAGGACAAGACATTGAGATGGCAAGCCAAGACAGGGAAGAAGGAGGTGATGGATAGCAGAAGTGAGAAGGAAATTGGCAGGGCAGAGAGCTCGGAAGCAGATAAGGAGAAAGAGAAAGAGGGGTTGTCACAGAAGGATCAGAGTGCTCAACAGCAGCTGTTGGCAACCCTGCTGTCTCAGTTAGTTCAGGGATTGAAAGGGGGAGAATTAGAGAGTGTTGAAAGATCAGTTGGAAAAGCAGTGGAAAGCCAGACTGGTAAGGAGACCCTAAGGAGAGAGGAAGGGAAGAGTGGTAATCTGCAGAAAGCTGATAGGAGAGGGGACCAAGATCCTGCTATGGATATGAAGAAAATTGGTGGAAAAAACAACTTGCAGATCAATTTAGATGAGAGTAGAAGGGGAGGGGAGAGATTCAATAAGCAGGTGTGTGGCAAATGCAAAGATCCAAGACATTCAACCAGAGAGTGTAGAGTGGGGCACTGTCTGGTTTGTGGTAGGGAGAATCACATCACCAGCGATTGCAACTTGCTAAAACAAATAAAACCAGTCCCAAAATATGTTGGTTATGCTGCCAAAGGGCTGGGAATTCTGTTGGTTCAAAGCTATAAAGACATGCTTGTTGCTGAACATACCAATCCCCTAGGTCTGGTGATTGTTAGAGAAGGGAAAATCAATGAAACTGAACTTACTAAGGCCTTGGGAGAGATGTTTGATTGGGGGTGGCAGTGGAGAGTTAAGGAATTTGGACAAGCTGGTTTCATGATGAGATTCCCCAATAAGGCCAAATTGGTAGAGCTAGCTAAATTCAATGACTTTAACCTGCTTGGTACTGGGGTGGTCATCAAGGTCCAACCTTGGTCTTTGGATCATCAAGGTGTGGGGAAAATGCATGCTGTTTGGGTGAGGATAAGTAAGGTGCCTGACTGCTTCAGACATTTTTTGGGTATGTGTGAAGTCTCTGCTGCAGTGGGGCATGTGCTGGAAGTAGACATGGACACAATCAATGAAGAAAAAGTTAGAGTCAAGTGTGGGGTTAGAGATGTGGAGAAAATCCCACCCCAGGTGGAAATCACTGCCCCTGATCTGCTCATGTTCAGGGTTTGTGTGGAGCTAGAGATGGTTGTGGAAGTGGGTTGGTACAAGGAGGAGAAGAGGAAGAATGAAAATTTACTTAACCCAGAAGAGGGAGAAGGAGAGGCAGACAACAGGAAAAGAACCAGGGTGGAAGATTATGATCACAGGGCCATTTCGCTGGGATGCTTGTCACTCAAACAAAGTGAGGAAGTGGATGGGAAAATGAACACGTTGAAGAAGCTTATGGAGGAGAATATGCAACAATGGCAGGATGAGATGTATAATGAGAAGAGAAAGTGGCAAAAGGAAAATGACATTCTGTTCAACAAAGTCAAGATCCTGGAAGAAGATAAAGCTAGACATCAAGCATTGTGGGCTAAAAATGAGCAGAAAATTAAGGAGCTAGAAGATAAACAATGTAATATGCAGATAAAGTTGAACCAGCAACAAGAGGAGATTCAGAAGCTAGTCCAAGAAGCAGTTAACAGGGAGCAATATGAGATGGAGCTAGCTAACATGGATTTGGAGGATTATGACAAGGAAAACTAGCACAGGAAAAGTGGAACTGAATCTGGGAAGTACAATGAACCAACTGACTATAATGCTAGTTAGGAATAAATTGGCACTCTAGGAGAGAAGATGGCAGAGCTTCATGGGGTGGAGGAAATGGAAAGAGAAGGAGAGGAAAAAGAAGTGGAAATTAAAAGGAGCCTCAGAAACAAAGGAAAAGAAGATCAGAAAATAGAAGAGATGGCTAAGATCAGAGCTGAAGAAAGGGATAATTATGGTAAGGATTCTACTTTTGAATTTGCTAACCCCTCATTGCTGCAAATTAGTTCTCTGGTGGGGATTGATTTAGGATGCTCTATTGATATGATTGAAAAGGATGTTGATATTATCAACAAAATGGAGAGAGCTAGAAGGGAGATTTACTTCCAAAATGTTAAAAGAGAAAAAATAGATGAGGTGGGTGAAACAAAAAGAGATATGGAAGAAGAGGGTGACACACCAGTATATATAAATACTGGAGATGTGAATGTTGATGAGTTATGTTCTGATTTAGAACACTCTGATGCTGACATTGAAGAAATGCAATATAAAAATATTAAAGGTCTTTTTTCTGGAAAAAAAGGAGGTAGAAAAAGCTCACCAGCTTTGAGCTGTGTGAAGCAGACTGTTGGGATTGCGGTTCTGAGAAGGAAAAAAGGGAAGAGGACTGATTAGTCTTTCAATCCTTTAAATAGGGGTTATTGATTTTGGGTAGACAGTTAAATACTACTAACAATGAGGGGTTTTTTTTCGAATGTTAGAGGCATTGGGCAAGATCACAAAAAAGATATGTTAGAGAAATGATAATAGATCATAAGCTGGACTTTGTGGGGATTTCTGAGACTATTAAGCAAGATTTTACCAAAAATGAGTTGCATAATTTGTGTGGGGGAAAAAATTACCATTGGTGTTGGAACCCCCCAAGAGGAATGTCAGGGGGAATACTGGTGGGCATTAATAAAGACATGTTTGATGTTGAACACATTGAAAAAGGACATTATTTCCTAAGAGCTCTAGTCTTTGACAAGAATATTAAAATGCATTGGAATTTAGTCACAGTTTATGGAGATGCTCAGAAAGAAGGGGAGGCTAGTTTCCTGGCTGAATTAGCTAGACTTTATCATGGCAATCCTTTGCCCTATTTGGTTGGAGGGGATTTCAACATTATTAGAAGCAGTAAAGAGAAAAACAAACCTATGATGAATGAGCAATGACCTTTTTTATTCAATGCTATTATTGAACAAGCTGGGTTGAGAGAACTTCCTCTGAATGGTAGACAATTTACCTGGGCTAATAATCAGGAGGACCCTACTTTTGAGAAGTTAGACAGGGTTCTGATGTGTCCTGCATGGGAGGAAAAATATCCTTTTACTCTATTGCAAGCTTGGGCTAGGGAGATCTCTGACCACACTCCCCTGTTCCTGGATACAGGGGAAACACATATTACCAAGTACATTTTCAGATATGAAAATGGGTGGTTTTTGAGAGAGGGCTTCAAAGAACTAATTCATAAAACCTGGAATAAAAATTTCAAAGGAGATGTGTTGGATAGATGGCAGGCAAGGATGAGGGAGTTGAGGAAGAAAGCCAAAGGGTGGAACAAAAATATGGATGCTTGGTACAAAAAAATCAAAATAGAAATCATAAAAGAATTAGATGAGATTGATAAAAAAGCAGAAAGAATGGGGCTGTCTGCTTCAGATAGAACTGAGCAAAAAGAGCTTAGATTACAACTGAAGAGAATTATGACACAAGAAGAAATGAAGTGGATTCAGAGATATAAAGACAAAGAAATAAAAGATGGAGATGGAAACACTAGGTATTATGATGCTAAGGTGAATGGGAGAAGAAGGAAAAACAGAATAATTGCTTTAGAACAAGATGAAGGGACTATTGAAGGGGATGATAATCTGATGGAATATATCACCAACTTTTATAAAACTCTTTTTGGGCATCCTGAGGAATCCAACATATCCTTGAGAGATATGGGAATGGAAAAAATATCTTCACATGATAAAGAGGATTTGCTGTCTCCCTTTTCCTTGGATGAAATCCATCAAGTGGTTATGGGGATGAAAAGAAATAAAAGCCCTGGACCTGATGGATTCCCTGCAGATTTCTACCAAGATTTCTGGGATTTGGTTAAGTGGGATCTGAAAGCTTTGGTTGAAGGTTTTGCTAGGGGGGATATCAACATTGCTAGGATTAACTATGGCATCATTACCTTGGTGCCGAAAACTAGTGATGCCAAACAAATACAAAAATTCAGACCTATTTGCTTGTTAAATGTGAGTTTCAAAATAATTACAAAAGTTCTAATGAACAGGCTGACAAAATGTGTTGCACCTGTCATATCCAGAACACAAACTGCATTTATCAAAGGGAGATATATTATGGAGGGTGTGGTTATTCTACATGAAGCCTTGAACACTTTTCATAAAGATAAAGAGGATGCTTTGGTTTTTAAAGTTGATTTTGAAAAAGCCTATGATAAAATCAAATGGCCTTTTGTTATACAAATGTTAAAACAGAAAGGGTTCCCTAATAAATGGTGTGATTGGGTAATGGAAACAATGAGAGGGGGACGTGTGGGAATCAAAGTTAATGATGAGATTGGACCTTTCTTCAAAACATATAAAGGCTTAAGACAGGGAGACGCTATGTCACCATTACTGTTTGATGTGGCTGCGGATGCTCTTGCAGTTCTAATGAATAATACCCTAAATATGGATATTGTCAAGGGAGTCCTTGGGGATAATGAAAACAAAGGTGTAAATATGTTGCAATATGCTGATGACACCATTTTTTTGCTTAAAGATGATGAAACTAGTGTAAGAAACCTCAAATTTATTTTGGGGGCCTTTGAACAGATGTGTGGGTTAAAAATAAACTTTCATAAAAGTGAATTAATGCTGTTTGGTAAAGCTAAAGATAAACAATTACTTTATCAGGAAATATTAACTTGCAAAATGGGAGATTTTCCTATTAGATATTTGGGGATGCCTGTGTCTGACTCTAGGATCAGAAACACTCATTGGAGTTGTGTTACAGATAAAATTGAGAAGAGGTGTGGGTGTTGGCAGGGGAAACTGTTAGGATCTATTGCTGGCAGGATTACCCTGGTACAAGCCTGCTTGACCAATATTCCATTGTTTATGATGTCCTTCTATGCTGTTCCAAAAGGAATTATTAAAAAAGCTGATTTCTACAGGGCAAGATTGGTATGGCAAGAGGATGAGAATGTTAGGAAATATCATTTAGTCAATTGGAAAGAATGTTGCTTGCCCAGGGAAGTAGGGGGCCTGGGAATTCTGAATTTAGAAATCATGAATTTAGCTTTGTTAGCTAAGTGGTTTTGGAAGATGAAAACAGAGGAGGGGATGTGGCAAGATGTATTGAGAAGAAAATATGGGAGGAACGAATGCCTGGCTCTGTTGGAAAAAAAGCCAGGAGAATCTCAGTTCTGGACTAGTCTTCTGAATATTAAGGAAATTTTTTACAGATTTGTTAAAAAGAAACCTTGGGAGGGGAAGAATATTAGGTTTTGGGAGGATACATGGGTGGATGATAAGCCCCTGAAAGATGCTTATCCTAGATTATATGACATCTGTTTTGATCATAAAATAACAGTATATGAGGCCATCCAAAAAGGATGGAAGGGGTTTAGATTCAGGAGGACTTTGCATGGAGAAACTTTAGAATTGTGGAATGCTTTGAAAAGTAGATGTGAAATGATAGAAATGAATGGGGGAAAAGACAAGATTGAATGGACCCTCACTGCTGATAAACAATTCTCTGTTAAATCGTTATACAAGGAAATGATTGCGGCTGGGATTAAATTTCCACAGAAATTTTTGTGGAAAATCAAAGTCCCTGCCAAAATAAAAGTTTTCTTGTGGCTAGTGAATAATGGGATGTTAACAGAAAAAGTCAAACCGGAAGAATTATCTCCGGATTAAAAATGGACCGAATTCCGTCAATTGACAGGTTGAACCGGTTTAAAAATGTTATCGGTTTAAGAAACGCAACAAAATCAAATAACAGTTATGAAAAAACATGGAAGCAAAGGCAATGATAAACCGTTTGCAAAAAAGAAGGCTTTATTGAGCCGATCAGATGGTGTTACCATGGTCGGACACGACCAAGCTCCCTATAAGGTGTAGCCATGGTTCAAGTCAGCCAGGTCCCCAACTGAAACCGTGGCATTATGCCGATCAAGTGGCGTGGCAATGGTTCGGGTTCGACCAAGCCCCCAAGTGACTCTATGGCCTTAGGCCGATCAAGAGGCGTGACTGGTTCAGACTTGACCATGTCCCCAGATGATCTGGTGGCTTTCGCCTATCAAAAGGTGTTGCATTGGTTCGGACGCGACCAAGCCCCCAAGTGATATCATAAAGCTTTTGGAAAGCAAACTCAGGGGGTAAACCGGAGGCCGCTTTATGACAGAACAAATCCATGTAACCACGCATGATGTAACAGAACTGATACCCCGCTTTAGTTGAGGCTCCGGTTTATTACTTTATTCATAATATATACACTGTCATAATATGTACATAAGTAGAGCCGATGGCTCAGGTATAATAAGGCCGAAGATGAGCTATGTTCCACGGCCTGTTGGTCTCCTCCTCTGACGTGCGTGAGTTTTTATGCTCTCGAATATCGATCAGATAGTACGACCCGTTGTGCAGATTCTTGCTGACCACGAAAGGTCCCTCCCAAGGTGGGGATAACTTGTGCATATCCGTCTGGTCTTGGATGAGCCGAAGCACCAAATCTCCTTCTTGAAAGGTTCTGGTTCTGACCCGGCGACTATGGTAACGACGAAGATCCTGTTGGTAAATCACCGAGCGGGCAGCTGCTATGTCACGCTCCTCATCCAACCGGTCCATAGCGTCCTGCCATGTCGTCTCGTTGTCCGCTTCAACATAAGCTGCCACACGAGGTGAATCATGACGGATGTCACTGGGGAGAACCGCCTCCGCTCCATAGACCATAAAGAACGATGTGTATCCCGTGGATCTGTTAGGCGTAGTATTTATACTCCATAACACAGACGGTAGCTCTTCTACCCAACAACCCGGTGTCCTCTGCAAAGGGACCATAAGCCGGGGCTTGATGCCTCTCAAGATCTCTTGATTAGCCCTTTCCGCTTGACCATTGGACTGTGGGTGAGCTACTGAAGAAACGTCAAGCCGGATGTGCTCACGTTCGCAGAACTCCTTCATGGCACCTTTGGATAAATTGGTACCATTATCTATGATGATACTGTGTGGAAAACCAAACCGGAAAATCACCTTTTTGATGAACTGAACCGCCGTGGCCGCATCACACTTGCTAACAGGTTCTGCCTCTACCCATTTTGTAAACTTGTCGACCGCCACCAGTAGGTGGGTCTTCTTGTCCTTGGACCTTTTGAAAGGCCCAACCATATCCAGCCCCCAGGTTGCAAACGGACAAGTAATTGGAATCATCCTCAATTCTTGGGCCGGTATATGAGCACGTCTGGAAAAACTTTTGGCAACCATCACATCGTCTGACCAGATCTTCCGCATCAGCATGAGCAGTCAACCAATAGAAACCGTGGCGGAACGCTTTAGCCACCAAGGATTTTGAACCGGCGTGGTGACCACAATCTCCTTCGTGGATCTCACGCAATATTTCATAGCCTTCCTCAGGGGACACACAGCGTTGAAACGCCCTTGACACGCTGCAATGATGCAATTTGCCATTAACAATGGTCATAGACTTAGATCGCCGGACTATCTGCCGGGCCAACGTCTCATCTTTTGGTAACTCGCCCCGGTTCATGTACGCAAGATAAGGAAGCGTCCAATCCGGACTGACGTGAAGAGCTGCCACCAATTGAGCCTCCGGGTCAGGAATAGCCAAATCCGCTTCACCAGGGAGCTTGACCGACGGGTTGTGCAGCACGTCCAGAAAAACATTGGGCGGGACCGGTTTGCGTTGAGAGCCCAACCGGCTTAAAGCGTCCGCCGCTTCATTCTTCCGACGGTCCACGTGGTCCACCTGATATCCCTTGAAATGACCTGCGACAATATCCACCTCACGATGATATGCAGCCATGAGTGGGTCCTTTGAATCCCAAGTGCCAGACACCTGTTGAGCCACTAGGTCCGAGTCACCGAAGCACTTAACCCGGCTTAAATGTCAAATGGGTCCCGCCTGTTAGTGTGTCCCCCGTCTGTCTGTTGAATATTAAAACTCAAGCAAAAATGACACCTAGACAGTGACACAGAAGCGAGGTTGCTGAGGTGGCTTCCTAATCATCCTAATTCATTCAAACTCAAGTGTAGTGACCATTTTATATTGGTCGTTATCAACTACGCATGAGGCAGTGGACAGTGCTACTAGCTTTATGACCATTTCCTCTAATGAAATTATGACCTTTCTGACCAAAATGGTCGTTATGGTTTAGGGTTTAGAGCTCCCCAGACAGCTTTTGACCAATTGGTCTAAAATGGTCATAAATTTATGACCAATTCTTTGAGGGTCACTGACAGAAGGTCATAAGTTGACATATTTTTTGTAGTGTATACTAGTTCGGCCCCTTCGATGAAGGTAAAAGCCTACGTCTAGTTGTGATGGGATTGATGTGGTCTCGATGACTAGGGAGCAGATAAGCTTCGCCTAGGCCTCGAGTTGTTGTTGTCTGTCCTTGAACCGTCCCGGGTCATCCCCTTATATACACGGGTGACGCCCGTCGGTTCAGAGAGTCCCAATCTCCGGTTCATACTCGTATCCGGGTTGGTCTCTCTCTATTCCTAACTTACAATACAAGTTTACATACCATGCCGGTTTACGGCTACAGGTTCTAAACCGACTACCGGCCTTGGGCCCTTACTTTCATGCCTCTTGGGCTTTTATACCGTTGAACTACTGATGAAGTTAACCCGGCCCAGATAGGCCGGTTTAGCCCAGTAGTAATATCCCCAACACTTTCCTTCCAACTTCAAGTAAGTGTTACTGTCTTGTGCATATTCGGTTTCCCTTACTCGAGGTTAATTATAGTAACGTAATTGATGATTTATACATGTGTGCGTAGCTTTCACTTTATTTTGCTAGAGATTAAACTTGGAACTGGAATAATAACTGTCTTGGACTCTAGAAGAAAAAGTCCCGAGGAGTATGCAAACATGACTGATATGCTCCAGAAGTAAGTTCAATCGATCATTATTGCACCATATCGGCAAATTTGTTCATTTCATGATATCATGTAATTATTCTCTTTGTCTGGCAGGGTTTGGAAACAATTAACCGCCATTGTTCTGGCACTGTCAAAAGAGCTGTGATTTACACACCGGAAAGTAAGTACTACTAGCTAGTTCAGCACATCTCCCATTGATTCTAGCTAGTTTCATCAAAACCATTAAGCATGCTTGATTATCAGTTTGATTGAACTCTATTTCTCGTAAAGGTCTTGTGGCAGGAAGCCGGGAATGATTTTTGTGGATACTACGTTTGTGTTGATTTTTGTGGATACTACATTTGCAGGTTCTTCTACAACTCGACGAAATCTAAGCGGGGCTACTCTAAAAAAGATTTTGATGTAGGTAAACAATAATATTCATAATTTTATTTTATTACCATCATTTGTGTTGAGTTTCATTCATATACATGTATTGACCCATTTCTTTAAATTAGATGTGGGAGATGTGGGATGAACTCCTACCACATGATCGCACATGAGCAATTCAAGAGGAATTTGCGGGATTCTCTTTTGATCACGTCATAAATAAAGACGGAGAATACCACGTGGAAGTTCAAATACACACACGTTCAAATAGACCTTAGATGTTAGGGTTTAGCGGGATTCTCGTTGTTTGTGTGTGTGTGTGTATGCGAAGTTCAAGAGGAATTGGCGGAATAGTAACTGTCTTGGACTCTAGAAGAAAAAGTCCCGAAGAAAAAGACCTCAAATAGTAACTGTCTTGGACTATACGTATGTTGGTTAGCGTCAACCAAGCACGGACATAAGAGAGGTCACTTCTCTCTAGCTATTAGCTAGCTAACATAATATATGAAACCCCTAAATAATTAACCCTCCAAAACCCCCTAACCCCCCCCCCTTAAAAAAACAATAATCCCAGCTCCTGAGCTGCTGACGCGTGGATGTCACTTGGTCCCGGTTGGTGTTACCAACCGGAACTAAAGGCCCTTCTGCCTGGGCTCGCTGCAGTGGCCTCGTGGAGAACCATCTGTCCTGGTTCGTAAGTGAACCGGGACTAAAGGTGACCACCTCAGAGAGACTAAGCCGACATATCATCTTGAGAGTGATCAAGTCACCATAAGCGCCTCGTTGTCGAGGGTAACATCTCATCTCGTTAAATGCGCATCGCTGAAAATCCTGAAATAAATCCAGTAATAATGCGAGCATCAGGATTTGAACCCTGGTGGGTTGGAGATATCATTGTCCTCCTAGCCATCCAATTACAGGTTGGTTCGTAACACCCGACTAGCGTGTTTAATTAGTTTGCATTATGTAGGATGTTAATCCAGCCAGTTAGCTCGGTGCTGCAATTTTTGCATATTGTTGTTTATTAGAGGTCCCAGCAGCCTGAGTGTCCAGCTGTCCATCATTTCACAAACTTGCCAATACAATAAGGTGAGGTGATAATGTTTCCACCGATGCATGCATGTGCTTCAGGAAAAGCTTGGCTACTGTTATAAGCAAAAGGACAGTTTGCAGCTTAGTTATTTAATCTATGTTCATACTTCCCAATGCCGGGCATTAGAAAATGATACAGATCTGATTGATAATGCTTACTACGTCCACTATACAGAGCACTGGAGGCCCAGCCATCTCTGCTTCCACACCATCCACAAACCAAACACTCTTTTACCAAAGCTAGAGGCAGCAAGAACTCTTTGAGCAAGCAACAATGGAGAGATTTTTGGTGAGCGCGTCCACGGGAGCGATGTCTTCGCTCTTGGGGAAGTTGGCCACCATCATTAGCGATGAATTCAAGCTGCTCAAGGGTGTCCGTGCTGACATCAGGTTTTTGAAAGATGAGCTTGAGGCCATGCAAGCATTCCTTATGGTGATGGCAGACATAGAGGAACCTGACAAGCAAACTAAGCTTCGTGCGGATGCTGTGAGAGGGATGTCTTACGAGATCGAGGACAACATCGACAAGTTCATGGTACTGGTTGAACGTGAGCCCAGATCTGAGTCTGATGGGTTCGCGAAACTTTTCAACAGTAGTATGAAGAAGATAGGAGACATCAAGATCCGCCATAAGATTGCCAAGGATGTCAAGGACATCAAAAACCAAGTCAAAGAGGTCAACAAGAGATACGCAAGGTATGCAGCGAGGCCTTGCCTCCTCTCATGCTCATAACTTTTTTTTTTTGCAAACTTTTGGGATCGGATAAAGTGTTTATCATATATACATGTCTTGTAAGTTATTTTTCTATGTGAATGAAGGTACAAGATCGACGAATCTTCCAGGCCTAGAGTTGAAAAGACTGACCCTCGACTTCGCGCCATCTATAAGGACACATCAGAGCTTATTGGCATCGAAGGACCGAGAGATGATATTGTCCAATGGTTGAGCAACGAAAAAGGTGAATCAGTGCATCAGTTAAAAGTTGTCTCTATCGTTGGATATGGGGGATTAGGCAAGACCACTCTTGCCAGACAGGTGTACGAGAAGCTTGGATCAAATTACAAATGTCGGGCATTTGTGTCAATTTCACGTACTCCTGACATGACAAAAATCTTGAGTTCTATATTATCTCAACTTCGCAACCAAGATTATGCTCATGTAGGGGATACACAACTCATCATCGAACAAATCAGAAACTTTTTGAAAGATAAAAGGTATGTAACCGCTCTCGTGAACAATATCTTATATTGCACGAACCCTAATGAACTGCACAACTATTTACTGCGGTCAAATTTTGCTGCAAATTGCATGTTATTCTCTTATTTTCATTGAGGAGTGCTCCCGTAACTCCCACCCTGCTTATAAAATACTTATAAAGAATGCTCCGGTCCATCCACTCTGCTACACAGTTAATTAGGGCTAGATATGTTTTTCTCCCGGACGCCCTGGTCGCATCCACCCGCCGGCTCCCAGCAGCCAGTTGGCGGTGTCCCCGCACCGCCCTGAACACTTCCTGCCCGCTCACCACTAAATATCACCCTCCCTTTCCCTGTTTAGGTGCGCCGCTGCTCGAGGCCCCGGCCACCCATCTGAATTCTAACTAGTGGTTCACGCGTCAGCCGCCCGAATGGAAGCTATGTGCACGTTTTTTTTAAAGAATACATATGGTGTCCTCGCCTTCATCTAAAAAATAGCTCAGAAAAAAAAATCCTCACCTTCATCTTAAAAAAAGTAAAAAAGGAAAAGAATACCACCGTGGCCTACCAGCAAACGCCACTTCGCATAGCCCTCCTTTAAAAAAATACGAGAGTCCTCACCTCCATCTAACAAGAAAAAAAAGTATTTAAAAAATTGCTGACCTCCATCTATTTTTTTCCAAATGCTTTTTCACTGCAGCCAACCAGTTTGCGCCACATGGCATAGCTGGTCGGCCGCCCTTCTGGCGACGCTTAATGGGTTTAATGATCTAACGCATATAGAATACCTTGAGGAGGTTCAGGAGCACTCCGGATAAGAAAAGCAACCCGCCGAACAGGCACAACACCACGCCCAGCTCCTCACACATCAGATTCTAGAGTATTAAGGCATGAATTCAGGTGTCATTATACTATGAATCAATCGTATTGAGGGTGCTAGAACGTGGCGCAAACAGTCACTTTGATGCTAGAAATTATGATGTATATCGAAGTGATGCAAAAACTTGTCTCAAACGTGTAAATACAGTGCTAGTCACGTTGGTATAGGAATCTGTGCGGACTAGACGTGTGGGTCCTGCTGTCAGCCAGTGGAGCTGGGAGAGGGGGCGCGTGGCCTGAGTCTTTTTTCAAAAAAAACTCTCAAAATATATCTTTCTGCAAAAAAGGGGAGGTCAGAACTCGAACATGCGACCAAGGAAATAGGGCAAACCTTACAACCAATACGCCGTGGCGCCAACGACATCCTCAATGGACGTATAATCGTCCTATATTAAAAAAAGCTTTCGTCCCATTTTATATATAAAAAAGCAAAGATTATCAACAACCTGCTACAATGCACGTCACCAGAAAAAACGCACACATCCAAGGTAGGATACATAGGCACTGAGTACAGCAACACCATCCCTAGCACTACAAGAGCCATCGGGGTCCTCGACCGTGAACACGCCACCGCGAAGAAAAGAAGCTACATACGACACACCGTGGGCTTTAAGGTGGTGCCTTCAGGAAGGTTACGACACTGAAGCGCCGCCACCGCCTGACCCAAGGATCAGAGTTTCCCCCGGAGCAACACGACGGGCAGTGAGAGCCGCGGCGACGCCTTCAAGAAGGGAACAAGCTTCGCCGCCGCCGGTCCGTCCGAAGATAGACCAGGTTTTCACCCCGGCCGATATTCACCGCCACCAAACGCCACACCTTGGCTACCAATCCGCCCACACGGCCATGGCCACCAGGCGGCACCAAGCCACGGGCTTTGCCAAGGAGTACCGTGACAACACCACCAGGGCCGCCGCTCCTGCATCCAGGACCTTGATGCCACCTCACCCGCCATCCACCTCTACCTCAACCAAAGAGAAGAGTGAAAAGGAACTGCCTTTTGCACCCCTGAGCTGTCCCCAACATCAAGACCCAATAGGCCGGCCAAAACTGACCGGAGAGGAATCGAAGGTCAACAAGGGCGCTCACCGACAGGCAGACGCCGAAGAGGTCCAGCCGCCGCCATGAAATAACCTAGACCACCACCATGGGCCACCACCACGTCGTGACAGCCCACATCCATGTCCGTACACCGAGGGGCAGTCCCGAGCCAGTGCGACCACCCTCGCCACCAACGGCTGCCGCACGCAAGATCGGTCGAAGCCCACATCGCCGCCAATGCCACCACCAACACGAACCACCACCACCACTACACCGCCGCCGCCACCAATCCCTGAAGGGCGGCTGCTGACCCCATCCCGCGCTGCCCGCCCGCAACCCTCCACGCAACCGCCTCGATAACCAGCGCCGCCGCCTGCTGTCGATGCACACTGGCCGAGCCAGATCGTCCAGCGTCGACCTCACCAGGCGAGGAGGAGAAGGCTCCTCGCCGCCGCCCATGCCAGGTAGGCTTCACCCACCCTCGCGCCCGGGCGGCGGCGAGGGAAGAGGAGGAGGAGAGGGGGCGGGGGCCGGCGCCAAATCCTATTCGGCGCTCTAAGCGCCCGCTACAATACAATTAGCAATCGGGCGCGCGACATGATTCGAACCGGCGCCGTCCTCATTAAATAAAGCAGAAGTAACCATCCCGACAAGCTGTCCCATTGTGACCATTTACAACCTTTCCAGACTTTTATTTCTTTTAAATGTCCGTGCCCAAAACCGTTTTTCCTTGTTCGTTGGTTCTTATATGGTTTTTTCTTTCTTTTCCGTGCCCCAAATTGATGAGCATTTTTCTGTTTTCATTTTCTATTTTATTTTTTTTCCTTTTCCATCTTCCTAGGTTTGATGAACTTTTTTCAAATCCGTGAACTTATTACTGAAAATTGATGAATTTTTATCACATCGATGAACTTTTTTCCAAATTCGGTGAACTTTTTCCGAACAGGATGAACATTTTTTAGAATTCGATGAACTTTTTTTCAAATTTGATGAACTTGTTTTCGAATTCGATGAACTTTTTTCAGAATTCGGTGAACATTTTTTGAATTCGGTGAACTTTTCGCGAGGCCAAAGTTGCCTGTACGCTATTTGATGAACTTTTTCCTGAAAATCCATGAACCTTTATTTTCAAGACCATGATTTTTTTAATCAAAATCGATGAACTTTTCTCAACATCCGGTGAACTTCTTTCAAGTTCGTGAACTTTTTTTTACGAAAATCGATGAACTTTTTAAAAAATTCGTGAACCATTTACAAAATCTGGTGAACTTCTTCTCAAAATTGATGAAATATTTTCGATTTTTTGATCATTGCTTGAGAATCCGTGAATTCCTTTTCCAAATCGATGAACTTTTAAAAAACTCTGAATTCTTTTTCAAATTTACGTGTTCTTAAAAAAAATTGTACTGGGACCGAGACAAGTCATATAATATGTTTTCGAAAATCACACATCAAAGTTATCCTGGTGCATTGGTAACTGAGCCAAGTCCGTCGCGGTGGCGTGCGTGTTCGAATCCCTGTTCTGGCATATTTTTCCTGCTGTTTTGGTTTTTTGAGCATATGGACGTGAGCAGCGCTGGGCCGGCCCATTATTGCGCACCTTCGGGCGCCAACCGTCCTATGTATTGAGCCGGTGTTTTTTAGCAACCTCTATTTAAATTGTCCAAAAAAAAGCAACCTCTATTTAACACGTACGCATCTGAAGTTTAAATGGGTTGCGGATATTGCGGCCAATTTTGCCCGAGCTGTTTCTGAAGATTTATTTAGAAAATGTAAGTTATAAAAAATGTGTTTAATTGTTTGTGCACTATAAATTTTATATAAACAAACCATGATCAGTAAATAATAATGATACAATTTCTTCTTAAATTATATATAAATATTATTTTTATTATACAAACATTTCAATAATTATAAGCATATTTGTATAGTTCTAATTTTATAAATAAAAATATTCATAATTTTATTTTAAAACTTTTGGTATGGATATTCAGTCATGTATAATATTCAAAATATGTACTATTTACGAATATAGGTCATGAGTAAAAAATTAGACATGTGAATAATTTTAGATATTAAGTAAATGTTTGTGTTCATCATTTTAAAATTTAAATATAAGCTATGAGTGTATACTTTTTTTTATTCATTAAACATTTTATCCTTTTTTTGGAATGGTAGTACGTGTCTCATTCATATCATAAAGATTAAAAGTATCTAATATACATGTTAAATGTCCGTATTAACTAAATGTTTTATACATACACGGGTATATATTTCATTGTTTTTATCTACTTATTATTGATAACACACAAATATTGCAACATAATTTTTACTACCTACGTTTTAAAATATCTTATAAAAATAGCTCATGCAAAATGGGCTGCAATACCTGTAACCCATTTAACCACCATATGCGGCCTTACTCAATACTCCGTCCGTACGGAAATACTTGTCAAAAAAATGCATAAAGATGAATGCATCTAGAACGAAAATACTTCTAGATACATTCATTCCTCGACGAGTATTTTCGGACGGAGGGAGTACTTATAAGGCTGTTATCATCATTATTGAACGAATCAACATGTAGGGTGGAGTGGTTAGGCTGTTGTTTTGGTGACCTGTTGTCGCCGGTTGGAAACCAGCCCCAAATCTTTTTGTTTGACAGGCGGGACCCACTGGGCATAGAGAAGTAAAATGCCACATCCATATGCCCCTTTTTTTGTCAAAAATATATTTTTTGAGGGGGTTCTCGAAAGAAAACTTTCTTCCTGGTTCACTGGCTCACAGTGGACCCCACGCGATTAGTTAGCACAGATTATGTATACAAAACCGGACATGTTCTAGCACCAAAGTGCTCATTTACGACAAGTTCCAGCACCGCCGGTGTAATTGACTTTTATACTATTTGCTTGGATGGATGACCTCTATTCTGTTTTTCTAATTGCTTGACACTCTCGATTATGACAAGAAAAGTCCTGACTTGAAGTTGAATATAAGCGTGACCTTGAGCAAGGCGCCCTCAAACTTCCTCGCGTCCGTCTAGATGAGCATCAACTCGCAGTCGAGCTCGGCCATCACAAGGTTGTCCGGCGACATGCACCAGTGGGTGGTGGCGTAGGACAAGAGCATCTCCACCCGTTGGCCACTCAGGCGGTTCCGCGGGCCCGAAACATCGCCGCCTGGGGTGAACCGGCGCTAAAATCGGCCTGGGGGCGATCAGGTTTCCAGCCGACACCCCCAGGGTCGACCCCAGGCACCTGGTTTTAAGTTTTTTGAACATTTCTTTGATTAAAATTGGCGAACGGGACAAATACTCGACGAAACAGTCCATTATCGCGGCGAACTGAAATAGTTTTTTACATAGATAAAATACTAAGAAAAAAAAGCAAACAGGCCGCAACTACAGGCCGAATAACGCGCAGAGAGAGGCGAAGTCGCCGTCGTCGCCGCCACCGTCGTCGTCCTTGTCCTCCTTCACGTGGACGCCACTGCTGGACTCCTACCCGAGGACGACGATGCCTCTCTCATCGCGGCCATGGCGCCGAGCGGCGAACTGCTCAAAGGCGCGGTGCTGGCGCTCCAGCTCTGTTCGCGCCTAGTCTTGGCGCGCCCACTTCAAGCCGCCACGTCGTCGAGCCCTGGCTCCGTCTTCACGATGGCGAGTCCCGGCTCCGTCTTCGGCTTGACGAAGCGGGGAGGAGCCGAGGAGGAGGCGCGCCCACCCTCATTGATGACGATGCCGGGGCTGCGGGTGTGCCGGCCGAGCAGCGTCTCCACAGTCTCCGCGGGCTCGGCCTTGACGCCGAACAACGCCGATGAGCTGGAGGAGTGGCAGGAGGAGCGGAAGGAGGAAGAAGAGGAGCCGGCCCTCCTCGGCATCCATTGACCGTCACTCCGGCAGGGGACCGGGGCGGCAGGGTACGTTAACAGCGGGTCGTCGCCGCCCTCGAGGTGAAAGAGCGGCAGCCGAAGCCATATTGGCCGCCGCTCCATCATCGGGGAACCTCTCGCCCATCGTAGCGGCTGGGAAAAGGGAAGAGAGGGGAGGAACGTCGGCGGCGGCGGCGCACGGGGAGAGACATCGGTGGTTGTGGGCGGGTGCCGCCACAGGCGAGGGGGAGGCATTGCTTATATAGCGGCCGGGGGGTGGGAGCCGTGTGTACGCGTGGCGGAAGGTGGTACATCATCGCGCCCCGCGTCGCCCGTGAGGAATCAATGGAAGGCTGACCAGCGGCACCCTTGGCATTGATTCCTCGAGGGAAACTGAGGCGATGAGGACGACGAGGCGCGTTGGTCGCTGACTCGGCGGGCCCGCCGTTATTTTGCGCCAAAATCGATTGCCCCGGCGCCTCCGGGCGCCCTCCAGCGCGCCGGGTTCGGCCTGGTCCGCCAGCGCCAGTTTCAGCCCAAACCAGCGAAAAACAGGCTCTTGAGGGCGCGACTGAGCCGATATTTTGGATGTCGGCGTTAAAAAGCGTC
>NC_041381.1:16301644-16324055 GCF_002162155.2 Triticum dicoccoides | reverse complement strand
GGTGTTGGGGGCGCGGCTGGAGATGCTCTAAGCCGTGGCTTGGCTTGGTGTTGAACACAGGTCAAGGGCCTTTGTGTAGTTGGTTGGGGTCGTAATTTTTTTAATGTTACAATTCTCTGTATTCCCCTTTTTAATTGAGGGATAGGTTCAAATCTTGTAAGCCTTTCAAAGGGTGTAACTTATTTCAACTATTTTGGACTAAATCATGTGCATCGCCACCGCTAATATGACGAAGTATTATGGCATGCTTTACTCGGTGGACAAGTCGGTCTGTGTTGGACCATCGGTATCCCTTTATCAAATGGATAGAAGTAGCGACAAATGTTGTTAAGATGGTGGCTTCAGACTACCTTATGTATTGCTTTGTAAGGTCTTTGTAAATAATTAATAAAATGATTGCATGAATCGTTTAGATACAGAGGCCCGAGGTAATCATCCTTTCTAGAAGAAAAAGTCGGTCTCTGCTGCAGCTCGTCTTGAAAATCAAATGGTAGCCTATGACCATAAATAGGGACGCTTAAGAGAACAACTCTATTTATATCTATACACGCATGGTTCTGGGAGACCCGGTGTTCTAAACTGAAACACCGTAGGGAAATCCTCGTTAGTAGCTTTATATTTTATATTAAATAAAGAGATAAAAGGAACGGTCATTGTTTCTTTTTCGAACATAAGGAACGGTCATTATTGTCGTGAGCGGTATCTTCCTAGAGGGTAATAAGCGAGTGACGGTGGAAACCTTAGCCACCGCTGCTTCTAACTTCCACCCCTCGTCCACTCTCCTCACCGCCGCCAGAGCTCGTTGGCGGGATGTCCTCGTCAGTAACTTTATACTTCCTCCGTTCGGAATTACTTGTCTCGAAAATAAATGTATCTAGAACTAAAATAAGTCTAAATACATTTATTTTTGCGACAAGTAATTTCGAACGGAGGGAGTATTCCATAAAGAGATAAATGGAACAGTCATTGTTTTTTTTTTCAAACATAAGGGACGGTCATTGTTGTCGAGAGCGGTATGTTCACATTGATCAACTTTGAAGTGGAGACGCAACAATTTTCTTTAAAAAAAATGAAGGAGGACCCCCGGCCTCTGCATCTGGACGATGCATGCAGCCACTTTATTAATTATTCACACCAGACCTTACAAAATTATACAACAATAAGACCGAAGCCATCGTCTAGGCAACAAACTGTCGCTACTCCTATCCAATTGATGAAGGGATGTTGATAGTCTGGGCTTAATACCAATTAGACCTCGCAGCCAAACCTAACATCTAGGACCTGAGGTCCCAACCAGGACGTCTGCCGGTTATGGGCACCCACCAGTCTGGCGTTCTCCTCAACCAGGACGCCTGCCGGGTATGAGGCCGCCGCAGCCACCTGCCACCAATCCATCTTCAGAGTTGTACTGCTGCATCTACCTTGCCCGGTCTAGTTGCTGCCGCTGCCACCACGACGCCAGACAGCGTCGACCTCCTGGGCGTGTCCATCGCCACACATATGACGCCCAGCCTCCGCTGCTCCATGCCGCCTAGAACCTCTGCCATGAATATGTAGAAAGAAACACCGCTCCACCGAAGAAGCCAACCGCTGGTACCTCGAGCCCAAGTGCATCTCCAAGAATGCCGCCGTCATCCGATCAACTGATTTAGGGTTTCCCCCGGAGGTATTGGGAGGGGTTGGGAGTTTCACCTCGATTATGCCTTCATGAAGGAAACGATGGTAAGGGCATCGTCATCACCGGCTCCGGCTAACGCCCGAATACCTGGTTTTCACCCGGATCCGTCCCAACGAATGCACCCGACAACATGTGCACCGTCTCGACCGACTTCAAAGCCCCAGATCTAGCCACCTAGATCCGGCGACCAACCGCAACAACAGTGCCACCGTAGTAGCCCTGGCGCACCGGCCACTGCTAGAGTGTGCCACCACTTGAGGCTGGGAGGAGGGCTCCCAACCCCACCTCGCCAAACCGCTAGAGCCGCCGAGATGGATCTTGCGCGCTCGTCACCATCTCTGATCCGAACCAATCCGCAATCGGATCGCCGTCACAGATCCGCCTTGGACAGGGACTGCACCACGCCATGCCACCGCGGGAAGCCCGAGCTTCACCTGCCGCCACCATCCAGGGCCACCGCCCCGGGATCCAGACAAAACATCGCCGCTGCCACCGGCCTTGTTCTGCCGCCGGCCACTGCGACCTCCGCCGCCATGGCCATGCAAGCCCTCCGAGCGACCGGCACCACCAGATCTTCCATGAAGCCCGCAGCTCCGCCGCCTCCGCCCCTCACCACCCACCACCTTGCGCCGTCGCCTGAGGAACGACCGCGCCACCGCGTTGCAGATCAGGGCGGAGCGCCCTGGCATCGCGGGAGACCCGCCTCACCCGATGCGACGCAGGAGGGAAGAGGGCCTCTGCCGCCGCCGTCAACCGCCCGGGGCTTCGCCCGGTGGCCTCCTCCAACGGCGGCGGAGGGGAGGAGGAAGATGGAGGCGCCCGACGGCGGTGGGGGCTAGGGTTTCCACCCGAGCCGCCCGGGCGGGGGGCGACGCAGGGGCGGGCGGGGGTGTCGGTACTGCAGTATCTATGCGACCTTGGGACGCAACGATGGGCAACATTTTCTCAAGAGGAAAAATCCAGAGCCTCCAAGGTGCTTGATCATAGGAACAAAGATCTCATGGATAATTAATACGTATGACTGATTCTCATCAAGATTTATGTTCCTAGGCTCCAGCCTCCAGTGAAAACTTTATTCTCATAGAACATATAGGAATAAATTTTTAACTTGAATGAGCACTTCAAAGATGATTTTCCACACATATTTTAATGGTGTTCCACTGATAGATAAACTGTTCCATGAGCACTACCGATTTTTAGCTACGTGTCTTTTACCTGGTGCGCTAATTAGCATAAATTGTTCCAAGATAACATTTTTTGTCTGATAATTTTTTCCACTAATTGTTGTAATGTCCATGGGCAATGTATTTTTTATTTATCATTCAATTAAAAGTTTTATAAATGTTTGACACCATTGTCTAATTTTTCTGTTCATATTTTTTCTGTTTATATTTTGCTCCACTGCTAGTCTCCAAGAATACTTTCAGTGAATTCTTCTAGAAACATTATACTAATAATAGTTAAGGTATATCCCTCGGTTGAAGCTAATGTGGAGTCATATCTTATTTTGAAAACTAATCATACAAACTTAGTTGAATTAATTGACTCTTGATTTGAACCATTAGTTTGAAATAATCGTATATTTGGGTTTTCTATCCTGAAAAAATCAATGTGCCTCCAACATTTGTTACACAAAAATGATAATTTCCTTTTGGCGTTGAGATCTCAAAAACGAGGATACGACGTGGGGGTGTGACAAGCACCCAAGCATATGCATAGTCTCTCCATTTTATTACTGGGAATGTCATAATTAAACATGCTTTCATATTCTTATGTCACATCATATTGTTAGATTTACTTATTTCCATAACATATTGCAGGTACTTCATCGTAATTGACGATGTATGGGATGTGCAAACATGGCAAGCTATGGAGTGTGCACTGGTCAGGAACAGTTGTGGTAGTTTAATAATGACCACAACACGTATAAATGATGTAGCTAAATCTTGCTGCTCATCTGATAAGGATCTTGTCTACAAGATCCAACCACTTAATGATGTTCACTCAAAGAAGTTGTTTTTCAAGAGAATATTTGGTTCAGAAGAAAA
Organism: Triticum dicoccoides; assembly: GCF_002162155.2. Taxonomy (NCBI): domain Eukaryota; kingdom Viridiplantae; phylum Streptophyta; class Magnoliopsida; order Poales; family Poaceae; genus Triticum; species Triticum dicoccoides. The sequence goes on along the minus strand of NC_041381.1, from coordinate 16,320,329 downwards.
GTGTCCCGCTAACTTGAAAGAAGCCTCGGAAGGTATTGTAAAAAGATGTGGTGGTTTACCATTGGCCCTCAATGCCATATCTAGCTTATTGGCTACTGGGAAAACAAAACAAGAGTGGGATCATGTTCAAAGTTCTATCGGCTTTGCTCGTGGCAAAAATTATGAGATTGATGCCATGAATTACATATTATCTCTAAGCTACTTTGACCTTCCCCTCCATCTAAGAAGTTGCCTATTGTACCTGACCATGTTTCCTGAAGATTATGAGATTCAAAAGGAGCGGCTAGTGCACAGATGGATGGCCGAAGGTTTCATCCGTGGTGAAGATGGGGAAGATCTCGTTGAACTAGGAGAAGCATATTTTCATGAGCTTATTAACAGAAGTTTAATACAGGAAGTGGGCATAGGGTATGATGGCAAGGCACAAGCTTGCCGAGTTCATGACACTGTCCTTGATTTCCTCATTTACAAGTCCACCCATGAGAACTTCTGTACCTTGCTGAGCACCCATTCAAAGACAGATAGCAGAGTTCGTCGGTTATCTCTGATGGGAGATGATGATCAAGGAAATCTGGAGCAGCTAGATTTGTCACATGCTCGATCACTTGGTGCTTTTGGGAAATCACGAGAATATTTGCCTTCCCTCGTGAAGTTAAATGCCCTGCGCGTGTTGGACGTATTTCATTGTCATGCATTTAAAAATCATCATATCAAAGATATTGGAAGACTTTTTCAGCTGAGGTACTTGAATCTCTGTTGGACAGTAATATCTGAGCTTCCTAGTCAGATTGGAGACCTAAAGTTTCTGGAGACGCTTGATGTCTTCGGCACAAAATTATCTCATCTTCCTCAATCAGTTACTCAGTTAAGACGCCTAGCACGGCTATTTGTTCCAGCAGGACTGAAATTGCCTGATGGGATTGGAAACATGACGAGCTTGCAAGAGATTAAGGACATAAACACATTTGTGCAATCAGAGAATGTTCTGGAAGATCTGGGAAATCTAACAGATATGAGGAAGCTGAAAATTACCTGGGACTCAGCTAAATCTGACAAAGCAAGTTCGAAGGAAAAAATTTTAGTGTCCTCCCTCTGTAAACTGGACCAGTTCAAGCTTCGTAACCTGGTAGTTTCGATCTTTTTGGCAGAAAATGATTTGACATTCATACGACATCCGTTTTTTCCTTCTCTACATAGCATCAGAGCGATTTTTCTTCGCCGTGGGCAACTCCGTTGGATTTCCAAATGGCTTATTTCACTTGCCAACCTGGAAAATCTAGGTGTGGACGCGGAGGAGATAGAGCAGCAGGATGTTGAGATGGTTGGAAGCATCCCTACTCTGCTGGAATACAATCAGTTCTCTCAATGCGCAGGACCCGTCATCATCAGGGGAGGATTTCAACAGTTACAAAGTCTTGAGTTCGTGTTGACAGTCAGTGGTGGGTTGATGTTTGAAGTGGGGGCTATGCCGAACCTGAAGACGTTTTACCTCCATATTTTCATACATAAGTTTAAACCTGGTGGTTTTGATTTTGGCATCCAGCACCTCTCGAGCCTTGCTTTTCTCCGTGTCGGCATATTTTGTGGTGGCGTAAGGGCTGCAGATGTGGAGGCTGCGGAGGGTGCTTTCAAGAGCATGACCGACGCACACCCTAAGCGTCCTACACTGGAAACTAGTAGAAGACGCACAGAGGACATGCTACAGGATGAGTAAAAAAAGGTTTTTTCCTAATTCATCACGATCTCAATTTGCAATAATGGAATCAGTCCTACAAGTTTCAGTTTCTGTGCCAGAATGGACCGGTGCTCCAGTAGCATGGGTCTGTGTCCCAGTGTAAATAAAGGGTGAAACAAGATGCTGCATCCCTTTAGCTTTTAATAACCTGTAATAGATTAATGTATCAGCCGTAGCTCGAGTTTTTTTTTTTGTTCTTTCTGTTATGATTTATTATTCCTTTCCTTGCACGCATATGGTTATGCACTCATCCTGTTCCAAAGACCTCGGTATGTAATTATGTTGTGAAAATAAATGGGCAAGTATTGTCATTTTTGTGTGATGCAAGACCGGTCAGTGCCAAAGTTTCATCCTGTGTTGTGAGTTATTACATTCTGAGTAATGTCACTGTTGAAAAATATACTAGCTAGATAGCTAGGATGAAGAATAAAAGCAAGCTACTTCACACAGAATATACTCCCTCCGTCCCCGATTACTTGGCACGGAAATTGATAAAAATGGATGAGCCTAGAACTTAAAGTACTCTAGATACATCCATTGCTACGACAAGTAATATGGACGGAAGGAGTATCATTTTTCATGTTACCATATTCATAGTACTCGAAGAAATTACATAGGGGCACTAAACTTAGAACACGGGTACAGTTTGGTTCAAACAAGCCCCCATTCGTCCTGGTTTTGTCGCATGCTCGATCAATCGGTACATTTGGTTATTCTCGGGAATATTTGCCTCCTCTTACCAGGTCAAATGCTATGTGTGTGTTGGAAGTAAGTTACTGCTTTGCATTGGGTAATCAACATGTCAAAGATATTGGAAAACTTCTCCAGTTGAGGTTCCTGGACATCTCTTTGACAGATATAGCTGAACTTCCTAAACGAATTGGAGACTTGGAGTATCTAGAGACACTAGATGTATCAGGCACAAGATTAGTTTAGCTGCCTGAATAAGTTATTTGGCTAAAATGGCTGGCATGTCTGTTTGTTGAAAAAAAAAACTAAATTGCTTGATAAGATAGAAAACACGGAACATGTTTAGTTGCCTGCATATAGGCCAACCAGGCTCGCGCGGGAAGATTGTGGCCCGTTTGGTTGCCTACGTTCATTATTGGCCCTGCATAGCACGGAACTCAAAGCACCTCTAGGCCCAGGGGCGGAGCCCAATGGGCTTACCCTGATGCACATGCATCATGGTCCGAAATAATTTTTACTAGTACCCACCATACAAAGAAGGCCTGTGCATCAGGTACGGTGGTGACCAGTGCATCAGGGTCCAAAATTCTATCCCAGGATCACGCGCACAAACACGACCGCTCCTAGCTTCCAAGCCTGCCCCGCTCGTCCGCAGCCCATACGTCGTAGGTTCGATCGATCGGTTACACCATAACGCAGCATCTAAAAAAACTAGGCAGTTCTAGGGAACGACGATGGGGTTCCCAATCCCTAATTCCCACGGACGCCCAATGACGGCAGTTAACAGTAGCACTCACCACGCCGCACAAGAGGAGGCGGGAGCTGCCGGTGATCGGCACCACGCCAACGCCCTGACGCTGATGGAACGCCCAGGCGCATAGGCAAGACCTGTCCATCGATAGCTGCAACTACGCCGACACTTCCCGCTCTTTGCCCGATTGTCCATCTACATGTTGCAACATACCCTAATTTCCAGGTAGTGCCTTTGCCGTTGCCAAAGTTTCTAAATACTTTTACAAAATAGTTATTAATTTTTGTCATTTTTTTCATGAATTTGTATCGAGATAAATCAAACTCTATTCAAGTATACGATTTTTGGCAAAACATGTGGATTGTCTAGGGTTTTAACTTGACAATATGCCATGTCTCATGTGCAACTTTTAAATTTTTATTTATCAACTGCAGATATCCTATGGAGAATTTTTTTCTCAAAGAAAAGCACTATTCCAAAATGTTCTAGCCAGATGTAAAGGGAAGAAGAGATTCAGTATGATCCAGGCAAGAAGAAATTGATAGAACATTTCGACCATCCTAATTTGAAGAACATATTTGCAATCACCTCAATGATGAAATCTTTAGTGATGATATTATTTATTATGTTCAAATTGAAGAAGTGAAAAGTATCACCAATGCTCAAGGAAGCAAATCTATTGAAAGGTAATCAAGAAATGCAAGACATTTTTTTGAAGTAATTTTTGTCCTTTCTTCCAACCTTATAGTTAGCAGAATTGGTAACTTTTGAATTTATACATCATCTTCTAATTATGTGGATAATCTACAGTAGAAGTTACGAAACATATCTCTACTTAGTACAATGTAGTACGAAAATTTTGTGTTATGTTATAGAGGTGCATCAGGGTGACCGGAGCTCCAGCTCCGCCCCTGTCTAGGCCTGTCTCGCTACGAACGCTAGAACCGACAGTATCTTCAGAGCCAGGCCCGCACGATGTACATATGCGGCGGGGCCTGCACGCGAGGAGCCACGCTCGAGAAACCATGTTGCTTCCAAAAGCGCTGGAGTTATTAATTACCCTCAACTTCCCTCACTGCTCTCTCTCTCTCCCCTCTCTCCCTCTCTCCACTCTCATCAACGGCGGCAGCGGCGGTGCTGTTCAGCAGATCGGAGAACAACAGGGCGACCTCCGACTCCTTCACCGGCATGCGCATCATCACCTCCATCACTTTGGTAATGGTAGTAAGCACTTTTTCACCTCCTCACATACTCATTTACATTCGATCTGCATTAGGGGAATGGGGAATTGGGATATCTGGGTAAATAGCAATAGGAGTCACTACTAGGGAAAAGCCTAGCATTAGAGCTGGTTTTTGGGCTAGCAGACCGCGCTACTGCTACGACGCTACAGCTAAAGAGTAGCAGTAGCGTTGGTTCAACCGCGCTACTGCTATACCTACTTAACAGTAGCGCTTTATTAAGAACGTGCTACTGGTAGTTAATAGCAGCGCTGCTCTACCCGCTCTACTACTATTATTATGTATTATAGTTCTTTTTTATTTTATGTCGTATTCGTACACCATTATATAAGTTCTCATACAGTAGCAAATTAGAGATTGTTATTACATCATAATGAGTTATTTGGTCACTTTGAATCCATCCACTTGAAACTAATCCGCGGTTCTTTCACTTAATGATGTAATAACTCATCATCGTCATCATCATAATAATAATATCATTAACAACATATTATCATAATACATTGTTGTCATATAACAACTCATAATCATCATCATTTTCGTCCCTGAGACATTATATAACAACTTTGTCACTAGTTATAATAACAACTCCTCATCATCATCATAGTACTCATAATCACTACTACTCCTCCTACTCATCATCATAAACTCTAACACATTGTAGCACATAATAACAACTTCCCATCATCATCATACTCATATATAATCAACACTAACTAATTTTTTAATACCTAGGACCTACTCCTCTCTCCTAGGGAATACCATAAATAGATATACGGTCCATATCCATGATGTCTACTACGTAACCTTCTTCTTGTAGACGTTGTTGGCCCTCCAAGTGTAGAGGTTTGTAGGACAGTAGCAAATTTCCCTCAAGTGGATGACCTAAGGTTTATCAATCCGCGGGAGGCGTAGGATGAAGATGGTCTCTCTCAAACAACCCTGCAACCAAATAACAAAGAGTCTCTTGTGTCCCCAACACACCCAATGCAATGGTAAATTGTATAGGTGCACTAGTTCGGCGAAGAGATGGTGATACGAGTGCAATATGGATGGTAGATATAGGTTTTTGTAATCTGAAAATATAAAAACAGCAAGGTAACAAGTGGTAAAAGTGAGCGGAAACGATATTGCAATGCTTCAAAACAAGGCCTAGGGCTCATACTTTCACTAGTGGAAGTTCTCTCAACAAGGATAACATAATTGGATCATATAACTATGCCTCAACATGCAACAAAGAGTCACTCCAAAATCACTAATAGCGGAGAACAAACGAAGAAATTATTGTAGGGTACGAAACCACCTCAAAGTTATTCTTTCCGATCAATCCATTGGGCTATTCCTATAAGTGTCACAAACAGCCCTAGAGTACGTACTAAAATAACACCTTAAGACATACATCAACCAAAACTCTAATGTCACCTAGATACTCCAATGTCACCTCAAGTATCCGTAGGTATGATTATGCGATGTGCATCACACAATCTCAGATTCATCTATTCAACCAACACAAAGAACTTCAAAGAGTGCCCCAAAGTTTCTACCAGAGAGTCAAGACGAAAACGTGTGCCAACCCCTATGGATAAGTTCACAGGGTCACTGAACCCGCAAGTTGATCACCAAAACATACATCAAGTAGATCACGTGATATCCCATTGTCACCACAGATAAGCACATGCAAGACATACATCAAGTGTTCTCAAATCCTTAAAGACTCAAACCAATAAGATAACTTCAAAGGGAAAACTCAATCCATTACAAGAGAGTAGAGGGGGAGAAACATCATAAGATTCAACTATAATAGCAAAGCTCACGATACATAAAGATCGTGCCGTATCAAGAACACGAGAGAGAGAGAGAGAGAGAGAGAGAGAGAGAGAGAGAGAGAGAGATCAAACACATAGCTACTGGTACATACCCTCAGCCCCGAGGGTGAACTACTCCCTCCTCGTCATGGAGAGCGCCGGGATGACGAATATGGCCACCGGTGAGGGATCTCCCCTCCGGCAGGGTGCCGGAACAGGGTCCCGAGAGGTTTTTGGTGGCTACAGAGGCTTGCGGCGGCGGAACTCCCGATCTAGGTTTATTTCTGGGGGTTTCTATATTTATAGAAAATTTTGGCGTCGGTCTCATGTCAGGGGGTCTCCGAGTCGTCCACGAGATAGGGGTCGCGCCCAGGGGGGTAGGGCGCGCCTTCCACCCTCGTGAACTGCTCGGGGTTCTTCTGGCCCAACTCTTTCACTTTAGGGGCATCTTTTGGTCCATAAAAAATCATCAAAAATTGGCACGTCAATTGGAATCCGTTTGGTATTCCTTTTCTGTAAAACTCAAAAAACAAGGAAAAAAGAAACTGCACTCGGCTCTAGGTTAATAGGTTAGTCCCAAAAATCATATAAAATAGCATATAAATGCATATAAAACATCCAAGATGGATAATATAATAGCATGGAACAATAAAAAAATATAGATACATTGGAGACGTATCAAGCATCCCCAAGCTTAATTCCTGTACGTCCTCGAGTAGGTAAATGATAAAAACAGAATTTTTGATGTGGAATGCTACCTAACATATTTATCAATGTAATCTTCTCTATTGTGGCAAGAATATTCAGATCCATAAGACTCAAAACAAAAGTTTAATATTGACATGAAAACAATAATACTTCAAGCATACTAACAAGGCAATTATGTCTTCTCAAAGTAACATAGCCAAAGAAAGCTTATCCCTACAAAATCATATAGTTTGTCTATGCTCCATCTTCGTTACACAAAATATTCAAATCATGCAAACCCCGGTTTCAACCAATCAATTGTTTCATACTTTAGTATTTTCAAACTTTTTCAACTTTCACGCAATACATGAGCGTGAGCCATGGATATAGAACTATAGGTGGAATAGAATGGTGGTTGTGGAGAAGACGAAAAAAGAGGAGATAATCTCACATCAACTAGGCGTATCAACGGGCTATGGAGATTCCCATTAATAGATATAAATGTGAGTGAGTAGGGATTGCCATGCAACAGATGCACTAGAGCTATAAGTGTATGAAAGCTCAAAAATACTAAGTGGGTGTGCATCCAACTTGCTTGCTCATGAAGACCTAGGGCATTTGAGGAAGCCCATCATTGGAATATACAAGCCAAGTTCTATAATAAAAAATTCCCAGTAGTATATGAAAGTGAAAACATAGGAGACTCTCTATCATGAAGATCATGGTGCTACTTTGAAGCACAAGTATGGTAAAAGGATAGTAGCATTGCCCCTTCTTCCTTTTTCTCTCTCTTTTTTTTGATTGGCTTCTTTGGCCTCTTTTTTCTTTTTCCTTTTGGTTGGCTTCTTTGGCCTCTTTTTTTATTTCCTCACATGGGACAATGCTCTAATAATGATGATCATCACACTTCTATTTACTTACAACTCAAGAATTACAACTCGATACTTAGAACAAAATATGACTCTATATGAATTCCTTCGGCGGTGTACCAGGATGTGCAATGAATCAAGAGTGACATGTATGAAAGAATTATGAAAGGTGGCTTTGCCACAAATACGATGTCAACTACATGATCATGCAAAGCAATATGACAATGATGAAGCATGTCATAATAAACGGAACGGTGGAAGGTTGCATGGCAATATATCTCGGAATGACTATGGAAATGCCATAATAGGTAGGTATGGTGGCTGTTTTGAGGAAGGTAAATGGTGGGTGCATGGTACTGGTGAAAGTTGTGCGGCACAGGAGAGGCTAGCAATGGTGGAAGGGTGAGAGTGCTTATAATCCATGGACTCAACATTAGACATAAAGAACTCACATACTTATTGCAAAAATCCACATGTCATCAAAACCAAGCACTACGCGCATGCTCCTAGGGGAAGGGTTGGTAGGAGTTAACCATCGCCCGATCCTGACCTCCACACATAAGGAGGAAAATCGAAGAGATACCTCATGCTTCAAATTTGTTACACAACGGTTACCATACGTGCATGCTACGGGACTCACAAACCTGAACACAAGTATTTCGCAAATTCACAATTACTCACTAGCATGACTCTAATATCACCATCCTCATATCTCAAAACAATCATAAAGAATCAAACTTCTCATAGTATTCAACGCACTTTATATGAAAGTTTTTATTATATCCCTCTTGGATGCCTATCATAGTAGGTCTAAATTTATAACAAAAGCAAATTACCATGCTGTTCTAAAAGACTCAAAATAATATAAGTGAAGCATGAGAGTTCATCTATTTCTTCAAAATAAAACCACCGTCGTTCTCTAAAAGATATAAATGAAGCACTAGAGCAAACGACAAACTACTCCAAAAGATATAAGTGAAGCTCAATGAGTAGTCTTATAATTATGCGTAACTATGTGAAGACTCTCTAGCATTTAAGAACATATCTTGGGATATTATTTAAACATCAAGCAAAACAAAGTAAAATAAAATGACTCTCCAAGCAAAATACATATCATGTGGTGAATAAAAATATAGCTCCAAGTAAAGTTACCGATGAACGAAGACGAAAGAGGGGATGCCTTCCGGGGCATCCTCAAGCTTAGTCTCTTGGTTGTCCTTTAATATTACCTTGGGGTGCCTTGGGCATCCCCAAACTTAGGCTCTTGCCACTCCTTATTCCATAGTCCATCGAATCTTTACCCAAAACTTGAAAACTTCACAACACAAAACTCAACAGAAAACTCGTAAGCTCCATGAGTATAAGAAAATAAATCACCATTTTTGGTACTGTTGTGAACTCGTTCTAAATTAATATTGGTATAATATCTACTGTATTCCAACTTCTCTATGGTTCATATCCTCCGATACTACTCATTGATTCATCAAAATAAGCAAACAACACATAGAAAACAGAATCTGTCAAAAACAGAACAGTCTGTATTAATCTGTAACTGTCGAATACTTTTGTAACTCCAAAAATTCTTAAATAAATTGGTGGACGTGAGGAATTTGTCTATTAATCTTCTTAAAAAAGAATAAACTCAAAAGCACTCTTCTGTTAAAAATTAAAATTATTCTCCTGAGCGCAAAGTTTCTGTATTTTACAGCAAGATCGCATTAACTTTCACCCAAGTGTTCCCAAAGGTTCTACTTGGCATTTTATTGAAACAAATGCTATAAAACATGATTACTACAGTAGCTTAATCATGTGGACACACAATAACAGTAGGGGTAAATATTGGTTTGTCTCCCAACAAGCGCGTTTATTTAATGCCTTTTTATCTAGGCATGATGATTTCAATGATATGCTCACATAAAAGATAAGAATTGAAATATAAAGAGAGCATTCTGAAGAATATGACTAGCACATTTATGTCTAACCCACTTCCTATGCATAGGAATTTTGTGAGCAAAAAACTTGTGGGAACAATAATCAACTTGCATAGGATGGCAAAACAAGCATAACTTCAAGATTGATATAATGTCCGAGAAAATAGTGGCTGATGTTTGCAACGAGCGTTGGATTGCATGCTTTCATATCAGTGTCCGTCCCTCTGTCCCGATGTAAAAACGTACTCCGTCCATTTTTATTTAATCCGCATATTATCTTTAGTCAAAGTCAAGCTTTATAAACTTTGACAAAATTTATGAACAAAAATATTAACATATATAATAAGAAATCAATATTATTAGATTTACGAAGTTTGACTTCAGTCAACTCTAATATACAGAGTAAATAAAAACGAAGGGAATATATTTGCGGGACAAATATACAGGTTAGCGTTGAAGGTGCCCTTAGCAAGTAATTTTACTGACATTTGCTCCGGTTCTTCTTTAATAGTGAGTGGAACTTCTGTACTTATTATTATTATTATTATTATTATTATTATTATTATTATTATTATTATTATTATTATTATAGTATAAATCTCACCATGATTTGATACATGGGTCGTCCCTCAGTACTATAATCTGGGGTTGTGCGGAGTTTTGATCTTTGGCAAGAATTCGTTTCATCAGGAGCTTGACAAACTAATCAATGGGTCGGGTTTGATTCAAATTTGTACTCGGTACTGAAAGAAACTCGGCGACCTTCACATTTTGCCTAGTACTAGCCAAAAAGTACTCGGCGAAAGAAAGAAACTCGGCAGTGCCTCATGTTCGTGGAGTTCCTGCAAACAAAAACTTGGCAAAGACTAACAGGTGGGCCCCATGGACGAGCAGCCGACTTATGCGTCATGGCGTTCTACGGTTGCCGGGCTTCTACTAAAGAAAAGTTGGCAATCATTTTATTTGCTTATCTTTTTTAATTATGAAATTCCAGTGGTCGCATGGAATAGTACTCGGCAAAAAAATGATAGTGGGGCCCACGGTAGATGTGGCGACAACAACTCGAAAGTTGGGCTTCCTATGCCGAGTTCCAAAACTTGGCAAAGGGCAGGCATTTTGTCTCCCCTGCAAAATACTAGACCTGAGCGCTTGCGTGTGCGCGGGCTTGCTAACCACAAAAATCAAGTGCGACCTACCTCCTCTCCTCCTCCGCCGCACCGCTGCCATGAAGAGTGTGGCCACAGCCATCATCGTGAGTGCCAGCTCGGCGACGGGCATCGTTGTGAGCGCCACCTCGGCTGTGGGCACTGCTGATTACGTGCACACGTGGCCAAACATGCTAGAGCCAAAGGTGGGCTGTAGTGGTGACTTTGGCCCACATAGACACGCGGTGGGGGCGGCGGTAACCGACGAGCGTCGCGACCATTGGGATAGTGCCCGTGGGCCTCCGGTGAGCCCAAGCCTCCGAGAGCATGCAGCCCGAACAGCCGCGACTCGACCTCCTCTTGCCATCATCCGGTCCCTGCCTCCATCTCCCGCAACGAGCGAGCACCTCCTTGCGGCCCAGGTGGAAGAAATTGATGACAACGTGGACCAATTAACGGCCGTGTCGGCGGTTCCTCATACGCAGCACCGTGGCTCTGACCAGTGGTGAGGGAGGAGATGGGGGGCACTGGGGAGGGGCCTCGTCGGCCGGCGACGGTGCGCGCAACCGAACAGGGCGGCGGTAGCCCCCCCTCCTCCCGCGGTTGTGCTTTTAGACGGATGGGCGCGGGAAGGTGCGACCGAACGGCATGGCGGTGAGATGCGCCCTCTCCTGTGAGTGGTGTGTGTGGCTGGCGGGGTGGGAGAGAGAGTGTTGGGGATGGAGGATTTGTTCATGACGAAACGACGAAAGGAGCTTCTAACGAATGATTCTGAGTCTGAGTGGTCTCTTTCTCTGCTTTGAGATTTGTGCAAATCATCTAATGGTAAAAAAGCGTTCGGGGCAAGGAGCAGAAATATGGCACATTTGGGAGTTACAGAGTCGGAAAACAAACCATTGACAAAAAAAAGGAAATGAACACCGGATGAAGAAAAAAGAGAGCATACAGTTAAGCACAGAGGCTCAGATCATGCCTGCAACCACAATTCGACCCGAAGAAGGAGAACAACGTCACGCTAAAATGTTTTGGTCGAAGGACCTTGTTATATACTTCAGGGGTGCTTTGTACTACATTTTTTCCTTTATAATAGATCGATGGACCTACTAAAAAAAAGACCATGCGGTCGACTGAGATTCACCAAACCAGTTATTTATGTGGACTCATAGTGTGTACGGTGTGGGTGTGGCTTGGCTAGACTTAGAAGTTAGAAGACTGCCGGGAAGGGGCTGAGGCGAAGCGAAGGGCGCAGCATGAGAGGGTGCTTGCGTGCGCACACCAGCCTGTCGGCTTCCTCCATGTCTATCACCACCGCCGGTTTTGCATGACCGTCCCAGGGAGGGATCATGGCCCAGTCGAAGCACTGCACGAGCGCGGCCACAACTGCTGGCACGGACTGAAGCGCAAGCCCCATGCCAGGGCACCCTCGGAGACTGCTGACGCCGAGCAAGCTTGGCGCGCAGACGATGAAGGTGGCGGCGGGGCCCTCGCCGCCTCGCCTCGTCCGTGGGGGGCTTCTGGATCTGGGGCGGCGGCCCCGGCTGGTGAGGCGTCGCCGGTTTCGGCATCCGGTGGCGCGGGCGCAGGTCGGCGGTTCTCGGCCGTATGGACGGCAAGATCCCCGAAGAATGCGGGCCAGTGCGCGGCGGCTGCGTGTGCTTCGGCTGCGTCAGATCTGGCCGTCCCCACTGCTCTCCCTCTCCAGCAAGCTCCTTCCCTCCCTAGATCCGGCCTGCCTCGTCGGGGGTCCTCGGTCTGCTCGGGTGGGAGTGGGTGTCCGGATGCAGGACCGGGGGAAACCCCAGCCTGCCTTGCCGGCGGCGACGGCGGCGACGCCCGCGGGCGCCGCGCACCTTCCCGGAGGCGCCGTTTCAGGTCTTGCTCCCCATCCCCCTCCCCTTTGTCTCCCGGGAGAAATCCTCAATCTTGTTGGGCAGTGGCGACGCCCTTGGCACCGTAACCTTCTTGAAGGCGCTGTCTTGGGAACAAAGATGGGTTGTAGGCTTCGCTGTGGTGTAGGTGGAGTGTGGCGGCGGCGACAGCGTGCGTCCAACGGTGGCGGTGTCTTCCTTGGTGCTGGGTCAAGGTGTTATGGTGCTCTTCGCCGGGCTGCAGTTTATTCCTCCGGTGCCCTTGGATCTTCCAGGACGGGAGGGGATAGGGTTCCCCTCCTACGGTGGCGGAACTTCAGCTTGTCGAGCGAGCCGAAGCTCCCAATTTGGTCTTGGCCCTAGCTGCTGCCCATTTGTACATTCTGACCGCTCGCCCTCTTCCATGTCAGAAACTTTGGCATTTGGTGTTGCTCTGCTCTAGGTGAGTTCGGCGTCGGCATGTCGGGAACGCCTGGTTCCGCACAGGTGGTTTCTTCGAGGCCATCCATCTAGGCTCTAGGGTGAGCATGTCCATCGCTCAACGGTGCGGCGCCTTCGAGCCAGGCGAGGAGGCAGGGGCCTTCTTTGACGATGGATCTGGATGGATGTGTCTTTATTCAAGCCCAGGTTTTGGCAACGGCGTGCCTTGCATCGTCGTCGGTGCACTCTCCTGACCAGGACTTCGCTTTCGCCTTGGTTTTCGGCGTGCAAGAGGATAGTGGCATCTCCAAGCTATATGCTTTTCGCCAATCTTTCTATCTAGGTTGTTGTATGTGCATTGTGAGCTGTTCCCTGGCGCCCCTGTATCTTTGCTGTTTGTTCTTATTTTTCTTTATTTGGTGTTTGGTGTTATTTGAAGTTGTAATCCTGGCCGGTTGATGGCTTTGTTAATTCAAAGCCGGACTCTTCTAAAGCCTTCGTTCTAAAAAAAAGGTACTGGAAGTGCTGGCCGCGCGGATCCAACACCTCGTTGCATCCGGCGGCCATGAACCGCTCCGGCCGGAATTCTAGAGGGGTGTCCCAGTAGGCCGGGTCACGCCCAATGGACCACAGGTTGATGAACACCAGCGTGCTGGCCGGGACCGTAAACCCACCGCCCGCGGCAACCTCCATCTCCTCCGTCGACTGCCGGTGTGCGATCGGTGCCGCAGGGCGTAGGCGCAGTGTCTCCTTGTACGCCGCCTGCAAGTAGGGCAGGTTTGACTATCCTTTCATGGCCAATCACCACGTCGATCTCCTCACGGACTTTGTGGAGGCACTCTGGGTGGTTCATCAGCTCCGCGAGCATCCACTCGATCATCACCGCCGATGTATCGGAACCAGCAGTGACCACGTCCTATCTCCGCATGTATGATCGACCAGAATTAACGGCAAAAGACCAAGGAAATTAGTTGGGAAATATTTGATCTTACCATGACAAAGGCTTTGATCTTCTCCCTGGTGAGCTTCACCTCCCCCATCTTGTCATCCTCCATCTTGTCCATCAGGATGTCTAGCAAGTCGTTGCTGCTCTCCACCGGCTCTCCTTCTCCTTCACTATGCATCCTCCTGGCTTCACGTGCCTCCTCCTTGTGCCTCATCATGTCCTCGAGTAGTGCGTCAAAGCGGCAGTGGACGTCTGCGGAACGGTGTCCGAGTCACTGGAGGTCCCAGTCGCGGCATATTGCCACGTAGTCCTCGATGTTGAATGCGCCGACGAGCTCTGCCACAGCCTTCACTAGCGCTTGTGCCTCCTCCAAGACACTCTCGGGCACGTTGCTCGCCATCATCCTCATAATGGACGTGTTGGACAGCCGGATCAATGCGGCGGAGAGATCCATAACCTCGAGCGACGATGATGTCGCCTGATGGAGTACACTCTGCAGTAGCGACAGGAGTCCAGCACGACGGACGGGGCGGAGCTGGTTGATTGTGCGGGGCCCAAGGAGCTCGGACATGCACAACCGCTTCATGAACTGCCTGTGTGGGCCGTAGGGAGCGAAGGCGAAGCCATCGGAGCCATAGGCGAGCTGACGCGCCACGGCAGTGACCAGTGAGCGACTTTCGGTGTACAAAAGTAGGGGCTCTCTTTTTGACCCCTTTACTTGTGCACGGGCAGTCAGAGCCTCCCGCCACGGGCACGCACAGACATGGCAGGAAAGGGAAGCCGGAGAGAAGCCGAGGCCGCAAGACAAACAGAGCAACGACAAGGACCAAGGCCACGAAGATCGAATGGGCGACGCAGGTTTCCCCGGCAAGGACCCTTGCCGGGGCAGCACGCCCACGCCAACTGAGTGAGCCACGTTCACGACATCCCTTGCTTCTCGCAAGAACGGCTCCTCGGTGGAGGAGTAGAAGCGCTGGTCCCCTTCGGTCAAGTGACTTCGAGCCCACTAACGCTGAGTAGTCGCGTTGGGACAGGGTTAGGGAGGCACCTCCGTGGTGGCATGCAGATCTTTGTGAAGACATAAAGCAATCAAGATCAAATGGGGATAGGAAGGCAACCATCCTCACCGACGAGACCCACAAGACCCCTGGCAAGATCCTTGTCGGGAAAGTCAGCGCGCCACGGCAAGACCCTTGCCGGGCCCCCTGGCAAGACCCTTGCCGGGCCACCCGGCAAGACCTTCGCCAAGCGCATCGGCGGAGCCACTGCTAGGCCCGCGCCAGCCAAATCTTCACCGCCATTCGCATACAGCTGCCGACCCAACCAACTGGGCAGGCACCTGCGTGGCAGCATGCAGACCTTCGTGGAGGCTCCACCACCGCGCCACCTCAGCTGCCTGCCTGCCTACATGGCGCTGCATGCATTGCTGGCCGGGGTGCGTGTCGAAGCCAAGAGGGGCGGCGTCGGACGGGACGGGCCTCACCCCCGTCCCCCAATAAAGTGACGGACACCTAAGCCCCCCATTTAATGCGTCTTGTCCTGTAATGCTAGTGATAACCTTGCAATGCTGTAGCACTTTCCACCTCCTGTGTGCCACTGTGGTAGCCCCTTTCGCCTATAAAAGGAGGCCCATGGCATACTGAGAGGGGATTCGGCTCTTTTGAACCTCGCAGCACCCAGAGCTAGTTCGAGAGCTCAAGAACACCAATACAACCACCAAAGCAGGATCGTAGGGTTTTACGATCTTTGCGGCCCGAACCTGGGTGAATCCCCTGTGTGCTATCTCCTAGTCCCGCTCTTCTCACGATTCCGCGCCCCACAACCGTAGAAGGGATTCCAATGATCCCTAGGCGTCGTTTCCCACCGACATCCTTGGCGCGCCAGGTAGGGGGCGCAATTGTGAGAATCCGGTCTAGCAGTTGGCCTAGCTGTTCTTCGTCGCCACGGCTCTTGCGGAGAAGGCGGCCAAGGGGGCGGCGCTGCCCGTTGGCACGAAGTGCATCGAGACGGCGAGGAGAGAGCTAACTCATGCTGAATTTTGAGTTCTTTTCTTTAAATATAGAGTTATTATCCTCGACGGTTCGGCCTATGTATGGGAAGCCTGAACGCAGAGGGGCCCTCCTGCGATCAGCTACGCCCTTGTTCTGTTTCGAGTCCGCTCAACAGTCCAAGCAGCCACGTCGAGAGCGGCAGGGTAGCCTTCCGCCATCAGCAGCGCTCTCGGTTCTGACTCGAGTCAAGCTCGACAGATCGAGCGGCCGCGCCAAGGGCGGTGAGGTGCTTTTCCCGGCAACAAGCACACCCGGCGGGCTAATGAGGATCCGTCCTCAAGGCGCCGCCCAGGGTTTACGTGCCAGCAAGCGTGCCCAGTTAGCGTGGGGTGAACATACAAAGGAAAATCGAACAGGAAAATAACATGCATAGTTTCAGGGGCATTACAGAGTTATGTTCTACAAATTGCCGCCGCGGTTCTAACAAAAGATAGCACTGTCTTGGTCATGAACCTGCAGCGGCGATGGAGAACGGGATGCCTAGTCCCGGCGCTGGCCCTCCACCCTCTTGATTTTGTCGATGCGGCTGAGGATGGGCTGGATGCGCTCATTGAGCGCCGCGATGTCGGCGTCCCCCGGCAAGCTCTTCAGCATAGATCCGAAATCGAGGTCTGGGTGCCAGTGCGCGATCTTGGTGAGCACCCTTGTCATGGACCCCCAGCAGAGTATCCGGGATTCCTCGGCCAGGGAGGCCGCCCGGTTGGAGTGGAGCCGCTTCAAGGCCCCAACAACCCTCTCAAAGTATATTGTCAGGCTGACATTGGGGCTCAGGTTCACTTCCGGGGCGTACTCCATGCCCGGCACCCCCATGATGGCCAGATGGTCGGCGGCCGAGTTTGCGACGGTGGCAAGGAGCTCAAGCTAGAGTTTCTCGCCCGCCTTGAGATCCTCGAGGTTGGCGGTCTCATTCCTCAGCAGTTGTTTTTCCATCTCCAGCTCCATGGCCAGGATCCTCTCCCGGGTCATGGCCCCCGACAGCGTCTCCTCAAGCTCTCCCAACTTCAGCTTGAGATCTTTGATGGAGGCATTGGCTTCGGAGAGCTCTCCAGACTTGTTGATGACCTTGCCTTGCGTCTCCTGGGCCATTGAATGCACCATTGAGCGTGTGCTTCTCCTGGGCCAGCTTGAGAGCTTGCTCCTCTAGCTCCTTCACCTTGCCGGCGTGGGCCTGAGCTAGAGCGTTGAGTGCCTCTTGATGCCTCCGCTCCAGCTCCTGGTTCCGCTGCAGGATGAGCTTGTCCACCTCCTCGTCCTTGCCGCGGAGCGTGGCAGCAAGTTTCTCCTCGCGCTCGGCGAGGTCCTCCTCCTGGGTCTTCTGGGCGGCCTCGTGCTGGGATCGGACGGCTTCAGCTTCATCGTCCAACCTCTTCGCAATCTCCTGGGCCTTCTCGACGCCGGCCAGCTTCAGGGTGCGCTCCACCTCACGGTTGGCCAGCTCACCCTGGGCGGCCTTCAGTTCGTCCTGGGCCTCGCGGAACCAGTCCTGCGCCTCGGCGACGCGCCCCCAAAGTCCTCCTCCATCTTCTCCACCACCACCGTCCTGGACTTGGCCTTGTCCAGGAGAGCGCGGTGGAGCGCCTGGAGCTTCCGGAAGCTGGCCCCCATGGCTTGGAGCAGCAGCTCCTCCTGGGAGCCGGCGCCGCGAGCGCCCGGCTCATCAACAACGTCGAGCCCGGCCGCGGCAAGCATCTCCTCGTCGAACACCTCTCCCTCAAAGGGAGCCCTGGTGCTCGACGCGCCCAGGAGATGGACGAAGAGGTCGTCGCTGAACCTCAGGTACCTGCCGGAGCCAGAAGCAGCGGAGGAAGAGTGCAGGTCAAACGCCACCTCCTCGGCAGTGGCCTTGCCGGTGTCCCCGGCAGGCCCCTTGTCGGGCTCTTCGGCGGGTCCCTTGGCGGCGTCTTCAGTGGCGCCCCTAGCGCTCTCCTCGGCGGCGATCTTCTCCGCCTCCGCGCGGCCTCCGCGACAACATCCTTGATGGTGGTGTCGACGTCCTCCGAGGGGAGGTCTGGACGCCAAGAAAGGGATGGGGCGGAGCCAAGATCGATGGTCAATGAGGAAAATAAGAATGCAAGGAGAAGAGGAGAGCGAGCGGCTTACCCGTGCCGGGCCGAGAGGCAGAAGCCCCTTCTCTGCCAAAGTTTGGCGTCGAGGAAAAGCCACCGGCGCCTGTGTTCTCCTCTCCCTCCTCCGTGTGCACGGCCTCGGTGCTTGGTGTCCTTGCCGGGGACGCCCCTTGGGGCAGCGTAGTCGACAGGGGTGGCACGATCGGAGAAGCCCTCCGGGGCTCCCTTTGGTGCTGCTCCTCTCCTGCATCCACGGCATGGTTAACACTGAAGCATCGACCATGACGCCCGTTGATAGAGAGCGGGTGGTGGACTTATGCTGGGGGCTGGGCTGGGGGCTGCTGTCCGGGCTGCTCGACACCACTAGTGGCGTACTGGAGGTGCCTACCGGGGGCTGGCCACTCGCTGAAATCCTGGCCCTCTTTATCCTCTGGGCCAGCGTCTCCGTATCTCTGCAAGACGAAGACAAGTAAGCAACAT
>NC_041381.1:16266590-16301179 GCF_002162155.2 Triticum dicoccoides | reverse complement strand
CTCTTCGTTCTCTTCCTCCTCCTCCTCTTTCGTTGCTTTCCTCTTCCGCTCCGGGCTGAGAGGCCCGAGCTCTCTTTCTGGCTGAGAGGCCCAAAGTCAAACAAGTCAACCCCGACCCCCGCGCCAACGTTTGCCAACGAGGGGGGAGGCGATGGCGTCCGGGCGCGCTTGGACGATGAAGAAGCAGATGTCTTCTTCTTCGATGCCACGGCCTTCGCCGCCTTCTTCATCGCCGCCCTCGTCTGGCATGCGGGCGCCTCCTGAGCTTGCCGCAGCTGCACGGCCCGGTCGAGGCGGACCGGCTCGCCGGAGGAGGCCCGCCGCAGGACCCGCCTCTTTCCGGTGACCAGGGGATCGACGGTCGCGGTCCTCCCCTCGTCGCCCTCCTCCTCTGACGACACGTTGACGGCGTCTTCGACGAGGGGAGCCCCGGTGTCGGCGCCGCTGGCCTCCCCAGCGGCTGCTTCCCACCAGGCGAGCTCCCCCTCCTCTGCCTCCGCCTCGGTCTTGTCCACCACGCCACCGGCTCTGCCGGCCTGCTTGACGAGCTTTGCCTCCTCCTCGGCAAGCCTCGCCTCCTCCAGCCTGGCGGTGATGTAGTCCAGCTCCGCCGGAGAGGTGTCCTGGATGAGCTGCGGCTCGTCGGTGACGTATATCTCGTGCAGGGTGTCGAAGAACTCCTGCACCACGAGCTCGCTCGGCTCGACCCAGTTCGGGTCAAGGCCGTGCGCGTTGAGAAGCGGCATCATGGCAATAATCTCGTTCCGGCGAGAGTAGTTGCTCAGCGGGACCATCCCCGCCGGCAGCTTGAAGACAGGCTCCTTGTCGACCTTGCCGGCCTTCGCAGCGGCCCTGGCAAGCTTGCCGGACCGCTCGACCTCGAGCTGGAACATCTGTTGGCACAAATGGGCATGCCTCATCACCGTCAGGTTGTTGTCAAGGCCGGCACGGAGCCTCATGATGTCAGCGGCATTCACGAAGAGCCAGGCTGGCCTCCCCTTGTCGTGCAGAGGGGCGATTGGGCGGCGGATGAAGTCCGCCCCGATCATCTCAAGGGTGAGCGCGGCCTGGGTGAGCCGAAGGATCCTAATGGTGGCGATCGTAAGCTTGGCGTCGGCATCGACGTTCCCCAATCGCCCCCACAAACCGGCGGTTTCTCACGAACCGCGCAGAACACCGGCGGTTCTTTCTCCTGGATAAAGCAGCACCGGCCCCGCCACTCTTCCCACCTCTCCTTCGTGGCGCCGTCCGGGTATGCTCCTTTGGCCCTTGAGATCCATGCGACGCTGCCGGTGATGGCGCCTTCCTTTTGGATCCGCGGGGAGAAATAGTGGCGGAAGAGCGCCGTGCTGGGATGCACCCCGACGAAGCCCTCGCAGAGGTGTGCGAAAAGGGCCATACACGCCACGACATTTGCGGTGAAGTCCAGGAGGCGAAAGCCGAAGTTGTACATGATATCCTTGAAGAAATCAGAGAAAGGGGGACAGAGCCCGCAGGAGAAGTAGGCGACGAAGAAAGGGTACCAGTTTGGGGAGGGCCCGACGCTGGCAGGGACGACGGTCGTGGCTGGATGCCCCGTCGCCTCTCCCCCCGTATTCACTCCCCATAGGTCCTTGAAGTACTCCCGAAGCATGGGTACGTCGACCGTCGAGGGAAAAAGGGCGAACTGCGCCCGTCGCGCCACAAGCTCGCTCTCTGACGGCTCCGCCAAGCCGGCATCCTTGGCTCCTCCCTTTCCTTTGGAGGATTTGGGCGCCATTGCGGTCGCGGAAAGCAGAGGATGGCAAAAACGCGGCGGTGGTGGGCGAAAGCAGAGGGGCTCGAGAAGAAGGGGCGGCGGTTCTGAGATTGGAGGAAGGCGCAGGGAAGGGGCAAAGTGAGAGCGCCCCGCAGTTATTCCTTTTTATGGGGAAGGCGCGGGCCGCCTCCTTTCCCATTAACTGCGACGCGACGCATGCGTGCGGTTGCCATCCCTCGCATGCCCCCCACGTCACGCACGCGCACGACCCCCACGGCGCGCGTTCAACGCGGGGCGTGGGTAAGCGCAGCAGACGGAACAGCGGCCGCGGTGAAAATCCGCCCCAACTGCCCGCACACCATTCTGGGCCTGGCCCAACAACGTGTTGTGCTTATGTGTGGCCCGGGCCCAGGGCTCCTGTCGGTGTACAAAAGTAGGGGCTCTCCTTTTGACCCCTTTACTTGTGCACGGGCAGTCAGAGCCTCCAGCCACGGCCACGCACATACATGGCAGGAAAGGGAAGCCGGAGAGAAGCCGAGGCCACAAGACAAACAGAGCAACGACAAGGACCAAGGCCACGAAGATCGAATGGGCGACGCAGGTTTCCCCGGCAAGGACCCTTGCCGGGGCGGCCTCAGCGGCCCCAGCAAGGCCCTTGCCGGGGCAGCACGCCCACGCCAACTGAGTGAGCCACCTTCGAGCCCACCGACGCTGAGCAGTCGAGTTGGGACAGGGTTCGGGAGGCACCTCCGTGGTGGCATGCAGATCTTTGTGAAGACATAAAGCAATCAAGATCAAATGGGGATAGGAAGGCAACCATCCTCACCGAAGAGACCCACAAGACCCCCGGCAAGATCCTTGCCGGGGAAGTCAGCGCACCACGGCAAGATCCTTGCCGGGCCACCCGGCAAGACCTTCGCCAAGCGCATCGGCGGGGCCACTGCTAGGCCCGCGCCAGCCAAGTCTTCACCGCCATTCGCATACAGCTGCCAACCCAACCAACTGGGTAGGCACCTGCGTGGCAGCATGCAGACCTTCGTGGAGGCTCCACCACCGCGCCACCTCAGCTGTCTGCCTGCCTACATGGCGCTGCCTGTGTTGCTAGCCGGGGCGCGTGTCGAAGCCAGGAGGGGCGGCGACAGACGGGACGGGCCTCACCCCCGTCCCCCAATAAAGTGACGGACACCTAAGCCCCGCATTTAATGCGTCTTGTCCTGTAATGCTAGCGTTAACCTTGCAACGCTGTAGCACTTTCCACCTCCTGTGTGCCACTGTGGCAGCCCTTTTCGCCTATAAAAGGAGGCCCATGGCATACTGAGTGGGGATTCGGCTCTTTTGAACCTCGCAGCACCCAGAGCTAGTTCGAGAGCTCAAGAACACCAATACAACCACCAAAGCAGGATCGTAGGGTTTTACGCATCATTGCGGCCCGAACCTGAGTAAATCCCCTGTGAGCTATCTCCTAGTCCTGCTCTTCTCACGATTCTGCGCCCCGCAACAGTAAAAGGGATTCCGGTGATCCCATAGGTGTCGTTTCCTGCCGACAGCGGCCCCTCCGAAATCTTTCCCTCGTGAGTCCGAATAAGCTTGGCGGCAACGCTAGGGGAGCTGGCCACCACGCAATGGGTAGAGCCGAGCCGGATGTGGACCAGCGGGCCGAGCTGGGCCGCCAGTTCATGGAAGGTGCGGTGCACCGATGGACGCACCAGGTGGAGGTGGCCGATCACCGGAAGGCTCCTCGGGCTAGGCGGTAACGGCGGCTTTCGCCGGCCCCCTCTGCTGATGGTGACGATGAGCAGCAACACGACGGTGAGCGCGACCGCGAGGAGGGAGGCCATTGTTGGATCCTGCATCAGCTGCTGCGCCATACTGGACTTCATTGCCACAACTAACCGGTTTGTTTGGGATTACAAGCACATACAGCTGCTATATGTAGCCGATTAATTAACGAAATTAACCATCACCATCAAGAGTCAACATTTGTATGAATCAATGCCCGATGGCGATGTGCATGTAGTACGTACTTCGTGGCGCACGGTGTACACGACAAATCTTTCTTCCTTTTCTGTAAGGATGCTAAAGTCAAATCTTAGTACTTCTGTAAAGTTGTTGAATCAAAAGGCATACAAGCCACCACGTTTATCCCTCTCTTTTTTTGGGGGTCACCCGCTCACCACATTTATCCTAGTCCCTAAATATTTTGGTCTGTTGATGGGCTGGGCTTCGTCCACAGATTCATAAAATGCAAAAAAAAGGTTGTTCTTTGGTCCGCTTGGTCGGACCGGGCTTTCACCGGACCGGGCTGATGTTTTTTCGGTCCATGTTTTATGCACTTGACCGGTGATTTTTTTAAGCATGCGTGGACCGGGCGGGCCACGGGCCACGAGCCTAGCCGAAGGACCAGACGGTTTCGTCCACGCTGAGTCCACACCGGTGATCTCCTTCGATGGAAGACGACCATAGAAGCTCGGATGCACCCTTGGAGAGCCCCAGGGATTTTCTGCGCTGCCCCCTAGCCGTTGCCTTGTGGCGCTCTGTTGGCCTGGCTGAGCACGGCTGCGGCTGCGGCCGAGGGCTTCACCTTTGCAACGTCTTGCCGCCTGTTGACCCTGGAACTGCAAATGCATTCGTCCCGCTCTGCAAACAACACAACAGGGTGTTAAACATTTAAATATGCGGTGGTGTATAAACCGCATGATAGATTGTATAGGGTTTTAGTTAGGCTGTTGAGATTGAGTCTTGGAGATCAATCCACGCCGTCATGTAAATCTTCTCTGTAACTTCCAGGCTTCGGCCCTATATATCAACACACAATGCGTCCCTGCTAGGCATACGCTTAACCTATGGAGTTGGTGGTGGCGGAGGAGGCGGAGGTGGTGGAGGACATTGCTCCGCCAACGCAGCTCACTCCTTATGGAGTTGATACCAATTGGTATCTTGACAACGGTGCTGCCGACCACGTGACAGGAGAGTTGGAGAAGCTTGCTGTTCGTGATCGTTACACCGGCACGGAACAAATCGACACGGTGAGTGGTCAAGGTATGGATGTTGCACATATTGGCCATTCAGTTCTTACTACCCCTAATGGTTCCTCCTTAGCACTAAACAACATCCTTCACGCTCCACAAGCCGACCAGAGTTTACTTTCCGCCCATCGTCTTATGAAAGACAATCATGCTTTTCTTGAGATTTACCCTGAATTTTTTTTTGCAAGGATCGGGCCACTCAGAGCACCATTCTTCAAAACAAGAGTAGAGATGGCCTATTTCCCGTATCTGGTCGTCAGGGTGTACCTCATCGTCAAGTGCTAGGCGTTGCAAAACCATCCACTTCACGGTGGCACAAACGCTTAGGGTATCCTTCGCTTAGTTTGTGATGCATGTCAAATGGCCAAGAGCCATCAACTTCCTTATTCTAGGTCTACTAGTGAGTCAAAAGCTCCTTTAGAGCTTATTTTTTCAGATGGGTGGGGTCCTGGACCAATTTCTGTAGGCAGACAAAAATATTATGTGAGCTTCATTGATGATTTCAGTAAATTTAGCTGGGTTTATTTACTCAAGAATAAGTCTGATGTGTTTGAGAAATTCCATCTCTTTCAAAAACATGTTGAACGACTCTTTGATCGCAAAATTCTGGATATGCAAACCGATTGGGGGTGAATACCAAAAACTTCACTCATTCTTTGAACACATTGGTATAACCCATCATGTCTCTTGCCCCCATGGCCATCAGCAGAATAGCTCTGCTAAGAGAAAGCACAGACAAAACTCTGCTGAAAGCATGCATGAAGCTGGCGAAGGAATAGGCGAAAATTCCTTTGATTTTATGCAGGAAATAGATTACACGGACGAAACTGGCGCAGATGATCCAGGCAGCGATCCTGGCGCTGATCTTGGCGGGAGTATCGCCTCGGGATCCCGCGCCGCAGGCTCGACAGGCGGATCCCCGATGGGATCTACGCCAGCGTCAGGCGGATCAGGCGGGTCCCTCGCATGTGGGCCTGGTCGGCTTACCTCAGCCCATCAGCGAGCGGAGCCAGGTGTCACTACAAAAAAAAGACACATCCTGGCATTTTGGGCCGAACGAAATTTTTTCTGTCATACATATGACACTTCTATGACGATAATTGTGACAAAACCCGGTATCATCATAGATGTGGTGGGCTCCTACTTCTATGACAAAAAATCATGACAGAAAATAGGCTTTTCGTCTTGGTCGGGCCGGAGACGCAGCTGCATGACATTCTTTGGGCCGTCCATGATGGAAAAAACCGTGGTAGAAGCGAGGGGGAGGAAAATTTCGGAGAGTTGCCGGTTACGGTGGGAGGTCGGGGGCCGAGCGATGCGCGTTTCACTTGTACGTATGCGCGTGTGTGCGAGGCGTTGGCTCTAACTGAACCCGAGCGAGGCGTTGGGCTCTAACTCAACCCGAGCGATTGCACTGCAGGCTACGCGTTACTGAACCCGGGCGATCGATCGATGGCTGTTAACTGAACCCGATGGAGCGATTCCTTCGCTGCTGCTGCTAACTGAAGCCGATCGATTGGATGAACAGTGAGTGTTGCGGGGTGGTTTGGATGAACAGTGAGCGGTGGTGTTACCTCTGGATGAACAGGACCCCGTGGTGTGGAAGGTTGGATGAACAGTAGACGTTGGAGGGGTGGCCGTGGAGGGGTGGTTGAACAGGACCCCGTGGTGTGGAGGGCTGGATGAACAGTAGACGGTGGAGGGGTGCCCGTGGAGGGGTGGTTGAACAGGAGCCGGTGAAGTAGCGCACGGTGGAGGCTGGATGAACAGGAGCCCGTGGAGGCTGGAGGAGGTCGACGGTAGCCCGTGGAGGCTGGAGGAGGTCGACGGTGGAGATGAACAGTATCTCGGGGAGTCCCGTTTTGCGGTACGCCACACCCCTCCCGATGAACAGGACCCCGTTTTGACCGTAGCACTCCAACACAGGTCCGTTTCGTCCGTTTTGCGGTACGCCACACCCCTCCCGATCAACAGGACCCCCGTTTCGACCGTAGGAGGTCCGTTTCCTCCGTTTTGCGGTATGCCACACCCCTCCCGATCAATAGGACCCCCGTTTCGACCGTAGGAGGTCTGTTTCCTCCGTTTTGCGGTACGCCAGACCCCTCCCGATGAATAGGATCCCGTTTCGAACGTGGCCGGTCGAACACAAGGCCGTTTCCTCTGTTGTGCGGTACGCCAGGCCTCGTTTCCATCGTCTGTTCCATCCAAGCCCTCCCGATGAACACGACCACGCATTCCGTTCCGACCCAGCCGGTTGGCTCCCACGCGTTCTGTTGCCTCCCGATGAACACGACGCATTCCATTGCCTCCCTACGAACGCGACACATTCCGTTGCCTCCCCATGAACACGACGACGACGCTGTTTCTCCGTTCCGACCCAGCCATGTACGTATGCGTGAGTAGGCGTTCGAGACCCTGCCCGTATGTATGTACATGGCCGTATTTTCTTTCTTGCACCCTCGCCGTTGTACATACGTGTAGATGCTACGTGTGGGCCTCTACTACAACACGTGCACGCCTCTACATCCACCAGTATAGATATACGTACACGTTCGCGACCAGAATGACAACACTATGTACGCTTCGACCAGGTGGGTCCCGACTGTCAGGCACTTCCTTGCGTGCGAAGATGTAGCTGGTGGGTCCCAGCAGTCAGGGGGGCGAATCATTTTGTTTTTTTTGCCCGGACGCACTTCCTTGCGTGCGAAGATGTAGCTGGTGGGTCCCAGCAGTCAGGGGGCGAATCGTTTTTTTTGCCCGGACGCACTTCCTTGCGTGCGAAGGTGTAGCTGGTGGGTCCCAGCAGTCAGGGGGAAACGTTTTTTTTTCATGAAATATGGTGGCCCGTACGGTGGGCCCCCGCTGTCAGGTGGAGGAATAATTATTTTGCGCATAATATGGAGGCACTTCCTTGCTGCGGCCGTGGACCCAGCCGTCAGCCTCTCAACGTACAGTCCACGTCTGATAGAAGCCGTTCCTTGACCACGTTGACCACGCCGCGCCGAGAGCACCAGGGCGGTGGACGACGGCGAGGCCTAGGAAGGGGATGATGCGGAGCCGGGGAAGACGCGGAAGTGGATGCCCACGCGTAGAGGAGTATGAGGGTTCACTCGTTCGGCTATGGTGTGAGGCTGCCGTTGACGCTGAATAACAGGGGGTGTGGGTGAGTAGAGGGATGGCCTGGCCAACGGTGGGAGTAGTAGGGGGCGGTGAGGCCTCCGCCGCATCGCCGCCGGACACGGGAGGCAGGAGCACGAGGCACGACCGGCACTGGTTTGGGCGGCTGGAGCAAGAAGACCAGAGGTTGAAGAAGCACTACGGCCGTTGGATGGACATCGTACGGTCACTGGAGCTAGAATCGTGCATATTGACTAAGTTGACAAAGCCCTCCATCCCCGTCAACTTAGTAGGCCCACAAGTCAGCCTACCACTATACTAGGTGAGGGAGTCCTGGACTAGGGGGTGTCCGGATAGCCAAACTATCATCACGGCCGGACTCCAAGACTATGAAGATACAAGATTGAAGACTTCGTCCCGTGTCCGGATGGGACTTTCCTTGGCGTGGAAGGCAATCTTGGCAATACGGATATGTAGATCTCCTACCATTGTAACCGACTCTGTGTAACCCTAACCTATCCGGTGTCTATATAAACCGGAGGGTTTTAGTCCGTAGGACGAACAACAATCATACCATAGGCTAGCTTCTAGGGTTTAGCCTCCTTGATCTCATGGTAGATCTACTCTTGTACTACCCATATCATCAATATTAACCAAGCAGGAGTAGGGTATTACCTCCATCGAGAGGGCCCGAACCTGGGTAAAAACATCGTGTCCCTTGTCTCCTGTTACCATCCGCCTAGACGCACAGTTCGGGACCCCCTACCCGAGATCCGCCGGTTTTGACACCGACATTGGTGCTTTCATTGAGAGTTCCTCTGTGTCGTCACCTATAGGCCCGATGGCTCCTTCAATCATCAACAACGACGCGGTCCAGGGTGAGACTTTCCTCCCCGGACAGATCTTCGTATTCGGCAGCTTTGCACTGCGGGCCAATTCGCTTGGCCATCTGGAGTAGATCAAAAGCTAAGCCCCTGGTCATCAGGTCAGATTTGGAAGTTTGAACTATATGGCCGATGCCCGCGGAGACTTGATCTTCGACGGATTCGAGCCACAGCCGAGCGTGCCGCACTGTCTCGATGGGTATGATCTAGCTCTGCCGCCGAACAGTGCCCTGGAGGCCGCACCAGCATCCGCTCCGGCCCTTAATCCGGAGCCGGATTCCCCGATCGAGGACGAGTGGTTGGACACCGCCTCGGGGGCTACGTTCTCTATGGCGATTGAGCCGAACTTCATCCCCGTCCTTTGCGAAGACCTTGACTCCAGGGTGCCGGACTCCGAACCCTCCGCGCCCCTGCCAATCGAATCCGATTGGGCGCCGGTCATGGAGTTCACTGCCGCGGACATCTTTCAGCACTCGCCCTTTGGCGACATCTTGAATTCACTAAAGTCTCTCTCTTTATGCGGAGAGCCCTGGCCGGACTACGGACAGGAAGGTGGGGATACGGACGACGAAGAAATTCAACGCCCACCCACAACCTACTTTGTAGCCACTGTCGATGATTTAACCGACATGCTTGACTTCGACTCCGAAGACATCGACGGTATGGACGACAATGCCGGAGACAACCAAGACCCAGCACCTACAGGGCACTGGAAGGCCACCTCGTCATACGACATATACATGGTGGACATCCCAAAAGATGGGAACGGTGATGGAACAGCGGAGGATGACCCCTCCAAGAAGCAACCGAAGCGTCGACGTCAGCGGCGCCGCTCTAAATCCCGCCACAGCAAAAACGGTGATTCCGGCACGGGAGATAATAACACCCCGGACAGTGCCGAAGACAACCCCCTCCAGCAGGACTCAGCGCAAGAGGAGGGAGAAGCAAGTCCGCACGACAGTGCGGCAGAAAGAGAGGTAGAGGACGATAATTATGCGCCTCCCTACGAAGATGAGGCAAGCCTCGACGACGACGAATTTGTCGTGCCTGAGGATCCCGCCGAACAGGAGCGTTTCGAACGCAGGCTTATGGCCACGGCAAGCAGCCTCAAGAAAAAGCAGCAACAGCTTAGAGCTGACCAAGACCTGCTAGCTGAGAGATGGACTAAAGTCCTTGCAGCCGAAGAGTATGAACTTGAACGCCCCTCCAAAAGCTACCCCAAACGCAGGCTGTTGCCTCAATTAGAGGATGAAGCACCCAAGTCACCAGCGCACGACATGACAGACCGGCCACCCCGTGGCCACGACAGAGAAGCCTCTAGGCCCTCCGCTCAAGCCATACCCCGACGCCGCTCAAAAAGTACCAAGGCACGGGAAAACGTGTCGGACTTGCGAGACATATTGGACGATAAGGAAAAACATATTGGACGATATAAGGCCCCACGACACGTGATGATAACCGTCACGCCGGATACAGCAAACCCGGCCGGGCCGAACACAGTAGACAAAGCTCATATGAGCTACGTCGTGATATAGCCCAATACAGAGGCGCCGCACACCCACTATGCTTCACAGATGAAGTAATGGATCATCAAATCCCTGAGGGCTTCAAACCCGTAAACATCGAATCATACGATGGTACCACAGATCCCGCGGTCTGGATCGAGGATTATCTCCTCCATATCCACATGGCCCGCGGTGATGATCTACATGCCATCAAATACCTCCCACTCAAACTTAAAGGACCAGCACGGCATTGGCTCAACAGCTTGCCAGCAGAATCAATTGGTTGTTGGGAGGACCTGGAAGCCGCATTCCTTGATAACTTCCAGGGCACATATGTGCGACCACCAGACACCGATGACCTCAGCCATATAATTCAGCAACCAGAAGAATCGGCCAGACAATTCTGGACACAGTTCCTAACAAAGTAAAATCAAATCATTGACTGTCCCGACGCAGAGGCCCTTGCAGCCTTCAAACATAACATCCGCGACGAGTGGCTTGCCCGGCACCTAGGACAGGAAAAGCCGAAATCCATGGCAGCCCTCACAACACTCATGACCCGCTTTTGCACGGGAGAGGACAGCTGGCTAGCTCGAAGCAACAACTTGGCCAAACACCCTGATAGTTCGGATACCAAGGACAGCAATGGCAGGTCGTGTCGCAACAAGAACAAGCGCCGCATTAACGGCGATAATGCTGAAGATACGGCAGTCAATGCCGGATTCAGAGGCTCTAACCCCGGTCAGTGGAAAAAGCCGTTCAAAAGAAATACCCAGGGGCCGTCCAACTTGGACCGAATACTCGATTTCTTGTGCCAGATACATGGCACCCCCGAAAAACCAGCCAACCACACCAACAGGGATTGTTGGGTGTTCAAGCAAGCAGGCAAGTTAAGTGCCGACCTCAATGACAAGGGGCTGCATAGCGGTGACGAGGAAGAACCCCGGCCGCCGAACAATAGAGGACAGAAGGGCTTTCCCACACAAGTGCGGACGGTGAACATGATATACGCAACCCACATACACAAAAGGGAGCGGAAGCGTGCACTAAGGGACGTATATGCGATGGAGCCAGTCGCCCCAAAGTTCAACCCATGGTCTTCCTGCCCGATCACCTTCGATCGAAGGGACCACCCCACTAGCATTCGTCATGGCGGTTTCGCCGCATTGGTTCTTGACCAATTATTGACGGATTTCGCCTCACCAGAGTCCTGATGGACGGCGGTAGCAGCCTGAACCTGCTTTATCAGGATAAAGTGTGCAAAATGGGCATAGACCCCTCAAGGATTAAACCTACAAAGACGACCTTTAAAGGCGTCATACCGGGTGTAGAGGCCAATCGTACAGGCTCAGTTACACTCGAAGTGGTCTTCGGATCCCCGGATAACTTCCGAAGCGAAGAGTTAATCTTCGACATCGTCCCGTTCCGCAGTGGCTATCATGCACTGCTCGGACGAACCGCATTTGCAAAGTTCAATGCGGTGCCGCACTATGCATACCTCAAGCTCAAGATGCCAGCCCTCGAGGAGTAATCACGGTCAATGGAAACACCGAACGCTCTCTCCGAACGGAGGAGCACACGGCGGCCCTCGCAGCGGAGGTGCAAAGCAGCCTCTCACAGCAATTCTCGAGTCCGGCCACTAAGCGTCCGGACAATGTCAAGCGCGCCCGGAGTAACCTACAACAAGACCGCCTGGCACGATTCAAGCACGCGTAGCAATCCAGCCCCAACCCCAGCCCTCGCGAAATTGCGAAGCCAGTACTACGCGTACATAACTACGCTCTGGAGATACCATGGGCATAAGGGGAGGGGCACGACCACGGCACGCCCAGAATGCGGCTCAACCGCACCAGGGGCTCCCGATCGTGTCATTCTTTTTCTTTTTTCTTTTTTCATCCTTTTTCTTACTTTCAGGACTCCGTTTTCCAGAAGTCCTGTCCGGCACTAGAATCGCCGAACTCACGATGCAACAGCCAGGGAAGCAGAAAGCTACGTCGAGTGTTCAGGTGGTCTCTATTATGAGCATTATACCTGTTTTACATACCATCCCGCAGCTTACCCCTGGAGGGGGACATGTTAGATAGTCCCATCCCTTGCTTATCGCACTATTTGTATCGTTCTGCCTTCATTGCAGTACCTTTTTGAATAAACAATGCATAGGTTTTGCCTATTATTGCACTCCTTTCTTCATCTATATATATGTTCATTTCATGACATGTTGCACCCGTACACTTTGGTACGGCCAATACACCAGGGGATTAAGTACCCCAAAAGTATGGTGTGATAAGTCCGAACACTTTCACAAGTGCGGCACCCCGAACTTATAGCATTATATGCATCGGCTCCGAATCAAGTCTTGGGTCAATAGTTGGGTTTGCCCGGCTCCTATGTTTTGGTACCTTACGTTCCGTTATATCGGGTAAGGTAGCACTAGGAGAACCACTACGATTGTGCCCTGGTTGAGCTGGGTTGAGCACCTCAGTGGAGAAAGCTAAAACTGACCGTCATGATAGGGCGAGAGCCGGTTGCTGTTCGAGAGGTTTTTTCGGGTCCCTAAAGACTTATGCCGCTTAGAGCGAGGAACCGGAATTGTCCGGCCAAGGCGTGGATAGCGCCCCGAACTCGGTCTTCCGAATACTAGGGGCTTCGCCGAAATTTAAAATTATAGAATTCTATGGCTAAGTGAGAGTGTTCAAGCATTATAAGTCCGGTTGCCTTGTTCGTTGCGTTGAGCGCCTCCCTATATGGACCCAAGAATGGGAACAAGAGTGCTCAAGTTTATCCCGAACACCCCAGCACTCGTGGCATGGGGGCTGAAGCCAACGACTTGCCATCTCTCAAATTTGATAAACGGCCGCACAGAAGGTAATATTTTAAATTAATAAGCGTTGCTTAGCGCATATGAACAAGTTTTCAGCGTACAGGATTACAAATGCGAGTCTATTCAAAAATTACATCTTTGGAGCACTCATCCGCTATTCGGCGGGCACCCTTCAGGAGGCCCTCATAGTACATTTCGGGCGTGCGATGCTCCTTGCCCTTTGGTGGCCCGTCCGTCACAAGCTTCTCCGCATCCAGCTTGCCCCAGTGCACTTTAGCACGGGCAAGGGCCCGACGGGCACCTTCAATGCAGACGGAGCGCTTGATGACTTCAACCCATGGACAGGCGTCCACCAGCCGCCGCACTAGCCCAAGCTAGCTCCCAGGCATGGCTTCCAATGGCCACAGCCGAACTATGAGGCCCCTCATGGCCTGTTCGGCGACCTTGTGGAGCTCGACCAGCTACTTCAGCTGGTCGCTTAGGGGCACCGGATGTCCGGCCTCAGCATACTGAGACCAGAACACCTTCTCCGTCGAGCTCCCCTCCTTGGCGCGGTAGAATGCGGCAGCATCAGACACACTACGGGGCAGATCTGCGAATTCGGGTAAGTAATAGGTAATTCACTTTCACATGCTTGCTTTGCATAAAGAATGCCTTACCCGCCGCTATCTTATTTAATGATTCAATTTCTTGGAGGGCTTTTTGGGCCTCGGCCTTAGCAGCTTTGGCACTCTCAAGAGCCGAGGCAAGCTCAAACTCTCAGGTCTTCAAGTCACGCTCCAAACCCTCATGTTTTTTCACGAGAGCCTGGAGCTCTTGCCGCACCTCCGCCAGCTGCGCTTTCCCCTTCTCTCGCTCGGTGCACTCCGCGGCCGCTTTGCTTTCGGCCACGGACACCACCTCCTTCAGGGTCGCCACCTTGTTCGTGGCCCCTGCGGTACCCATGTTATTCCTGTTATTTTTCGCAACCGAAACCTTTCTATAAGGTATTTCTTTCATAAGGTATTACTTACCTTCCTAATCCTCGAGCTGCTTCTTGGAAAAGGCCGAGCTCGTTCTCGGACCGCTCGAGGCTCTGCTTCAATGCATTGACCTCCGCAGTCAGTGTGGCAGAGGTCAGCAGCGCAGCCTGCATTCCCATATTGACATACTTATGTTAGACTCCTGCGTATATCTTTTTAGATCCTTAGTCCGGCTTTTCTTTCCGAACACCGAACTAAGCATCAGGGGCTACTGTCTATGCGGTAATATATTTACATATTCTAAACTTACCTCAAAGCCTGTTAGAAGGCTGGTACAGGCTTCAGTCAGCCCGCTCTTGGTGGACTGAACTTTCTGGATTACCACCCTCATAATAGTGTGGTGCTCCTCCTCGATGGAGGCGCTGTTAAGCGCCTCCAGTAAGCTATCCGGTGCCTCCGGTTGGACGGAAGACACCGGCGTCTTACCCTTCTTACGAAGGGACCGCTTGCCGGACTCCAGAACCGTTGAAGGTTCCAGCATGGAGTCCGGACGAGGGTCGGGCTTAGAGCCCCTGGGGGTCTCGCCCCCCACGCGCCTAGAGTTCGGGAGGTTGCCTTGCGGCGCCTCTTGCGCCACCTCCTCTTGACCAGGCCCCCCTTGGGGCACCACCTCGGCGTCGTCCGCATCGTGAGGCGATGAGGCGGCCGGAAGTGCGGTACTCTCCATTTCCGACGAACCTAGGGACCAGCTCGACGAAGCGGCGAACTCGCCCTTGGGCGGGCTGCATGATTGTTTGGCATTAGAGAACACTATGCAATAAAAAATCCATGGGTATCCGGACACTTACGACCTCGCCAGGGGCATGGCCCTTGTTGGCCAATCCTCCTCGTCGTTGTCGACGTTGGTGGAGAAGTCTGGAGGAAGGGTCCTTCCCTTCTTGGACCCTCCGGCCTCCCCAGTTGGGGCGGCCTTCCTTTTCCTCTCCTCCCCCGCTGGGGGAGAGGCTTCTTTTTCCTCCTCCTTGTTCTCAGGAGAAGATTCTGCTTCAGAATTTGACAGCACCAGGCGTCGGGAGCTCCTTCGAGTTCCCGTTGCCTCCTTCTTGGCCTTCTTCTCCGGCACCAGATGAGGTACCGGAGCCAGCAGCCACGTCAATTGGGCGTCCGCTGGGTCTTCTGGCAAAGGAGCCAGACAGTTAACCTGTCCGGACATCTTCAGCCAGTCCTGTTAGAGGTTAGGGAGTTTTAGATCCCGCATAGAGTCAAACTATGAAAAACGAGTCCCATAAAGGGTAAAATAACTCACCTCGCTAGCTTGACGCTGCGAGCTGAATCCGCGATCTTCGTTAGAGGATGTGGGAGCCTCAGCGCCCTTGAACAGCACCTTCCAGGCATCTTCGTACGTAGTGTCGATGAGCCTTGTCAGAGTTGGGTGCTGTGCCGGATCGAACTCCCACAATTTGAAGGCCCGTTGTTGGCATGGGAGAATCCGGCGGATGAGCATCACCTGGATTACATTGACAAGCCTGAGATTCTTGTCCACCAGGTTTCGGACGCATGTTTGGAGTCCGGATAGCTCGTCCGAATTCCCCCATGTCAGGCCCGTCTCTTTCCATGACGAGAGCCGTGTGGGGAAGCCAGATCTGAATTCGGGGGCCGCCGCCCATTTGGAGTCGCGCGGCTCGGTGATATAGAACCACCCTGATTGCCACCCCTTTATTGTCTCCACGGAGGAGCCCTCGAGCCATAGGACTTTGGCCATCTTGCCAACCATGGCGCCTCCGCACTCCGCTTGACGGCCGCCCACTACCTTCGGCCTGACATTGAAGATCTTTAGCCATAAGCCGAAGTGGGGCTGGATGCAGAGGAAGGCCTCGCACACGATGATGAACGCCGAGATGTTGAGGATGAAATTCGGGGCCAGGTCGTGGAAGTCCATGCCGTAGTAGAACATGAGCCCCCGGGGAAATGGGTGAAGTGGAAAACCTAGTCCGCGGAGGAAGTGGGGGAGAAACACCACCCTCTAATGGGGCCTGGGGGTTGGAATGAGCTGCCCCGCGTCGGGCAGCCGGTGCGCGATGTTGCTGGACAAGTATCCGGCCTCCCGCAACTTTGTGATATGCCCCTCCGTGACGGAGGAGGCCATCCACCTGCCTCCCGCTCCGGACATAATTGGAGAAGGTTGAGGTGGGGTGTGCGGACTTGGGCGCTGGAGCTCGAGTGCGCGAAAATGGATGGGCGAAGGAAGAAGAAGGCGTAGGTGAAAAGGTGGATCCTTATCCCCTTATATGGACGGACGAAGCTATGCGTCCCCCACCAGCCTGGTAAAACTCGCTTATCTCCCAAGCGTCGTAATCAATGGCGCGGATGGGTTACCCACGTCCGTATTTATGAGAATCCCGGAATAAGGGGGCACGATCTATGCTTTTATAAGACGTGCCAAGGAAACTGCCTCGCTAAACGCGCTGAGGTGGAACAGTAAAAAACGATTCATGTGAAGGCCTGGCCGTGGTGTGATGTCACGCCGCGGAATACGTCAACAGATCTGTGCAAAAGTTATTCTCTCTACGGTGGTATGTGGAACTTGTTTTGCAGAGCTGGACACTATCCTTGCGTTCAAAACCTTCTATGAAGTATTCGCAAGAGGAACACGCCTTGCAATGCCGAAGACAATATGCGCGCCAGACTCGTCGTCATTGAAGCCTGGTTCAGGGGCTACAGAGGGTGTCCTGGATTAGGGGGTGTCCGGATAGCCGAACTATCATCACGGCCGGACTCCAAGACTATGAAGATGCAAGATTGAAGACTTTGTCCCGTGTCCGGATGGGACTTTCCTTGGCGTGGAAGGCAAGCTTGGCAATACGGATATGTAGATCTCCTACCATTGTAACCGACTCTGTGTAACCCTAACCTATCCGGTGTCTACATAAACCGGAGGGTTTTAGTCCGTAGGACGAACAACAATCATACCATAGGCTAGCTTCTAGGGTTTAGCCTCCTTGATCTCGTGGTAGATCTACTCTTGTACTACCCATATCATCAATATTAATCAAGCAGGAGTAGGGTATTACCTCCATCAAGAGGGCCCGAACCTGGGTAAAAACATCGTGTCCCTTGTCTCCTGTTACCATCCGCCTAGACGCACAGTTTGGGACCCCCTACCCG
This sequence comes from Triticum dicoccoides, assembly GCF_002162155.2. Lineage (NCBI taxonomy): Eukaryota > Viridiplantae > Streptophyta > Magnoliopsida > Poales > Poaceae > Triticum > Triticum dicoccoides. The sequence continues at coordinate 16,283,961 of NC_041381.1, read as the reverse complement.
AGATCCGCCGGTTTTGACACCGACACTAGGTCCCAGCTAACAGGCGGAGTATTCATTTTTTGTGCGTAATAAGGAGGCACTTCCTTGCGTGCGAAGATATAGCTGGTGGGTCCGAGATGTCAGCGGCGGTAACGTTTTTTTTCGCGAAATACAGAGGCCCTTTCGGTGGGTCCCTGATGTTAGGTGGAGGAATCATTATTTTGCGCGTAATAAGGAGGCATTTCCTTGCGTGCGGCCGTGGACCCAGATGTCGGCCTCTCCACGTACAGTCACTTCAGATGCATGTCGGTCGTTAACCACGTTGACCAGGCCGCGCCGAGAGCACCAGGGCGATGGACGACGGCGAGGCCTAGGAAGGGAATGACACGGAGGCAGGGAAGACTCAGCAGTTGTTTGCCACGCGGAGGGGAGTACGATTGAACGTGGGTTTACTGGTTCGTCTGCCGTCGCCGGAGAATAACAGCAGGTGTAGGTGAGTAGAGGGATGGCTAGGCCAACGTTGGGAGTACGGTGGGGCGGTGAGGCCCGCGCGGCAGTACAGCCGGCCGCGGTGAGGAGGGAGCAGGCAGTCCCGCCGGCGCTTGTTTGAGCGGCTGGAGCAGGAAGAGCAGAGATTGAAGAAGCACGACGGCCGTTGGATGGCCATCCAACAGTCACTGCTTGTGCGTCAACCTTTTTTTAGGAAAGCCTCAAATCTGTGGAAAACAGGATACAACCCATCTGCCATTATTTTTAACAATTTACAGCCCATTTGCTAATTCTTAAGGTTTTTTTTGGAGCCCATATTCTTTTTGTTAGCATTACAGCCCATACTGTGGTAACGGTTAAAAAATTATACGAAACTTTGCATATTTCGGTGCGGTCCGAACTGTTTTTAATCCCGAAATTTCAACTCACATTCAAACTGATTTTAAAAATAAATGTATATCAATATAAAATCCAACAAATTCTCCACGCATAAAAATTAATGTAATTTAAAATCTCGAAATGAAAAAAAAGATATTTGAACTAATTGCCGGTTTGATGTGTTTTAAAAATGTACAACCCATTTCTCATTACTGATGGGCCATTTTCTCGGCCAGCCGAATGAAAGCTCTCCTCGTCTTGAAAGATTTGCAGCCCAACAGGCCTGACAAAGCGACTTACTTAGCAAATAACAAAAAAACTGGGCTGTGGCCGTGGACCCAGCTGTCAGCCTCTCCACGTACAGTACTCTTCCGGTGGAAGTCGTTCCTTGACCACGTTGACCACGCCGCGCGGAGAGCACCACGGCGGTGGACGACGGCGAGGCCCAGGAAGGGGACGACGCGGAGCCGGGGAAGATGCGGCAGTGAAAGCCTGTGTGGAGAGGAGTACGAGGGTTCACTGGTTCGGCTGCGGTGTGAGGCTGGCGTCGCCGCAGGGCCTGGCCAACGGTGGGAATAGTAGGGGGCGGTGAGGCCTCCGCGGCAGCACAGCCCTCCACGGGAGGCAGGAGCATGAGGCACGACCGGCGCTGGTTTGGGCGGCTGGAGCAAGAAGACTAGAGGTTGAAGAAGCACTACGGCTGTTGGATGGACATCGTACGTTCACTGGAGCTAGAATCGTTCATATTGACTAAGTTGACAAAGCCCTTCGTCCCCGTCAACTTAGTAGGCCCACAAGTCAGCCTCCCACCAAGGTGGGTCCCAGCTAGCAGGGGGAGTATTCATTTTTTTGTGCGTAATAAGGAGGCACTTCCGGTGGGTCCGAGCTGACAGCGGGGGGGACGTTTTTTTCGCGAAATACGGTGGCCCGTCAGGTGGGTCCCAGCAGTCAGGGGGCAAACGTTTTTTTTGCAAAATACGGTGGCCCGTCTAGTGGGTCCCTGCTATCAGTTGGAGGAATCATTATTTTCCGCGTAATAAGGAGGCACTTACTTGCTGCGGCCGTGGACCCAGCTGAGACTCTCCACGTACAGTATACTTCCGATGGAAGTCGTTCCTTGACCACGTTGACCTCGCCGTGTTCCGTTGCATGCATGCGTCCATGGGCGTGGTGCGTCCCCACTGTCAGCCTCTCACGTACAGTAATCTTCCGATGACTCTCGGTTGTTGACCACGGTGACCACACTGTGCCGAGCGCACCCAGACTGGAACGACCCGGAGATGGGGAAGACGGGGAAGTGGAGTGGCAGATGGAGAGGAGTGGGAAACTTCATGGTTCGGGTGCGCGGCAGCACAGCCGCGGTGCACGGGAAACAGGAGCAAGAACAAAGGTTGAAGATGGAGCACGGCTGTTGGATTAACATCCAATGGTCCAGCTGCTAGAATCATTTGTTGATTAAGTTGACAAAGCCGTGCGTACACGTCCGCTTAGCAGGCCCACAAGTCAGTCACCAAATCTGACGGGTTCCAGCTGTCAACGGGATGAATAATTTTTTTCGCAAAACAAGGAGGCACTTCCTTCTGTTCGAAGATACAGCCGGTGGGTCCCAGCTGTCAGCTGGAGGAAACAGTTTTTTCAGCTTAATAAGGAGGAACTTTCCTTGCGTGCGACCATGGACCTCGTGGGTCCCAGCCGTCAGGCTCTCCACATACAGTCCTCTTTCGATGACTCGTTTGTTGACCACGCCGCACCGAACACAGCGAGGCGCTGGACGACGGTGAGGCCCCGGACGGGAATGACTCGGAGATGGGAAAACGCGGCAGTGGAGTCGCGGATTGAGAGGAGGAGAAGGGTTATAACTGGTTCTGTTGCGGCGTGGGGCTGTAGTCTGTGGAGAATAACATGAGGTGTCGATGGGTGGAGGGATAGCCTGGCCGGCGGTGGCGTAGCGCTTCGCAGCGATGCGTGCTAAGCAGAGCCGCTAGCCACCGGAGGCCGGACTAGGCGGTCCCGGCGACGCTGGAGGAAGAAGACGAGAGATTGAAGGTGCATGCCGGCCATTGGATATAAATCCAATGGTTGTGGATGACACAATCATTTGTTGACCAAGTTGACAACGCCCTGCGTAGGCTTCGACCTATTGGCCCACATGTGAGCTTGCAAAAATGTGGCATATAATTAACCCATGTTTTCTAGAATGTACAGTCCATTTGCTGGGCTGGGTGAACAAATAATTTCGCGTCAATCAGGCCCATTTATATTTTCTAAGAAATCCCAGCCCATTTGCATTTCCTTGAAATACACGTATTAGGTGGGCTCGTTATATATATAATGTTATGTTAGAAGGAGAAATTAATATCAAAGAATAAACCGGAGAAGCACATTATATATATATATATATATATAATTAAGAAATTAGCGAGTTATTGCTCAAAATAAAAATGAGCGCATTATTATTAAATTGGTCCTTAAAATCTTCGCAAGCTTTTGTACGCAATCATCAGGATTTTCCTTGCCTGTGAGTCAAAAACAACCAGGATTTTCCGTTAAACATTTACTTTTATAAGTTAATAGCACGTGGGTTGTTTTTATAATGTATATATAAGTCTCTATAAAATATACGATAATAGTAATAATATAAATATATATAATGTGGTTAGAAGGGAAAACATAAATTGGACACAACATTACTTTTATAAGAGACCTGCGTTTTATACCCGACAGTAGGCATACTAACAAGTTCACACACAAATACAACAGAAAAGGTAAACATTCATATCAAACTCAGGTTCACAGGACACGTTCATATTCATAGCCAACATTCACTATCAACAACTCAAAAGATTCATATATACACAAGCTCAGCATATCTATGCATCCAAATGATTGATAGATCACACGACAATATTCATACATAATTCACAAAAAGATTCAGATATACACATGTTCAGTATGTTTATGCATCCAAATGATTGAGATCACAGCCAATATGATCCATGGACGAACTTTAATTACCTAGGGTACAGACTGGTAAATGGTGTTCAATCGGAGGTACTTCTTGCTAAAATTAGTTCTTGTACGAGTAAACTTTTGAGTACATAAGAGGCAGCACAGACAATCTGAACTTTGCTTGTAGGTTTATCCTCAAATAGTGGCCTCGTGCCGAGGGAGGTTTGAGCAACTTGGCCACTACTTTCATCCAACTAGTTTACTGGCTCATCTCGCCAAAATTCTACATTGCAGACGAGAAAGGAGGCGGTTGAGAAAATGAACCACCCAAATTTTTTGTGCAGTTCAACTGAAATGGAGCATCCTTGGCGTGCAGACTGATTAAGTGCCAGATGAATATACGCGTCAACCAACTTGTCTTGAATCTTGAGACTCCATGCCATATAGTTCGCTACCATATGTGCCGATAACCAAAAGGCACAAGTTGGGACCAAAGACTGGACTGCGTTTTTCTGGGCTATGCACCAAGCAATACTTTTGGCGTTCACTCTCCTAATACTTGGAGTTTGACAATTGGTTGACGCCGGTTGATACTCGAATGAATATAGGCACTTCTTGTCAACATCATCCGTGATAGCCCTTTCGTAAAAGGGTCTGCCAGATTCTTAGCCGTCTGGATATAATCCAACGCTATTACTTCGGAGTTTCTTCATTTTCTGACAGATTTCAATCTTCTTCTTATGTGCTTTGTGGATTTCATGTTGTCCTTTGAACTCTTAGCTTGGGCAATCACTGTTTGATTGTCACAGTTCATAAGGACAACCGGCACTGGTTTATCAACCATCGGCAAATCTATCAAAAGCTCTCGAAGCCATTCTGCTTCGACGCATGATGTGTCTAATGCTGTGATTACTGCTTCCATAGTCGATCTAGTTGTCTGAGTGAACTTTGGAGTACATAGCAGCAGCATAAGTACCTGTCCATCTGATCATTTTTTGCAGTTCTACTGAAATCACGCGATGTAATGATTTGCCTGCGAGTTCAGGCTCCAAATTACTCCTTTATGGAATCGGCAAACAGTAGCACAATACCAAATTACCAATACATATGACAGGCACAATAATCAGGATAAAGACCAGTACCAACCTGTGTGAGGTAGCATATCAATTACTATTTCCTTTGACTGGAAGCTGAGATAAGCCAAGCGACTGACAGCAAAGGAAGAAAGCAAGCGGAGATTAGCGACTAACAGGAAAGGACGGAAGCTGTCGAGGCAATGAAGCACCCAAAGTTTTTGTGCAGTTCCACCAAAATCGAGCATCCCTGTTGGCACATATATTGAGAGAGTGAGGTTACTGTAATAGTGGGACTAGTTGATGAAACATACACAAACAAATAGAAGCACCTTCATTATCTTAATGGGTAAAGTTAGCAACATAGTAGTCTTGCTTAAAGAGAGGTATTAGTTTATTTAATCTATGCCAATTAGCTCAACTCAACACTCAAAGCATTGCCATTTATCATAGGTTGCAAAACTTAAACGTGCAAAGATAAAGGAGTTTCTCATGACAGTAGCACGATACAAATAGAGATGACAGCAAACTACTATGGATGAAGGCCTTAGGCCCGTACCAACCTGAGAAAAAAAGCTTATTCATGTAGTACCATAAGAGATGATAAAGCACTCACTGGAATCACACAATAGTATATATTTTTTGTGCACTTCAAATGTATGGTTGAAATCACTCTTGTTTACCAGTGCTGGGATTATATCGAAAGATTATCAAGAACTTCCAGCAGAGTTAAAGCACTGGCTGGGATACAGTTCATTGTATTGTCTTGTGTAGTTCCACTAAAATGTATGATTGGCACAACATGATCTCTGTTTGCACAAGTAGGAACAAGGTGAAACCTTCATTAGCTTAGTGAGAAAGGATAGGAAGACATTAGCATATTACTCAAACAGTAGCATCAAATTCATGATGGACAATACGCAAAACATTGCCTCATTGAACCAATGGCAATAAATTGACATGAAAAACAATAAAACTATTATGTCATGACACTAATAATATTCCCTCCCTGCTCCACCACATGATTCACCTCCATAGACAAACATACACACATACATGATTCAGCATAGGGTCCTACTAAAGATTTGTTTAACTCCAACAGGAAAATTAGGCAGTAATAAATTAGTGGTACTTAAGTACTCCTAATTAATTAAGTGACACAGCAGAAGTGGAAGGGCTCCCTGGAGGATCGTCTCACATGTAAGGTAGTCATTGCCGGAGCCCTTTAATGGCCTTGACTGAGGCCTCTGGCTTCAGCAAGATCGCCTTGGCACTGTTTATTCTTCTTATTCTTCCTCTTCATGCTCTGTTTCTCTTTCTCCTCACCAGTTGGTGAAACCAAGTACATGATTGGCCTTCTAATTCAGAATTAGTTTTGTCAGTGAGGGAGTACAAGTGTACTAGTAAAAAAAGCATTATTTTCTCATGGCAGTCGGAAAATAGAGATGAACACATGCATTAAATATCATTCTTACCTATAGGAAGGTTATGGAGCCAATATGGATGATGAGGATTGGAACACAGATCTCCCTTTGTGCAGTTCCACCAAAATGAACCAATTGTTCCATTCTGACATTCCAGTTAAACAACACAAAAGTCACTTCTTTTAAGAAGAGTTTTGTGCAGTGCACCAAAAGGACATAACAGCAACCAGGTGAATTGGATATCCCTGTTTGCACAAAAAGGCATAGAGGAAACAGTCAGAGTCTCAAACAATTACATGCAAAAACATTTGGCTAAACTTGTCATGGCCTATAACAGTGGCATGGCTTCATTTTTACCAGGGACATTAGATTAAGAACAGCTGGGACAGTGGGTGCACTAGCAGTCCAGCACCATGTACGTAAACAGGGGCATAAAGTGGTGATTCATAGTTTGTTTCCCCGAGAAACAAACATCCTAGAAACATATCAGGGTTGGTCCCATTTTTGTTCACTCTAGCCACCTACTCCTATGTGTGGATAGCGAATCTAGTCCTGGTCATACCACTGTGTACAGCGTTACCCCTATATTTCCCTTTTCGACCAAGAGACCGGTTGGATGACCAGTTTGTACTACTTTCACCCATTTCCTTCTTGTTTGTACCAAGTCCGATGTACATATTAAATTCCCCCACCCCCACTTTATTTCTTGTTTGAATCAAGTACAAGATTCGACTCCATGAAGTAGCTTTACCTCTAAGAATAGAAGAAAAAAATATGTGACGTTGGACCATCCGATCGAGAGGGGCTAAGAGGTAGAAAATGATGCACATGCAATGACGTAGCGAGCTGGGGAAGTAGAGCTAAGGCGGTTTCGAACGAAGATATACCTGAAGGTCGCCGGGATGTGGATAGGTGGGCGGCGGGAGGCCGGATCTTCCCACAGGCAACGACGAAGGGATCGGAAGACCTCCCGCGCCGGCGCTCGGCCAGAGATAATGGTGCGGCCGGCAGTGGGTCTCCTCCCTCGCTGTCGACGACGACCTAAACGCTGCCCCTCCTCCCCTTCACCGGCGGAGGGGGATACGTCCGGATCTGTAACTAGTGGTGAGGATAGAAAGCCAGTGTTTTTTGAAGGGAGAAAGACAGTGTTACTACCCCTATCTTGTTTAGATTTGGGGAGGATGCGAACGTGTGGATAGAGCAGCCCTAGAAAGCAAGCGCGGAGTCTCCGGCCTATATATAAGTAGTGGGGTAGTTTTCCTTTTTCACTCCGTCAAAACAATCTTTTAAAATTGTGTACTACTACATGCCAGGTCGCGGTTTTTTTAGTTGTTGGTTGTTTTTTGAGATAGCTACCCGCTTGTTCCAAGTGGTGTTACGGTGTGCGAGGTCGCACTTTGTATCGTTCAAGTCTGGTACTACACGTCCCTCCATTAAATGAACAACCACCCCCTTGTAAAAATTGTGAACAAGCCCACGGCTAAAATTAGCGGAAACGTGGGTTGCCCCAACATGCATTATTATTTATATTTTCTACTCTCTCCGTTCCTAAATATAAGTCTTTGTATTAGCCACACCTAAGACAAGAATTTGTTTTATTAGCAGTGAACCCCACATGTCATAGACACAAAAATTGTGGCAAGATTCCCTTAGGCAAGCCAAACTGTGTCTAACAATTTGAGCAACTCAGGTGGCAAGTGTGGCAAGTGTGGGAAAAATAATGTGGCAACATAAGACAAACATAGTCACAATCCAAACAGCCCCGTAATTTTTTGTGACATGCATGAAAATTTGGTTAGTTAAATTTATAGTCAAAATGCATCAAATCAACACATGCAAGTATCAAAAGGAAAGTGACGGCATGCATGCATGCGTTGTACTCCCTCCGTTTCCAAATATAAGTCTTTTTAGAGATTGCAACAAGTGACTACATATGAAGCAGAATATGTCTACTACTACATACGAAGTAGCCCATTTGAAATGTGTAAAAAGGCTTTTATCGAGTGAAGTGCTTTGATGTGTCACGTCAACTCGTACAAGACCAAGAAATTTGATTACTACGACGCCCTCTCCCTCATGGACGAGCTCCGGTGCCTTAACTTCACCTGCCTTTGGCTGCATGACAGGTGGGCCAACCACCTGTTGGGCCCACCTGTCATAGACGCAAAGGCAGGAGCAGTAAGTAGAAGCTTTGGCTACACGCTATCTCTCCCGCACGAGGTGGACGGACATGCAGCAGTGGATTCGATACTGTAGAAGTAGGAGTAACATCATTGTTCGTCTTCCGAAGAGGCAAAGAGCCAAGCGCAAACCGAACGTGGCAGTTGCGAACGCTCGCGTGGTGCGGTTCCTTGGAGTACTAGCCAGGCTCTTGCATGAGACAAAATTACTATTATTTAACAATTAAACTCCATTATCCATTGGTTGATACTCATTCTGCATAGGTCCACGCGCTTAGCACCGTTTCCTCCTGGGGTCACCAATGTTTATTTGCTAATTAATAGCATTCCATGCAATGAACTAGCCATTGCAAGTCATTAAAAGCATGCACACCTCTCATCTCTTATTGGTTGATACGTATGTCAAGAAACAAGAAACAAGGTAGAAATTAATGCACCGCGCCTAAGTGTTTTGGGACTATTTGGTTTTCGTAATATGACTTACACACCTAGACGGAGGGAGTTGTATAGACCTGTAAACCAAAAAGGAGTATTTGCCTTTCTAGAGATTTCAACAAGTGACTAGACTACACCGTGTGAACCAAGGCATTTTGCGATTGGAGGAATGTACTGTATCTCGTACTTTACAAAACTACCCTAATTAAACTAATGCATTAATTACGTAGTTCTCTCGTTTTCCTCTCCGCCTTTGTCGCGGTGCACAATATTGAGCACTCCTATATGACTAGCCGCTCTATCTACATGCGGGACATTTCAAAGCATCCGGGCCTGCGTGCCATCCACCAAATCACAGCGAGGTGCTACAGTTGAGACTCACCTGTCACCCCGGTGTGGCCGTCATGACCCGTCATATCACAAAACCCACACCTTTACCAGCAGTGATAAGGTGGCCTCCAAGTTGGACTGGACGAAGCAACCATCATTTCATTGGGACACTCGTTCAAGCCCTTTCTTCCCTTTCTTGAAGAAAACCTCACTCCAGGCTACTCACTTCTGCCATTTTTCTTCTCTACCGACGAAGGAAAGTGGGCGAATCAGTTATGCTGCTATATTTTTATTCCAATAATGTTCTTTTTGCGAAGCACCGACCGATTCTCACATCCTATTCTTTTCCCGTTTTCATTGCGATTGTGGTTTCCTTTCGATTGCTTTTTGTTTGTCAGTTCATTGATGGATCCTAGAGCACTAGGCAAAGAGTTGCCGGCGGACAACCCACTAGAGACAGCGATCTCTAGGAAGCGAGCACCGACCAACGAGTTGACCATGTTCACGGGCCAACCCATCGAGACGAAGAACTCCAAGAAACAAGCACTGGCCAAAGAGTTGAGGACGTTGGCGGACGAACTCCTCAAAGAAAGTTGGAAGAACAGCAAGGGCCTCATCGTGCCTACACCAGGAACTCTGATTGCCACCTATGTGAGGCTCAAGACCAAGTTTGAGGAGATAGTCGCTGTTGAGAAGCAGTATTCGGCCCCCGTCGAGGACGAGGAGATGTTCCTCGGAGGGATGAGATCCCCTGGTGAGCTGCACAAGGTAAAAAATAATGGCTTATTACCATAGTTGTGGTTTTTGATTATTTGCAATGTGCTTGCTTTTTGATTATTTGCAATGTGCTTGCTAATATGTTAGGGTTGTGCAGGTGCCGGTGGTTGTCCTTGATGATTCCGATGTCATGGCCCGTCCTATTGGCATCGCCCCGGAGATCGATTCCGATGCCGCTGTCCATCCTGTGGACATCGCCCCAGAGATCGATTCTGATGTCGCGGTCAGTCCTGTGGACATCGCCCCAAAAATCGATTCCCATGCCGCTGTCCGTGCTGTGGTCATTGGCCGAGAGATCGATGGCAAGAAATAGTTGGCCGCGCTAATCCTTCAGGGTAGTTTGCATTGCCCTGTGTTTAATTACCATAACGATGCGTGTTATCAAACCATCTTAGGGCTAGTGCACTGTCTTGTGTGGGCGGATCTTGCTACTTTTGTTTGATAGTGAATCGTGCGATGAATCATGCGAACCCTCTCCGAGTTATGGAAACAAATGTATCCTCACCAGCTTTTGATGTAATATATGGCATGCTTAGATGTAATTTTGAACTGTTTATCATATCAGCAGGGCTTGTTTGATGATTCTTGGTGTTAGTAGGCTAGCTACTGTGCGAGCTATAGTACATGCAAAACACTCACCGAAGAGAAACGTTGGGGCTGATGAGCTCGTGGTACGCTTATACTTATCCCTCGTCGATCGACGAATAGCCCTAGCTCCTAAAACTGTAGGCTTAGCGATCGATCAGACAATAGTCGACATACATTCAGGCCTCATTTGGTTCAAAGGGTAGGAAAATCGTAGCAAAAGTACAGAGAACGTGCAACACAAAATCATAGCAGTGCAGAGACGTACTCCCTCCGTTCCAAAATAGATGACCTAGGCGGGCTAGTTTGGCCTAGTGGGTTTCAGTGATATGACGTGGTACAGTGCCGTCCAGTCTTCGCGTGTGGTAGAAGTATTGCGGGTACAGTAAGTTTTCTTGAAGAAGCGGAATTCAACGAAGTCATGATGGTTCCTTCGTCCGAACAACTTACAGTGGGAAAGGTTGGGCCTGCGATAAGACCGGGGTAGACCAGGATAATTTTGTGCATGGCAGGTGGACCAGGATGGTCGACGTCCCACATGTCGGCGAGTGAAAGTATTCTTTCGAATATAGAGGACGAGCAATGAGTATTCATTGTTTATTTTTTATGAAAGCTATTGCCTCCACTGTTACTCCTTGACTTTGTCAATGCCTCTCTCTCCTCCACATAAGCGGGGACTACTTGCTATGCATGCAGCGGGCAGCTGGCGTCTTGAGGGGCCAGGGCGGTGAGAGCGGGCTCCGGAAGCGCGGACTCCAGCAGGGCCCACCTCACATTATCATTGTATATTTCTTGGAGTCCGTGCGCGGCGGCGGGTGATCTCTTCTTCCTCCCCCGTTTCTCTCTTCTCAGCCAATGCCCGCCGAGCGATTAGATTTTGGCTATCGACGGTTTATTCAATTACGGTCCCACATGTCACTGAAATTGCAAGACAACGCATGTCCCCTCTGGTGAGCGGCGTGAGAGCCGGACTGTCGGGGTTGTGACGCTACGAGTCGTAAGTGTGTCGCCTTTTCCTTTAGAACTTGCGAAGCATAACATTTTCGCGCGATCGATCGATAGAAATCCAGAACAAAATGATGAGGGCAGTGCTTTCCTGCTCGTTAGGCGGGCTAGTTCGAGTGATATGACGTGCTACAATGCCGTCCACTTGCTCCATTTTTATGTAAGCAAGAGTTTAAACTCTTACACGGGAGGAGTGCGAAACACCGCGAATCTGATTTTGACCGAGGGATAACTGTTCCCTGCCAAATAATGGAGGATTGTTAGCGATTATAGCATGATAGTTAGGGAATCTCTAGCGCTGGCCCACAAATTTACACCGGCATCTGTCCGAGGACACTGATGGATGCCATCCGATGCTGCCCGCATACCTTTCGACAACTATATGAACTAACCGGACAAAATTCATGCAAACAAAGCAAATTTCAAATTGATCGGATGAAATTCATTACATTTCGAGAACTTTTCAAAGTCATTACATATTTCGCACAAACCGTACTAAAACCTACTGTAAACCTAATCTAAACGATCGTCGGGCCCCGACCACCATGTCCGGACATGAACTCGAGAAAGCAGGCCCTTGCCTTTGCCTCCTCCTTATCCGCCTCGATAACCTCCTCCTCCGGAGCACAAGGTTATGAAGATTTCCGCCTCCACGTGGCCATAAAGCGGCTAATCGGCCACCGATTTTTATCCCACCAAGCTTTGTGTCGACTGAGTGAAGGAGCGGTGGCCTTCCTAGGACCAGAGCGGTGGGGACCTACTATGTACTACTCTTCCTCGCTGCCGGCTGCGCCCACGCACGCGCGCCGGCTTCGTGGTCGTGGCGGCGGAGGGCGGCCGGGGGGGGGGGGAGCCGGAGATCTCCTTCGTTTGCTCCTGCGACAGTACATCGAAGAGAGCTTTGGAGCGCGCCCGGAGCGGAGCCGCCGATGTCGCTCGTCTGCTCCTGCGACAGTACGTCCAAGAGAGCTTCGGTGCGCCAGGAGGCCATGGTTGAAGTGGTGCCAAAAGAAGGAAGGGACCAGAGGAGAATAAGTGTGGGTCTTTGGCTATGGCTGGGAGTTGCGGCTCAAGTTAATATAGCGGGGCGAATGGCAATGAGCAGCGGCAGACGGATGGACAACTGGCGCCGGAGTAGGTTCATCGGGCGTGAATGGAGACGCTGCTTCAGTGACTTAACTGCAGATGCGTTTGGGTTACTGACATGTGGGCAGAACGGGCGTCTGGCCCGCATGTCAGTGACACACCAATTGCACCTGCAGTTAAGTCCGGTGAATGCGGCATTGACATTCTGGAGAGACGGTGACCGTTTCAGGCGGGAAGCGCGCGCCAGCAATGGAAGGGATTTCGGTGTGCAGTGGCACTAAGATCGGTCGCTCACGATAGTACATACTCCATACCATACTACCATAGTACCGTCTCTAGCTTAGGCTGTTTTATAGATTGTCGTTGTGATGGACGATAAACATGAGCAAGGCGGTCCGAGAATAACCGTTGGTGTTGAGCCAGGTGAATACATGCTCGGCGTTCGCGTAGGCCTCCATCAAACGTCTAAACAGTAATGTCAGGCAACGCCAGGGCGCGCAGGTGATGGGCTCGCCGTTTGCGTTGCGCCATGAGAAGGACTTTGATTTAGAGGGCGACGTGCATGCATTAGCATGCTTTGACAGCGTGAGCGTGAGTGTCTGACGCGAAGTATTTCATTTTCATTTGGCTGACGAGGGTGCGTTGCAGCGACGAGACCATGGTTTGATTCCCCACATACGCATAATTTTGGTTTTTACAGTATTTCTTTCTCCATTCACAGGTAGGCCTGCATAGATAGATAAAGAACACGAGCTGATGAGGCGCATGCAGACTGTTTGATAGGTCAACCATACAAATATGGAGCTATACGCTGAGCCAGTGACCGTATAATCACCATATCTCGTATACAATGATCTAAGTGAGCTATCAAGACAAGTTCGATGACCGCCAATGCATTTTACTTGGTAATAAATGACCAGGATTGAAGGGGAATCCTAATTTGCTTCGTCTTCTGTCCTTGAGCCCTTGACAAACCAATGCACTATACGGTTGTCCGACCACTCCACCTCAGAGCTCTCACCAAGCGTCGTTCATGCCACCGCGCCGCACACTAACCGGTAAGGCGGCGATGGCATCCCGCTGCGCCGAGTTCCTCGCCGCCCACGAACGCACACAAAATGGTAGGGAAGTGATAGCATCTCGCCGTGCCGAGTTCATCGCCGCTCGCGACCTCACAACTATGTTGGAGGAATTTGAAGATGCCAAGGCCGAATGGGCGGTAGAGCAAGAGGCAGCCAAAGCCGCACAGAGGGAGCGGAAAAGTCAGAAAGCACTCAAGAAAAGAGAGGCCCGCCGCCGGAAGAAAGAAAAGGACGCACGCGCTGCTGCGGAGAGGTCGGCGGAGATCCAAGCATGGTGGGGTGTCGCCGACAAAGCCGGGAAGGAGAAAGACGGCGTCTGGCCAGCATGTGAGAAGTAGTAGTACTAGTAGTTAGTGTGTGTGTGTCTGAGTACGAGCATGTACCAGTACTAGTACTAGTTACTACTGTAGTTTTTAGAGCAAATTACCAGTACATTAGCCTATACTAAATGGAAACATTCCTATCCTATGCATCACATGGCATCTCTTTCTCTATAGGAATTGAGATGCATGTCATCTCACTTCCTATGATTTTCATATTACTATCCTATGAACTAAAGGAGGCCTCTGTTGGAGTAAATACTGTAGCTAGCAGTACTGCTGGTACAGTAGTTTTCTTCTAGAAGCGGAATTCAAAGAAGTCATGATGTTTCCTTCATCCGAGCAACTACAAAGTGGGAAGTGGGCCTGTGATTTGACGGCTCATTAGTCATTGTTAGTGCGGCATGACGACCTGGGTGACTCTCCCTTGGAGTTCTGCATGCATGGCAAGTGGACCAGGATGGTCGCGTCCCACATGTTGGCGAACATAAGTATTCTTTCCGATATCGAGCAGCAAGGAAACTGCGTGGTATAGTATCACTGCTGATTGGTTCGCAAAAAAATAGTATCACTGCCGATTTGTAATTATTTTTTATTTCCGATGAATACTAGCGTTTCAACTCTTACGACGAAGGGTGCCAAACACGGCACGTGCTGGATGTCCCACACGTCAGTGAAAGGAGTGGGACATGAACAACGTGGTAGAGCCTAGCGTAAAAAAACCCAGCATGGTAGAGCGTCTCCACTTCTTCCACTTCTGGGTCGGAGACCACACGTAGTAGTACTTAGTGGTATGAACGATACAAAGTGCGACCTGGAGAGAAAGACACGTCTAGTTGGGAGGTCTCGGGGCATACACGTAAACAAATATAAAAGTTAATATGTGCCTCCAACTAATATAGTTGTAGTAGAGTACTTAGGCACGTACTCCATAACATCACCGTGCATTGCACGTACAACATTTAGTGGTACTACGTAGTAAGAGAAAAATGCCGCCCAAGAGTTCCCTTCTCGACCTACTTTTGGGTGTTTGGTAGAGTGTATGGAGGGTGCATGAGTCCACACTAGTTTAGCACAAATACACTAGAAGCATGCATGAAGAGAGCATGCATGAAGAGGGGTGTTGAGTTGAGCATGCATGAAGGGGGAACAACTACGCTGAGACGAGAACGCAACCAAACACACCCTGTATGCCACGCATGTTCACACCATTTGTGCCTTTCTACTTCACTTACTGCGATACATTACTCAGGTTCGTACGTCCACTCCTGGGTACATGTCTGTCTCGTAGTTCCAGTCCCACGTGTTCTTCATATAGATGGAACGATCGTTGCATAACACGTGCACCTTGATGCTAGATGTCTCGCGTGATGGCAAAAGGATGAACAAATCTCACATAAAAAAATAGAGTGGAAGTACAATAGATTCCGGACGACCGATAAGTAGCAAGGAACCTCGTGGTGGAGCGTCTGCACTCATAATATTTAATATTATTCAGCGATATAAAATTAACCAATCATCTCCAAAGTGGACTGGAAGAGTACGAAACACGGCAGCCCAGTGTAGTTACATCATACTAGTACATGGCTAACCCACGCTATCACCATATTTCTTGGCTTCCGTGCGACAGCTATCTCTAGTAATCCAGCAGCCTGTATCGGTTCTCCCTCCTCGTCTCTATCAAAGTGCGGCGGGCTGGCGTTTCTGCCGTCTATTGAGGTCGGTTAACTATCACATGTTAGCGACATGCCAAGAGCATTCTAAAAAAAATTCCTTTCACGTTCCGTTTTCAAAAAGAAAAAAAATCCTTTCATGTACGAATTTGCCTGTATGCTTTGAGCAACTTGCATGTCCTATACTGCTCCTGTTTGATACTCTAACTTAGCTAGAGGTTAGACTAACTCGTGACTAACCCTGAACTAACTGTAGCAAAAGAGGTGTTTGGGTGACAGGGTTAGATTGAGAATAAATGCACTTCATGGAGATAGAAAAGTGATTTTTC
Source organism: Triticum dicoccoides (assembly GCF_002162155.2). Taxonomy (NCBI): domain Eukaryota; kingdom Viridiplantae; phylum Streptophyta; class Magnoliopsida; order Poales; family Poaceae; genus Triticum; species Triticum dicoccoides. Next base: position 16,267,867 of record NC_041381.1, on the reverse strand, counting down.
AGTGGTCCCAATTAGAACTATCTCCAGTTAGCACCTCTTGGGTGGGATAGTTTTTTTGGTGGGTTCGGTGCAACTTGCTCCAATTTAAACCCTCATGCTTGGATACTTTAGGGCTATTTGAGCCCCAACTAGCTCAAACTAACTCTAACCCATGGATCCAAACAGGGCCTATGGCCAGTCTCGACATGGAGCAGTCGCGTGCACCGGGAAGCGGCGCTCTCTCGGCCGTCGCACGACTTCAAAGCTGGCGCTAGTGAGAGGTCGCCTCCGCTCTGGTCGGGCATTAATGCGGCACTGACGCTCCAGGGCGACACTGACTGTTTCACGCGGGAAGCGCGCGCTGGCAAGGGAGTATAGGTTTTGAACCGTTTCAAGTGTAGTAGTAATGGTAATTTGCAAAGCTACTCAATTATTGCACTCAGTTTCCTAAGATATTGTGGTAAAAAACGTTACTCCACAGCCCGCTTCCCTTCTCCTTCCTGCTCGTTATTTACGTGGCCATGTTAACGTGGTTGTGTCAAAAAAATGTCACTTCCTACTCGTGATTTGCGTTATATAATTACAAGCAAGATTCTCGTGCATTGCACGGAACATCAATATGCATTCTTTTACAAAACACCTGGTGTGATTGACCCATGCAGGAGTAATCCCATGTGTAAAAACTAATGATATCTCGAGAATTTTATCGAAAAACTGGTATCTCGAGAATGTCATTGAAAAAATGAAACATGAGAGATAAGGCGAGGAGGAGTGGAGCATGGTGGTGACTGGTGGTCGGAATGGGCGGAGGCATGGGGATGGACGGCGCCGGCAGGCGGCAGTGGCCACCATGCATGCAAGATTGTTCCAGAGACTTATTCCTTTTTTAATTGTTGAGCAATGAGGTTGCCGGAGATAATGGTGTGGAGAGAGGTGCGGGTATCTGTTGTAAAATTATCATAGTTTGCTTTCTATCCGTCAGATATAGATCATACGGTCTTTATTACAAGATGGCAGGCACACCATCATCGCCAACTCGTTTTTTTATAAGGGTACAGATGATAAGTTTGCTGACTACTAAAGTAAAGTGGAATCTGTCCATGTTATGCAAGTAAATAAATGTGATTGTTTATCATACGGGTAAGGTTGGATGAAGGGTGGTAGGAACAAATGTTCCGCCTAGAGCATGTGTGTGTGAGATGGAGTCTTAGTGTGTGTGTGTGGGGTGTGTGTGTGTGTGAGAGAGAGAGAGAGAGGGAGAGAGAGAGAGGAGAGATGGAGTCTTAGTTTGTGTGGGT